>NC_133353.1:27118889-27452222 GCF_030506205.2 Paramisgurnus dabryanus
TATATAAATGTCAAGAGTATAGATAATAGAATAAAGCAAACACCATAAGAAAGAATAAAACATAAAGCATATGGTCTGTAAGCAGCAGTATAGCGAAACCAGTTAAGAGAAGAGTGTGTGCTATTAAGGAAGAGAAATCCTTAAAGGCTCCTTTCTCAGTCCTAATGCTTTTAGTCTTGTGTCACTAGGGAATTGAGAGTATTTGGGAGATCTGAAACTGCCTGAGACTAATCTGATACGTCGAACATGCAAGTTTCTGGTTTTTGTGGTAGCTTGTGCCACTCAGACTGCTTTGGTTTTATTTTCTTTCTCTTTCCACTAAAGCCTGTGTGCTGGATTGTGAACACTGTAGTTTTTCTTCTGAGCCACTTCCCTACCGGCTTCTGCTCTCAGTCATCGGATTCTTACTCAATCTCATCTCTTTATATAGCTCACAGGGAAGAGAGAGTCAATGGGGAATTAGTTTCTCTCACTATTATTAAATAGCTGGAGAGCATTTTACACAAGTGAGGGGTCTGGGGTTTTGTGTGGAAGGCTTTGCTCTCACGGTCATCAGTCAAAATGTTATTTTTGGCTTTTTTAGGGGAATAAAAACATTTATGCTATCAGTGAATTAAGTTATTCAAACCATATGTTATGCGTTCATTGTGACAGGAAAATAAGCCTTGCATATTTGTCACATATTACGGAAAGTTTCTGGGATAAATGGAAGCTAAGTTGTATCAGCAGACTTAACCCTTCAATGAATAGCAAAAATGAAATGATACCACAAGTGATGCTGGGTAGAGCTTTATGGTGCTTTTCCATTGCATAGTACCTCACGGGTCAGGTCGTGTCAGTTTACCTTACTTTGATTTGGTTAGCTTTTCCATTGAGTTTAGTACCACTTTAGAGTGGGAGGGATTATAGGTGTGTCTTAATATTTGCGCTGCCTAGTGCTGTGACATCATTCAAAAAGTGGGAGCGATCGTTGGGATGCAGTGTTTCCCATACATTCATTTTTGTCAGTCCACCACAAATCAAAATTGACCAACACAAAAAGATGTCTGCACATTGCGTTAATCACTACCTCTGTCTCACATGACAGTTTTTTTTGTACGAACACCGGTGGTGTCAATCGATGTGGACGTGCACGTCGCGGATGTGCCGCCAAAAACTGCAAGTCTCAGCCTGTGGATGTTTTTCACCGCTTAAAGGGAGCTCAAGACAGCGCATGCACTAAGCTAAAGCTAATTCTGTGGTTAGAAATGATGCTGGTAGTGACGATTTTCTCAAATCAATCAGTAATCTACAGTGTTTTCATGTCACAGTTTAGAATCAGCACAGCTCGCTTGGAACCCCGGCCGAGGTCGTATTAAAATAAAGTATTGGGTACTACGTACCTCACCCAGTGGAAAAGCCCCCAAAAGTAAGTTGAATCGACCCAAACTGTTGAGTACTATGCAATGGGAAAGCGCCATTAAAGGGATAGCCAAAAATGAAAAATATGTCATTAATGACTCACCTTCATGTTGTTTCAAACTCGGAAGACCTTGTGTTCATCTTCGGAACACAGTTTAAGATGTTTTAGATTTAGTCCGAGAGCTTGTTGACCCTACATTGAATATCTATGCACGGTATACTGTCCATGTCCACAAAGGTAATAAAAACATCATCAAAGTAGTCCATGTGCCATCAGTGGGTCAGTTAGAATGTGTTCCGAAGATGAACAGAGATCTTGCGAGTTTGGAATGACATGAGGGTGAGTCATTAATGACATTTTTTTTCATTTTTGGGTAAATTATCCCTTTAGACATCTGACAAAATGTATAAATATTAGTAAAAAATATTCTAAAAATCCTTTTTCTAGGGATCCACCGATATATATGCCCATAATCGGTATCGGCAAATAAAACCGTTTCCCCCCGCTATAGGACAGTGGCTGATTGTTTAAAAACTGCCAATGATCAGGACAATATTCTGGCCATCAAAAGGGGAGGAAAAACAAATCAAAATTCAAACTTTGTAATTTATTTTTTTGATTTACAATGACAACAGAATTGCAGTTTGTAAGCTCTGCATTTCTAGAATTTCATGACATTATAATTTGAAACATAGAGTAAAAAGCAAAACTGTCTGTACCTATCCGTAATCGTAGATGTCATTCAAAGTAATCGAATATCGATATCGGCACAGAAATATTGCATCGGTGCATCCCTAGTTTTTACACCAAAAAAACCAAAGAATTCGAAAGCAACGGCAATCATCAATACAGTGTATTTAATGATAAGACATTAGCTTATTGAAACCAATGATTATAAAAGAGAATACACACCCTGTTGTTTAGGCACAGAGAACCCACGGTTTATTTTGATGGTAGATCATTGTGACTGATTGGAGTAATAAGATAATGGAATTTAAGTACAGGGTTTTAAACAGGGACATTAAAGGTCTGCGCTTTGTGCAGAGAACAAACAGAGTGATAATCATTGAGGTTGCGATAAAACATCAGGCTTTTAGCGATCCACTATAATATCATAGCGCATCGTCTGTGAATACCTCTGGGTTATAAAAACACTTGAAATACTTCGGGTTTATTTTTCAGGTGCTTGATGGTCATCTCGACATAAGCGGTACTGTGAACTCCGAGATCTCGGATCTTTTCAAACCACCACAGGTTTAAGAATATTATTCTAACAATATCAGATGTTCTCTCACTGGCACAGTCTGGGTTTTGATAATAAAGGCTCATGCAGTTTAGCTCTCTCTGTGGTGTTGTGGTAGCAGTAGGAGAATGGCATGGCTCTGCATGCATTCAGGCTGAAGAAAGATATCATGGCCGCATGCCAGTATTTCATAAGGGTAGGGGATTACATTCAACAGGTATTATTGTGTTCTGGAAAAATCAACAATTCTCTGGCGTAAACTAGAGCAGCTTTTCGGCATAACACAATCTAATGGCAATTTGTAACTATTTGTAATGTGACTAATTTGTATGAAATTGCATGATCTCATGCTTTTGCCCTTTTCGTTTCTGTGATATTGGGTATAGAGCAGGGTTAGGGGTAAGACTATTATCATTGTTGCTTTTTTGTAATTGCACATTTTTGTACGAATCGCTTTGTTTGAATTCATATGCTTATAAGCTGTCACAGAAAAAAAACAATGAATTCCCATGAGATTCCCAGATCATGCTGAATCTGTTTGTATAAGATGAGTTTAAATGCAAAAGCCGCATCTTCGTCCAAAATGAGATATGCTCTCGGCATACACATCAAACACTTTCACTTCAAATCCGCTTAATGCAGGCTTCAGGCCATTCAGAAATACTGGTTTATTGGCAGAATCCTTTAAAAGCCAATTTTTCAGCAAAGTCCCCTCAAAGGTCGAAGTATGGTCCACTATTTAAGTGTACGCGAGGGTCCACATACAGTGTGTGTGACACAATTTTTGTCATCAGAAGAGTGCGGGCACTGCCAGATATTATGAAAAATGCGTACATTGTACACATGGTCGTGCATGTGCGTAGGAGATGCATTGAATTTTGTGACAGTGGGTACGTCATACCAGTCAAATAAACTATACTTTGCAAGGCTGTGCATTCGACCGTGCATGTACGTTTACATAAACACACTTGCACACATCACAGTACAAATGTTTTTTACCTGGTTAAATTAGATTTTTGAGCCTTTACATTTATGCATGCGCTTAGAGGGTTTTGCAGCAAAATACCAATAAAATGACTAAAGTGACATTTGTAAAGATAAGGAATTTCAATAACTGACTAATAACCTTTTCATTGCCATTAAAGTGAAATTACTGAACCTAAACATAAGAGCCTGATAAAAATGCTCATTTATAAGAAAACCGGTCAACATTAAGGATTGACTTCCTAAAGGTTGTTTTTTTACAGTTGCATTGCAATGGCAAACATATGGTTCTGGCATTTGGTTTTCCAGGGATTCAAACCCAAGCACTAGCATTGCAAGCACTGTGCACTACCAGAATTAGACTTATGAGGTGTCATGAAACATTTTGATAAAAAAAGTAAATGCAAAGTAAGACTATCAAAATAAGAAGCATACAGTTACAAACATCTCTTCATGCACTATTTTGCACATGATTGTTGTTTTTTTCACATTTAAGGGAAACATTTTCATTACCGCAACGTGTTCATGACTGGATTTGGGTTCTTGACATGGAAATATTTATAATAAAAAAATCAAAAAAAAAAAGAAAAAGCTTCAATGCATGTTATACTATAAACATTTACAGTAAAGAAACATGTGGTATTTAGTAATCATTGGTAAATGTAGAGACAATAATAAGGAATATAAATGTGTCCAAGACCAATTTTCTCATCCTCCGCAACAATTTTCAATCATTGTTTAAGCCCTCAAAGAACTAACATTTTCAAAAAAATCAGGTAAGCAGTTCTTATTTTTTCTCTCCAGATAAAAGTAAAAATTTTCTTTGTCACAGTACCTAGACAACTTCTTAGTTGTCATTACCGAAACATGAGATTGTAAATGTATATATTTAATGTAATATCATGTTGCGGTAATGATCATTTTTGATAATGATAATCTAAAAAAATTAAATAATTATATAGGAAATATTTTTAAATCCTCTAAAAATCATGATTATAGTAAGTTCAGACCCTAATCTTATATGTGCAAAAAAAAAATTATTGGCTTCAAGGGCTTTTACATTTTTTTGATGCTGGACACCTTCTAAACTGGATTTCATGAGAATCACCCTTTTGGGTATAAGTATCCTGTTGGCAATTCTAACATCCAGGCCAATTTATTTGCACAATTAGGTCACTAAAAAAGATGCCACTAATATCTTTCTCCCAATCTTGCCACAAAGTGGCAAAGACAGTTCAGTAGTGCCTGATTAGATCTAGCCTTTAAATCATATTGATTAACTGAACTCACTGTGACGAATTCAATTTCTCTGCCTCGAACCATCCTCGCCACATTTGGGAGAAAAAACATATGGGGTCAGGAGCGTTCAATGCAGGCTAATGTCACGGGGTATTGATTCTCCTGCAGCGTGCTTTATCGAGGTGCAGACTCTTGGGAATAGGCCGGGCTGTGCGCACACTGATGGAGGTTGTGTTCTTCATCATCGGTTCAACACCTTCCCCACCCCCAAGCCACCCATCCAATGTCTCCATGAATTATTCATGTTATGCTAATAAGCCTGTAAGGAATTTCAAGGGCCTCTTTAATAGCTGTTCAGTGTCCAGTGCTAGCAGTGGGGCTGGATCACGAGACAATGGGAAGCTGACAGAGAGGGTCTTGGCAGTGTCTGTGCCCCGCACGGAGCCCCTACACACCGACTTTCCGGCGTCTGGTTAGTCGATCCATGCTGATCTGCCACGTACCCTGACCTGTGAGTGTCTGAAAGGGGATCTGAGAAAGAGAAGGGGATGTAAGCTGTGACACTTGTGCTGTTCCATGCCACTCCAGGTCTGTGAATCTGACATACTAAGTGGATAGCCATACTCTCAGATCCCTGTACTCACAGTTTCACCACTAAAGCACTCTGGAGTTTCACTTTGAACCAGGACTGATTTTATGACATATATGTACATATTTGTATATATGCACTCTAAAAATTAAATGTTATACAAAGGGATCTATAAAAGGTTCTTCACAGCGATGCCATAGGAGATCCATTTCTTGTTCTCCAAAGAACCTTTTAGTAAATGCATTATTTCTTTCTTACCTTTTATATAGTAGTTTGTGTGGATCCACACAGCACCAGAAAGAATATTTTAGGAACCTTTATGTAATTGTATATGAATATAAAGTATATAATCCTATAATTGGTTGAATTTGTGCTGCTCTGTTGGTATCAAACAATGTTAAAAGGCCCCCATTTCATTGCTAAAAACAAGGTTATTTTGTGTATTTGGTGTAATACAATGTGTTTGGGTGGTTTATGATTCAAAAAACACATTATTTTCCACAAACCGTACATTTTTGTACCTCCATATTTACCCTGAAACACACAGATTGAGTTGAGTTGAAAAGCGCTGTGTCCCTGTCCCTGATTGGCCAGCTAATCTGTACATTGTGATTGGCCTGAATACTGGAAATGTGACGCTCCTTACCACGTTTGAAAGATTCGGTCACAATGCAATTTTAACAGGAGTTAACTTACAGGCTGAGTCCGAAGCGGGAGGAATTTAGCCTGGAAAAACCTTTCGGCAATACAAAGTAAGAATTGCTCTGCAGGTAGTCTGGCAAAGAGGCCATTCAAGCCCATTTCTAATGCAGAGAAATCGTGGCACCAATCTGAAACGTTGGGGCGGGGTTTCCACGATGCCGACAGCGCAGCGACGGTGAAGCAGATTTTGTACATTACACTGTAAAAAAATACTTTGCTGCCTTAAAATTTTTTGTTGAATCAACTCGGATTTACAAGTCTTTTCAACTTACTATTATTTATCTTGACTAGAGATGAGTTGTTATAACTACAGGTGAGTTGTTATAACTTATAAAATTAAGTTTACTTTTCTCAACTATATTTTATAAGTTGTTACAACTTATCTCTGTTGCCATGACTTGTAAATCTGAGTTGATTTAACAAAAAATTTTAAGGCAGCAAAGTATTTTTTACAGTGTACAAAGATGGAGGTCGCCGTGGAACATCACTCATTCGAATCAGCTATCGCGTCTGTTTTAAGCGATTCAAACTTTTCCTTTGCGTTAAAACCCGAGCAAAGAACAACACTCGAAGCCTTCACATCTAAAAAAAGATGTTATCGCTGTCTTACTGAGTGGATCCGGCAAAAGTCTGATATAGCTCTGCATACGTCATCTCCTTCATCGCTGTGATTGGTTTTAGGTCTATGCAATTGGACACAGAGGCACTTTGGGCTATGTACCTTTTGCATATCGTTAACATGTACTAATACACACATACACACCAAAGGAAATGTAAAATTGTGAATCGGACCATAGGTGCCCTACTCTATGTAACCAAAAAGTTGTCTGTGCACTGGGGTAGAAAGAAATGTTTGACATTGAAAAAACTGTAAAGGATATGACTTATCTAATAGCCAACCCCTTTCGATATGGCACGTGAAACATCCAATGGGCCTATGAGATTATTTGTGCAGGGATTCTCCAGAAGGCCTGCTGCACTGTGCAGCACACTGCTTGGATGGACAGACAGGGTTAGTGGGGCTATAATAAAGCAGGCCAAACATAAAAGCCTGTCATTAGCCTTTCACAGATGCCCATAGTGCTCCCAGATCGGTTGGATGGCCGGAAGGGGTAAAAGAGCTGACCTGGGAGCAGCGCAAGAAGGAGCCGGCCATTAGCAGAAGGGTAGGGGGCCGCTGCCTTCGCCTGATCACCGAACAGTTCCTTCTTCCACAGCTCCATTACCATGTCAATCCCGGGGAAAAAACAGAGCCTGCCCGGGCCCAGCAGTGGGCCGGATCCATATGGAGCTGCTGGGTCCTGGAATGAATAGTGAATGGAACGGCTGCTGCTGGAATCTGCCTCCCAGCCTTTGTGAACAGGATGACCAAAGACAAGAGGGAGCTTTTGCAGATGGCCGGGGCTATAAATAGGTAGCTAGTCTATCTCCTAGCTGTCAGTCTGTCTATCTGTTTCTCTGCTCTGCTCCCTGGCTGGCCCAGGCTGCAGCAGGCTCAATAAATAAACCGTTCGTGGTGACATATCACATGTTAGGATGCGGCTGTAGGGCCGGAGGCATGACATGTCTCAGTCAAACATTCATTATTTGAATTCTTAACAACGGATAAACAAGTCTTGGAGCTCTCTTGTTTAAACAGCGGGGTCCAAAAATTAACAGCTGAGTGCCAAATTTGAGTTATAAAGGATTTGGTGAGAATATAAAACTCGTTATTTGCTAGTGGATGGTAACTTGAGGAAGTGCATTATAATACATCATTTTACCGTACAGCTGATGTGAGCACAATGTGCAAGTTTAACCATCCACATAAATCCTTTGTATTATTTGTAATTTTACTCTCTCTCTTTCTCTCTCTCTCTCTCTCTCTCTCTCTCTCTCTCTCTCTCTCTCTCTCTCTCTCTCTTCTCTCTCTCTACCAAATATATTATGTTTAAATTGTTTTTGAGCCTTTTTTTACCTTTATAAAGAAAGGACAGTGAAGAGTGACTGGAAGAATTTTTAACAAAAAACTTGCACTTAGAGGGTTTTGCGGTGAAAGGCGGTTAAATTTAAATGAAATTAGATTTGTGAAAATAAGGCATTTCAGTTAATAAGAAAATATTATTAATTAAAAGAAAACATGTCAGATGCACTTTCTCTTCAGCTCTCCATATAAAATTATATAAATATTTACAAATTTAAATTCAATTAAATAAAAAATAATGCAAAATACAGTTTTATATTCAGTACGAAATGTTTATGTCCAGCTTTACTTGCATTTGGCAGGATTGTCAAAAAGTAATTTTGGACTCTGCAAGAAAGTGTGTGTTTGATATTCAGACATCTCGCAGATGGACTTTAAAATGATAGCTAAATCCACCCATGTTGTCCAGATTGAGGGTTCTTTGTCATTAAACTAAGCCGTAGTATTGAAGCCCATCTGGCATGCGTGTGTGTCTGTGTATATGCGCATACGCAAGCATGTTTCTTTGTCTGTGTGTTTGTATGTTATGTCTGTATGTACTGTATGTCAGACAAGAAACACTCCATATCACTATATGTATATGTAGTATGTATACTGTGTGCAGAATGCACATGCAAATGTTTGCATACAATACAGAAAGAATGTGCAGTATACTACATGGAATACTGTATCCCACAATGCAATGCATTCGACTTAACCTTCCATTTCTAGTGTGGCAGAAGAATCAAAAGTAATATGAGGCTAAAATTTTATTTTTTCAAAAATTATTTGTCAAATTTTTTAAACTTAAGACATTTGAAATGTTTATTGTCGGATAATGCTCATTGCTTTACTATTTAAATAAATTATATTTAGTATTATTTATTAGAATGTTCCTTTATAGCTCAGTGGTAGAGCATTGCGTTAGTAGCGCAAAAAGTCATGGGTTTGAACCCCAGGAACACACAAACTAATAAAAAATATGTACCTTGTAATGCATTGTAAGTCGGTTTGGATAAAAGCATCTGCTTAATGCATATATAAACATTTGCCATCTTTGAATGTTATGCAAAGTTAATGAGACATTCCCCAGTTATCTGGTTGCTGCTCAATCAGATCACTTTTAAACACAGATATACTTTTCACATTCACACAAACATTCACCCACCCAATGTTCTCTGGCTATAGAATGGCACCCAAACTAATTATTAGATGTGATTTTTTTTTCTTGTGCCCAGCTGTAAACACTAGACCGCAGGACATCAGGACAGTTCAGGTTTGGGCCACACAAAAGGAAAATAATTGCACATGCCATGGTCAGATAAGATGCCACCTGGCCTGGCATGGACAGGTCACATGTTTTTCTTAGAATCACAAGAGATGAAAAATGTGAGTGAGCGAGAGAGTGACTTCATTGTCCAAAAAAGAGAGCATGAATTGTATGCCCACAGCCCACAACAATGAAATCCCTAAACAAAGCAGCCAGGTGGTCAGTGCAGGTGGCCTAAACCTATATAGCTCAATAGACTGTTTTGATTACATCACAGTGTAGGACTAATGTGGTAAATAGATGAGCATGATCATATAAAATATATAAGATGATATGAAATGGAAATATTTTTATGCATGATCATCTTTTTGTATTGTTGCTTGCTTCTGATTCAATGGTGGTTAAAGTGAAAAACTGGACCAGTATATATTTTTTTCACAAAATCTCTTTTGAAGCACAATATTGTGACTATATAGATTTGAACTTAGATACAGAATACAGAAAGCAAGAACCCCAAAAGGGTCATTGCCTGTTTAGTAAATGATAATAGAAATAGTCTCCTTTCGAAATTTCATAATCGAATTATGAGATGAGGAACATCAAAGTTTGATTTCAATTATTGACTTCAGTCAATAAAAAATATCAAGGTTATATTTTCATAAAATGTTCTGTAAAAATACTTTTTACAGGCAGGGTCACAAATGGATGTTAACCTTTTCTATTCAAAATGCTTCAGGTAAATGAACATTAAGATTTAAAGATATTTTCTAAACATAATTATCCATTCAGTCTGTGTCACTCTTAAGTTTTAGAAGAGATCTCAACAATGGTTTAATGTATTGTATGTGTATTTAATGCAAACAATTTAATGACTTTAGTTTATCTTTCTAAAGTCACCTGTTTCTTTGAGTTCAGTCTGTGGCAGGTGGGAGATTTTTAACATTGGGCTGTGTGTTATGGCTTAGCTCCTGAGCCGAGAGCATGAGGGGTTTAGCTCAGTTCAGCGTCTGTGAGGGTAGCAGACCTCCTGCCATTCACTGCAGTCCAGCCTGGGCAGCAGACTGTCAGGAGCGGGCAGATGGGCCGGGGATCAAGCCCCGCACTTTCTTGTCAACTGTCTCTGTCTTGTTAGACGTATTCTATCTTTCTGATCTTACTAGTTTATTTGTGTTTATTTATTGGCATATTTCAAATTATTTCTTTACCTATTAATGCATTGTGCAGAAACGACTTGCATTAATGGTATGTGTTGTATCAGATGTGTTCTGGGAGTGTAACCCCTGATCTTGGAGTTGCTAGCGCTATACTTTATTTATATTTATTTTTATTTACACTTCCACAATAGTATAGTTGAGACATAATGCTGTGCACTGTGAGAAATAAAGGTACATTGAAGGTTCTGTGGCTGGGATGGTACCCTCAAAGGTTCTTTTTTGTACCTGTATTGGTATTCAACACATTGAAATGTTGTACCTTTTGGGGTACAATATTATACCCTAAAGACGTGTACCTGAAAGAATAATTTTGTGTATTATTTAAATTTTAGGGGTAGAAAACAGTTATTTGTACCATACTGTAAACAAAAGACCATTAAGGTACAGTAATGTATCCAAAAAGTACAACATTGTATTATGTTTAGTACATGTAAAGGCAAAACAGAACCTTACGGTACCACCCAGCGAATGAAAAGGGAGAGTTTTAAGCCTTTTTTCTGACAGTGTAGTGTAGTTTAAAGTACAGCTTATACCAGCCTAAAATAGTTGGGAGGTTTTAACTGGTTTCCCAGCCTGGTTTTAGGCAGTGCTTCCATTGGAAACAATTGAAAACACACGCCGCCCACTGGCGTAAAAGCTTTTGTGTGCACACCCCCTAAGATTTTAATAAATCACTGACTATAAATGATCATAATTTTATTGTATTTTATAGTATTATAATAATTTGTGTATTATTAGTCAATATTGTACACACCGGTCCGTGTTCATTTCCACTTCCGTTTGTAAGCATTTCTCATTTTCATGGATGTACACCTTTTTAAAGCTTTTTTGTTTTTTAAGTTTTTTTAGGGGGCATTTTCACCTTAAATTGACATACAGTAAGGAAATAATACAGGGTGGAGAGAGGGAAATGGGACCGACAAAGGATGCCGAGCCGGGACTCAAACTTGGATTGCCAAAAGTGCATATATGCTACGTGTTGGAGCACTGCCCACTACACCAACATCTCCATTCTCCAACCGTTTATAAAGTAAAAAAGCTCTATTTAAAGCAAACACATCTCTTCACCTCTTTGAATGTCCTACTGTCCAGAGTTCAAAACTATTCAAAAACCTACAGTTTAAATGGTGTTTGAAGCAAAGAGTGAGTTTTCTTTCCTTTAAAATCTTGTTGGTGGGAAATCCACCTGTGATGTTTTCCTGAGAGAACCGGGAACTGTCCTATTGTAGACAGCACAAAATTGTTTTTGTCTCCCGTTTGGTTGCACTCTCTCTTCTAAGCAGAAACTTGGTCAGTGGTGTCATTACTGTAAATCAAAAGCCTCTTTGGCATTATCTAGTTTCCCTTCTGGCTCTGAAGGTTAGAACAGATGTTGGAAAAGAGGACAAAATGAATCTCCCCCCACAGAGAGGAGCTTTTCTTGCGATCGCTAATGGAAACTCCTTGAAATGCTAATGTCCGCAGTGAGCGCGGCCCGGGCTTGCATAGTGATGGTGGGAATACACCGCGATCCCCACAAACTCTCTTTTGTCATAAGGCTGCTGAAATATGCTCTGTAAAGAACATCCAACATCCCGGTGAGAGGAAAAGAATCCCAAAAGAGCAAGGAAGCAGTACATCCAATCAAATTTTCTCTATGAAACAAGGTTGCGTGAAGGAATCCCATCAGGCCGAGCCTCACATATCATTCAGTTCATGATTGTAAAACAGAAAACATGAAGGTTATAGATTCAAGAAACTTTGCAAAGGTGAACAGAAGGTGTAGTAAGTTTTGTATACATAAGTACAGTACTGTGCAAAAGTCTTATGCTACGTACACACCAAACGCGGGGCATCGCGTTACTCGCTCTAGATTACTCGTGGGATTTAACTTCGTGTCATGCAAATTTTTTGCTTGAGGTTGAATATTTTCAACCCGGATGAAGAAGCGTTTGAGACGAATAGCGCGTGATTTAGTGGTAAACGGCGGCCCATATCGCATCATTTGCATCGCCCCACGCGAGGACGCGTCTGCTCGCGTCTTTGCATTGACTTTGTATGTAATCTACTCGCACAAATCGTTGAACTTGCGTCTGGTGTAATGTGTATTTAGTATTAAAAAACAGTATAAAAGTATAAGTTGAAGTGTCAAGTATTTAGGGTACACTCCCCTTCCACTTGAGCAACAACAAACAAAGCTGGTGATGGTGGCCTAAGACTTTTGCACAGTACTGTATACTCTACAATAAACTTTTATAATCCATAACGTGTAATTCAGTGTCATATAACTTTATTCTTCATACTTTGAACAAACCATAAGGATTAATCTTCGGCTAGTAACTTTTCCCACAGCATTTGAATAACACTTCAGATCACGTGATTGTGGAGGACAGGTGTGCTATTACTCTTCTACAGTAAGCATTCAGATATTTCTTTCCCTAAAGATGATTATAAACATAAAATCCTCCTAAAGGCTAAAATATTTAAAGAGCTTTTTTAAACTATGGACCAGACAGCCCAGTCTCACGAAATTTCGTAATATAGTCACATAACTTTTGGATTCTTTTTTCGTGATATTGTCACGAGTTACAACAACTCTAACCCTAACGCCAGGCCACAATGGTCTAAAAATCAGAAAATATAAAAAATAAACCAGAAAAAATGGTATAAACCAATAGTTAAAGTGACATCCTAAAGCAAACACCTAATATAACAAACCTATTCTCTCGGAGTTGCGTATAAATAGCACGAAGTGTGAAAATCATGCAATACATACAGTACGGTAAATTCCACTTTGGCGTGCATATGATACGCCAGTCTTTCCCATTCACTTAAACGGCGCATCTTTTTTTCGTTTTATTTATTGGTTTCTACGATTTTTTGCTATTTTTACCATTTTCACTTGGGTTTAGAGTTAGAACAACTTTTGGTTCGATAAAATGACATCCTAAGCCAAACCCCAATTCTAACCCCAACTACAAGCGACCATGGCTTAAATATAAACAAAAACATGTAGAAACCTGTATATTAAATAACCTCCTTAAGCAAATCTCAAATCTAACCTTAACCCAAGTGAAATGGTTTAAAAAACAGAAAAAAATTGAGAAACCAATAAATAACACGACAAAAAAGATGCGCCGTTTAAAAGCGCTGTATGTAGTTTACAGCGGCCTCTAGCGGTGATGTTTCAGATTGCAACCAATAAGTTTACAAGCGCGTGCTCGAACTCATAAGCGACGGCCAGACTGAGATGTAACACACCGGAGAAAGCATCACACAACTCAGGTAAACTCCCACTGCAACGTTTAATTGACTGCATTTAGCATATGTAATGTGGTGTTTCGTAGGTACATTTACGGTAAGATAACGAAAACCGTTAGTGAACTACACTGAGCAATTTCAGTATAACAGTCAAGCCTGGTATACACTGTGCTATTTTAAATAGTCATTTAGGCTTGAAGTTGCCACACTGTGTGATCAATATCGTAGTTAAGTCCATGTCACACTATATAATCTCAGTTTCCATCAATGTCAGACTGTACGAGTTTTAAGACTTTTAAAAAGCGGACGCACGCAAACAAACACGTCCGCAGTTTTACGTCATCGATCGACGACGGCTGGGCGAACACACGCTAAAGCTAAGGCTAGCAAACCGAAACAACATCTACAAAACTAAAGCACATAATCGAAATATATTTGACATGCTTTGAAGTAATGTTAGCTTACCTGTCCAAAAGGATGAAAGCCAACTCCGGATCCGTTTTTATACCCAAAACAAAGCGGAGGTTTCTCTATAATTCAAATGTCCTGCCAATGTTAATCCATGTTTTTTTTTTAAATCTGAAGTTGATCCGATTCACGTTTGGCCTTACGCGCTTCAGCAGATAACTTTTTTTCTTCACAATATGTGGAGTTTGTGTTGGATTCTGTGTTGTGCTGGGAGCAGGTCGTTTCAGTCTGTTATCAGACAGTGTCGTCGCTGTTGAGCGCATAGTCAGTAGAAGAGGCGAGAGGCTCGGGAACGCGCATGCGGGTGACGTCACTGGATTTCGCGCCAAATCCGACCCGGTACTTTCCCATAAAAATTATAATTTTTTTTTCAGAGGTAATAGCCAAAAGTGGATCATTTTAATGTGAGATAACAACCCATTCGCACACAGGCAATTGAAAAGGGATTCGTTTAAGTAGAAACGTTACGTACAGCATCTTTAAATGAATGGGAAGGACTGCCATATCATATGCATGCCAAAGTGGAATTTGGCGTATGTATTGCACGATTTTCCCACTTTGTGCTATTTATACGCATCTACATGAGACTGGGTAAAATCTAACCCTAAACCGAAGCGGCAATGGTTTGAAAATAGGAAAAAGCAGTTGAGTAACCAATACGTGACAATGACATGTAAACAGAAATTTGTCAAACGATCACGAAAAAAAACTTGGAAATTCGTGACAATATCACGAAAAAAGAATCAAAAAGTTACGTGATTATATAACAAAATTTCTTGAGACTGGGCTGTAAAACATAAAAAGTTACATAACTATATCAACAAATTTCGTGAGACTGGTTAGCGACGAGAATATCATTGATACTTGGGTTCTTTTGATTTATGAAGGTAAGCAATGACATAGCAACTACCCTGCTCACAACTTAAAGTTATTTCATTCAGTGATTTCACTTTAATTTTAATCTTTGACAAGACCTTACTCAGTCAATATTAAAGATACCAAGGGTATATTTTTACTAAATGTTCTTACCATTATGTAGGTGATTTTATTAAAAAACACACAGAGTGAGTTTAGGTTGGTTTTTACAGACTGGATAACAAATGTATTCTTTGTTTACCTATATGTAGCTGTAAGTAGTGAAATAGTGATGAGATATAGTTAAACTCTTTAGACCATATATTTTAAAAATAGTAATTTTAAAAACAATATCTTATTCTGCTTTCTTAGCTTGGGTCTTAATAAGGCATTTTCATTTTTGTCGCACTTGTTTTCTCTATGCGTTGACACCCTTTCTGTTTCTCTCTCTCTCTCTCTCTCTCTTTCTTTCTCTCTTTCTCTCTCTCTCTCTCTCTCTCTCTCTCTCTCTCTCTCTCTCTCTCTCTCTCTCTCTCTCTCTCTCACACACACACACACACACACACACACACACACACACACACACACACACACACACACACACACACACACACACACACACACACACACACACACACACGGACGTTCTGGTGTCCCCAGCAGCAGCTGGTAGAGGGAACTGAGCAGAACCCTTCTAAAGCCCTGCTGCAGAGGCCATGTGGACACTTTAAAGCTCATCTCTGCAGCCTGTGAAGTTGTTAAGGAGCTCTGCAACACTGGCGAATGGCGCTGTGAATTACACGCCAGCTGCAGCATGCACCCCTCTCCTTCTGTTTCTATCTCTTTTGGTCTCTTTTTGTTTCATTCCCTCTTTCTCTCTCTTTATGGCAATAGATGTCCCCGGACGCTTCTGTTGCGGACAGGCGGGTGCCGGATTTGTGTAGCTCTGTGTTTTATGTCTAATATAGAGGCCCATCTGGCTATAGGAGGGATTTGTACCTGCACGCTGTACGGAGAGTTTTTCTTCAGCAGAAGGGGTGCTTTGAGTCCTGAGTATGGTGGCATTTACTTTACATATCCAAAGTCACTTGCAGTGCATATCCATTTATCAATAGCCTATGTGTGTTCTTTGGGACTCAAACCCATAACGTTTTAGCTGGTAACACAATGGTCTAAGTGAGTTAAAAGTATACTTTTGTGGCTGGTGAATACAACAATGCATTATCACAGTGAATACAATATGTGACGTTTGATGCATTGTCCAACAAACTACTTTGAAACTAACCACCCTGATAGCAATAGACTCCAATAGGATCCACACCGGAGCTGCCGGCTATCTATTTGGGTAATTGGGTATATTGGGTAACTGCTCACTGCATAGCTACTTACATTGTTTGTAGTCTTTACATTTACGCATTTGCCAGATGCTTTAGCTCCTGGAGGCGTACCGCGGGCAGAGTGAGTCACGAGTAAGCAACACAGACAAAACATTATCCCACTATCTCTGGATAACTTATGATTCACTACATGTTCATGTCGTTTATATTATATGCACAATTGCAAATAAAACACAAACATTTGATGCAGTTTTACTTACCGCCTGTGACTCATAATTCGGTTGGGACAGCCTCATTCCAACGAAATCCTGCAAAAAAAAAAAAGTGGCGGTCGGTGACTTCTTTTTACGAGGGCGCTCGATGCGACGTTTGTCACAACATGTATGTAGCCTGTCGTGTGTGGTTCCTTTTTTCAAAATATGTGTTCTGCGCCTCGAGAGATCTGGTGTGCATCACATGTTTAGTAATAAGTGCCTGTGCAGAGATGCGTCTAAAGGGTTTATGATAAAAGAGACGCTCGGGTTTGCCAGATACTTGCATAATCTCATGCGTAATCAAAGTTCACTGTTGAGGCAGTGTCTTGCGTGTATTTTGTGAATGTGAGCGTCTCTTTTATCTTAAACGGTTTTGACACGTTTTGGGAAGCTGAACACGCTTAAATTTTCCTCACAAACAACAATAGGCTTTTTTGGTGAAGTTAATTTTGTGTTGTGGTCCTTATTCCAAGTTAAGTGCCCATATAAGGACTTCCACTGTACTTTCTGTACTGAAATTGCCTATAAAAGAAATAAAGCAAGATTGTTACATATAAATCTTTTATGTTTGAAAAAAACTTTCAGAAACCCTGTTAAATAAATACTCCCTCACACATCCACCTGCTTTTTTGAAACCTTGCCTTTGTTTAGCACAAGGAATCCACGTCTTAAAGAGTGTTAATAAGCCAGAATGCATGAAAAAGCTTTAGACCCCCCCCCCAAGTAAAGTGTGCACCATAAATTCAGTAAATAGGATTTCCGTAAAACAATACGCCTTGTCTTATAGTGTATGCTATATGCTTAACTTGTAGACATAGCTAAAACACAGACCAACAAATTTGAGCAGTGTTGTAATCAAATCCGCTCATTTGAGTCCAGACCAAAACCAAAAACTGTCTAGTCAAAGTCAAGCCCGAATCCAGTCCTTGAACAGTTTTTAAACTTGGTCTAGACTCGTACTCGACTGAGCTGGATTCGACTACAACACTGAATTTGAGTGCTTGGTTCTAATTGGGTTTTAATCAAACATCTAGCTTGTAGACTTTCGCTGCAAAACCACCAATTTTAAGTACTTGTTCCTAAGTGGATAACAAGTCTGTCCAATCATAATAAAACTGAGGGTCAACATCGATTTCAAATGTAGTCTTTAAATACAAACATTCTCGTTGTTTCTATGTCGTAGCTCTGAGTTCACATTTTAGCAATCAAGTCAGCACACAGCTGTTTGCACCTCCCATGTGTCACTCATGTGGATGAGAGCATCCGACTGTGGTGATACACACACCTGCGAGGGTGCCGGAGATACAGGCCTATCGCAGAGCCTCAAACCCCCCACATGCGCCGCCTGGCACGTGCATGCGTGAGCATACTCTCGTACGGTAATAAAGCTTGCGTGAAATGTACAGTACGATTGCCTGTGTCACTTGACAATCTGGCACCGTGGAGTTTCAACACAGATCTCTCAAGTCAAGCGACGGGAGCGTTCTCGCACCACCTGACAGAAGTCCCACGTGTCACACCTTTACCGTTCCATCCCCTCTCTTCGTTTCCTTTTTCGACTCCGTATGAGGACTCATTATGGCTGGAGGTGCTGTATAGGAGAGGAGCTTCTCCTCAGGACGAGCGTCCATCTGTCTAGCAGAGAAACGCTTCCTGTTTCTTTTTCTTCGCTCAGGCACGACAGCGGGGGACAAGCTGCTTCTTCTGGTCCCTGCCAGCAGTAACTTCATTATACCAACCCAACACACCCTCCACCCCTGTTAGATGCGATCCTCAGTCTGGCATCCCTGACAGAAAACCACATGAATTTCACATGTTTTTTACATGTGTCCGCATGATTTTCACATATGTGCAAAAGCACGTGCACTTGAGAAATTCATGTGGCTTTGCTTTAAGGGATGAGAGGGGTTTAACATTTAACATATTTAATATATTCCTTTGTACATAATGATTGTCAGGTTTATACAACAGTATTTACGTATTCACCAAAGTGCTTAGCAAGATGTAAATGCTGACCACTTATTTGACATGTTTAATATGTGATATTTACCCTAATTAACTATTTAATTTTATTTGCATTTGTGTTCCCACGTGCAAAATTGTACAAACTGTAGTAAAATGTAGTATACTGTGTTGTTATAGTAATTACTGCACTTTATTAGTGTATACTACAGTGTTCTGTATTGAATTGATAAACTGTATTAACACTGCAGTATACTTTAATATTTACTATGGTAAGGTTAAAAAATACTAGCATCTAAGAATTTTACTGCAGTTTACTATAGTAATGTTAGAGTATATAGTATTTTTCAATGTTGGTGCTATGTCTCTGTCCTAAATATTCAGTGCTATTATTTAAAAAAATAAATAATATGCTATTGTAACTTGAAAAGTATAATTTCTATATACAATTAAACACAAATGTATTAATTCAGTGCAGATTTCATAAGTCTTTAGACTCTAAAGTGTCTGTATTTTGATCTGATGTCACCACAAACCAGAAATTTGAGTGATCCTCTTTGTGTTGAGGCCGTGGCACTCGGAACAAACAAACCCATTGTAGGCATGCGGGACATTGATTGGCTCTATTTTTGCCTCGCCATGTGACTGAGGCAGGCTGTTCGACATCCGGCGTCAGCGCACACCTGTTTAGGGGTGTTCATTCGGAGACTTGTTTGCACAGACAACACGGGAGATGACAGAAAAAAATCTTCATCTCCGCAGCCCCGCCATTCACTAATGCTCAAGAGATCCGACAATAAAGAAAAGCAGATTCTCAAAGCAAATTTGAAAAATAAAGCCGTCATATTACCTAATGCATGTGTGGTAATGTTATAGCTCAAAACTTTTAATGTATACTGACAATTTGCATCATTCTTAGATACAATCTAGTTTGTATCTAAGATCTGAGACAAAATAATTTAAATGAAACCAGCAACAAAACCAACGATTACCTGCAAAATCCATCCTGGACATTTACATATTTACATAGTTTCTCATTACAGAAATGTTCTTTACTCTTTCAACTATATTATGTAAGCAAAAGTGTACGAGAGGCTGTGCTGTAACGTGGATTAAGTCACGATACAGGCACAACGTGAAGTGGAGTCAGTGCAACCCCTTCAGCGAGACTTATTCTCAACCCAATCTCAAGGCAAGTCGTATTATAGTCACAAAATATTTGATTAATTTATTCGTGTTCATGGACACGATTGTCCGCTTTTTTGTGCCATTGAGCATGAATGTCTTTAAATAGTTTTTCTTGTGCGTGGCATGACTTTATTTTTTCTGTCATTTTATATTTTGTTTTCTCATTGTTTTTCCCATTGTCGCTTGGGGTTGGCGTTAGAACGACTTTGTGTTACATTTCAGACATCCTATCCCAAAACCCAACTCTAACCACAAGCGAAAATAAATGTTAAAATCGGAAGAAAAACATTTAGAAACCAAAACATAAAATTACATCTAACCCAAACCCCAAATCTAACCCCAACCCCAAACGACAATGATTTAAAAATATAAAAAATGACAAAAAACTATTTATAGAAATTCGTGCTGAGTGACACGAAAAAGACATTCTTGCTCAATGGCACGAAAAAAGTGGAAAAATTGTGTCCATGAGCACAAATAAATTAATCAAATATTTTTATGACTATAACACGACTTGTCTTGAGATGTGTTGCTATTCTATGATACAGCACTAGCTTTGAGTAACCTATTGCATTTATAAAATGGTTACCACACAGTACAAATATTTTTTACATAAAAAAAATATGTATCAATGCAACTTTCATGAAGTAAAATCACTAAAAGACTTCCGCTGCTGAAAAAAAGTACCTACCAACTGCGAACAGACACTGCGTCCAAAACTGCCTACTTTCATACTATGAATTTGGACATACTACTCGCATCGCCTACTGCTTTTTGCCTACTATGTAGTATTCGAAAAACAGTAGGCGAAAAGTACCCGGATGACCTACAACCAACAGCAAGATCCTGAAGTGTTCATCTGATGGACACTTTACTATCCCGTGAGCCCCCGGTAGCGGAGTTATCCAACAAAGAAAAAGGAGAGGCGTTGTTTTATTTAAAAATGTTCGAAAGGGGTAACACGGCTGCATTCAGATGCAAATACATATATTAAACAGCTGTCCCATGTAGAGTTCTCAACGGGTCGGGTCAGGTAAAAAATATAAGCAAATGACTCAGGTCAGGTCGGATCTCGGGCTTAATCTTTTCCACTCAGCGAAGAAAAAAAACATTTATTAATCATCGCTGCTGTTCATTGTTAAGAAAGTATGGCTCCTGCGTGCAACGTGCATCATGGAGAGGGGTGGGGACAGACCTGATGCCGCTGCGTGCATGCCTTTAGCCTGGAGAAGGAGATGGAGTTGGTGAAAAGTAAACTTGCCACAGGTGAATTCACCGTCGCTACTACAGGAGTGGGAAAATCAGAGGTCTGGAAAGCGTTTGAAGTCGTGTTGGATTCTGATGGAAATTCTACTGGTTATGCGTGATCTCAAAACGCAAGGTGCATTTAAGTGAACATTAAAGGTTGATTTACGTGTCATGATAATACGTGTATGAGAAGAAAAATGGGGGGGGGACGTCGCCCCGCGGGCCGGGTTCGGGCAGATAATTAATGTTTATGTGTCGGGTTACATCAGGTCCGGGCTTTAAAAGCCAAGGGCTGGGTTGGGTTGTAATTTTCAGGCCCGTTGAGAACTCTAGTCCCATGTGATTAAATTGCGCTGCTTTAATGTCATTCCAGTTAACGACTAACGTGTTGTTATGACGACGTATGTCACGTGATGCATCAACATGGCGGATGTAGCACATCCGAATTCATTCATTCTATGCTAATACATACTATAAAGTACCTAATGTTTTAACTGTCGATGAGTAGGTACTTCATCTAATTCAGTACCTACTGTTACAAAATGCGATTTCGGATGCAGGGAGAATGTTAGCATATGTTTACATTGCTAAGGGTGCTGCGCAGTAATACACAGTTAGGTGCAGCGTTAATATCAAAACACAGCAATGACCAATCAAGGACTGGAACTGTAAAAGTTACAAGATGTATACCCCCACTTCATCTGTGCCAAGAGGAGCGTCTCACCTGGAAGAAACATCTACATTACTCACTACATGACATGATGAAGAGTTGGAGCATCATTAGGCCATCATTTCAGGCAGGTGCACATGCTCTGAACGGAAACAGATAAAAACAGGCCCTGTTGGATTAGTCAGACTAAGGTAGGATCATGTGCGCTAATAACTTATAAATGATCGTAATGACCATCTGTTCCCAAGTGGAGTGTTCACTCTCCGTGCAGCTTTTGGCAGACATGCTGGAAGCTCTGGTCTAATTCCTTTGAAAATGCCACTCGTTGGCTCCTCGCTGGGCTGAGATAAGACCTGTTTTCGGCTGAAACGAAAAGCGTCTGTACCGTCCTCCTTAACGTTCTGGGGGATGCATATGCGCACCCACATATGCCCTATAAATCAGGGCCTGCCATATTAATCTATTCTCATTTAGCTTTGCTTGTTGCTGTGGTTGATTGAAACATGTACAGTGTGCATTTTTTCCTCGCAGACATCTGCTGCTGCGTGTCAAATGATTACGCCTGTAGATTTTCAGTATGTCTGAAAGTCTCCGCTAAAGACCGCTACTCTTGCAAGGCAAGCAATCCAGCTTTCCATTTTAATCGGTAACCCCCAAACCACATTTGTCATGGTGGACGCATGGGCGCAACCTCTGGTGGTACGATTACGAGAACGAATGTTATCCGCAGTGTGTGTCTCTCCCTCTTTGGCTTGCAGCAGATTAGCGGGCAGAAGCTGAGCAGATGGGTGCAGACCTCAGCATCCGCACACAGAGCAGGAGGTTTACGGTCTTTACTGTGCTATATCTGAGAACGTAAGACCGTACATTACTCTAATCTCAGCGTGGAAGGGCCTAGGAGGTCTTAAGAAGAAATGCGGCACTGATTTGGAGGGAGTATGTGGAAAAGATGAGCTCTCGCACACAACCATAAAGAAAGACAGAAACATACCTGCTGAAAAAGACTATTTGTTTCAATTTTATTTGCTGAGGGGAGGGTTCCTCAAATCTTACCCTGTCCGGAGCACTGCATAGTTTAGCTCCAACCCTGATCAAACACACCTGAGCAAGCTAATTAAGGTCTTCATGATCACTAGAAAATAACAGGTGGGTAAGTTTGATTATGGATGGAGCTTAACTCTGTAGTGCTCCGGCCCTCCCGGGTAAGATTTGAGGAACCCTGGCTTAAGGAAACTTTTGACACCATAAATACTTAAATTTCTCACATGGAGCCAGTGGCGGCCAGTGACTTCTCTTCCGAGGGGCACAATTTAAAATATGTGTTCGGAGGGTCATGTGTGTGGCTCGCCATGTCAAAATATGTGCCTGCTTCACACACGCCAAAAGTTTTTATGATAAAAGAGACTTTTACCTTCACAAAATACTCGCAAGACACTAACTTAACATTAAACTATGAGATTAGGTATCTGGCAAACGAGTCTCTTTTATCATATCCCCTTTAAAGTGTCTGCAGCAGGCATGTATTGTGACCTGAAATGTGATGCACATAAGTTCACATGACACGACGAACACATATTTTGACATGACAAGTCACATGACGGACAAAATACATGTTTTAACGAGCTTCGCATCATGCCCCCTTGAAAAAGAAGTTACCGGCCGCCACTGCATGTCATGAAGCTCTGGAATGTTTAATTCACATTGGCCAGTGCCTACATTCTGAGGTTTGTTATTCCCCGATATCAACAGACAGCCATTTGTTATTGCAAAAATCCTTTCAGGGTGATACAAGATCACCGTCAGGATTTATTTTGCTATAACAACCGGCCGACTGTACATTATCCCTTATGTAACATAACTTGACATATGATTGTAGCTCAATTGAAAGCGCATATACTTAGCAGTGCAGTGGTCATGGGTTCGAAACCCAGGGATAAAATGTAGACAATACATTGAATGCACTGTAAATCGCTTTAGATAAAAGCATCTGCAAAATGCATACATGTAAATATAAAAGAACATCCACAGAGCAGTTAAACTTTCCAATGAGTGCACATGTTGGAGTATGGAGTGTTTCGGATGATAGTTAACAGGTGTACAGTGTCCAGATCTTCCATCTGGGAGATAACTGTATCAAGTTCAGCCCACTAAAACGCTTTTTTGTCGTGTCTGCTAACCTAGTGTCATCTGCCTTTCTCTTCATCTCTTTTTCTGTGGTTCCTGTGTGTCTAAACGCAGATGTTTCTTTATGATTCCTCTGCAGGTCATTGGACTGAAATGCGAGCGGTAAAAAAGGTGGGATGGACAGAAATCTGTCTCTCCGCATCAAACTGTGCTCACTGGTTTCCACGTGTCCTCCACCAGAGAGTTGTGCGGATCATCACGGGAGTGAATGCAGCGTATGTGTGGTTTCCATAAACATTGTGAGTATCCTCCGTGAGGACGGATGTTTCGCCGCCACCCTATTGGTTCCTTGTAATATCTCTTCATTAACATGATCACTCAATCACTCACAGTCGTCCAACCTCTCAGCATGCGGCTGGCTGCAGTTTGTCATCATTTCCTCGCCATGCTGCATGCTGACAGAAGTCTACCTCGATAGAGCGGAGTGGCTTCCTGGATACATCTGTGGGCTTGTTGGAGAGAATCAGACAATGATGGACTAATGAGTGTTAATTAGCGAGCTGCTCATCTGAGAGGACAGGGGTGGAACCGGGTCAAAGAAGGGACGCTATGGTAGAAATCATTACCAGCTTGGTTATTTATTTAGTTATATTCATGCATTTTGACACCTTTATCCAAAGTGAAAGTTTCGTAGACTCCATTTGCATACATTTAACATCATCATGACTATTTGTGATACGCTACAATAGATCCCGCCATGCCTTTATTATTCACATCCGTCTTGCATCTTCTCCAACCTGTGTCTATATTATCTCTGCATTAATTACCGTTTTCCATGTTGTTGCTCGAGAATCGCAATGGCGAAACAGTCAACCCAGAACAAAGTCTGTCTCAGGGCAGAAGCAACTGTGCGAGCAGGCAGGGCGGCTTCCAAATGAGCTGTAGCGTGTTTGATCTCTTGCTAACTGCTCAAATCCTGCACAGCTTGAGAATGATGTGCTTTAGCGAATAGCTGCCCTGGCTCTTCTCAGGGCGACTATCTGGCTGGCTGCTGACAGTATGCATGTGCTTGTGTGTATGTGTATGTGTGTGTTTTATCTGTACACACTCCCTTTCAGAACAAAGTCTATCCAGCCCGTGCCTGCAGGTGAACCCAGGTCAGGGCATGATATGCTGCACTAGGCCAGCCTGCCACAGTAGATGCTTTCCTCTTCCCTTATAAAAGAAGAAAATCATTATTTTTTTCTCATTATAGCAGTGAAGCTCTGTCAAAACCACATCAAACATACAGTATGTCATGAACCAGAGTCAGCAAACGCAAACCACTGAAACCAAAAGCCAGTACAAAAAGGTATTGTAATGTCGCAAAACATGTTAGTAATATGACAATATAAAAAAAAAAATAGAAAATTATACACACTGTAAAAAATAGTTGGTTCAATTTCAAAAAGGGTTTGTGCTACCTTAAAATTAAAAAAAAAAAAATTCAACTTAAAAACATTAGTTAACTCCAAAAATATGTATTTAATTTGAAATTAACTTAATTTTAAGGCAGCACGAACATTTACTTTTTAAGACGAACCAGCAAATAATTTATATAGTGCAGTAAAATATAATAAAGTTATAAAAAAAAAAAAAATATCTAAAGCGAAGGTAAGTTTTAATATTGCAAGTAATGGAAATTCTAAAACAAAATCTGGATGTGTTGCTGCGTACACACCATAAGCAAAGCATTGTGTTCCTCGCTCTAGATCACTCGTGGGATTTACTTCCGTATCATGCAAATTTTCCGCTTCAGTTGAAAATTTTCGACTTGCGCAAAAGACGCGTTTTAACCGGAAAGCGTGTGTTTGTGGCAATCGTGCCGGCAAATACGTGTCATTTGCATCGCCCCATGCAAATTTACATCTATTCTCATCTTTGCATTGACTTTGTATTTAATCTACTCACGCAAATATTTAAAATCACTTCTGGTGTGTACACAGCATTACAGTAGTGCAATTTTTTAAATGTGCAATTTTTAAACTGTCATAAAAATACTATCTACATACATTGGTGTCATTTTCTTTATGTTAAATTTAATAGGTCTCATTCACTAAGCATGTGTACGCACAAATTTTTTCGTGAAATGTGCATACAGGCGTTTTAACGAACAAATCATGATTCAACAAAAGCTTTCATACTAAAATGTATGTATGTATGCAAAAACGTAAAAACAACTTAGACCACACGTACACAAAAGTAGTGGCTCGTGACTGCTCATCTGAGGGGCGCTAATTCAAAATAAGTGTTCGGAGTATCATGTGTGGTTACCTTTTTTAAAATATGTGTTCTGCGCTTTGAGAGATCCCGCATGCATCACGTGTTTTTTAAAACAAATAAGTGCCAGCTGCACGGCGTCAAAACCATTTATGATAAAAGAGCTCTCTCGTTCACAAAATACACGCAAGACACTCCCTTAACAGTAAACTATCATTAAGCATGAAATAATGCGAGTACAGATATATATGTTTTTTGCATAGATTTAAAATAAATTATAGTATGAACGTTTTTGTTGATTCGTGATTTGTAAGTTAAAACATACGTATGCACATTTCACGAACAAATTCTGTGCGTACTTATGCTAAGTTAATGAGACCCAATATCTTCTGACTTTTCTGTGAAATGTGACCTGTTTTTGTGACATTTAACCATATAAATGATGAAACTTTTAATCAATGTTATATTAATTTGAAAGTGAAAGTGTGACATGTTTTGTCAAGTTTGGTAACCCAAACTCAAAATGTGACTTCTGCATTTAACCCATCCCAGTGAGTAGTGAACACATGCAAATCCAAAGCAGGGGGGCAGCTATCATGGCAGCGCAAGAAGCAAATGCCCGCTGGTCAGGAGACTCAAACCAGCGACCTTCAGGTTACAAGCCCGCCTCTTTAAACACTAGGACAGGACTCTCAAACACAGTAACATGGAGAATGCGGACATAATCTCTTTAAAAGTTATACACCAAACATTTATGAACTTGAAAATCATTACCTGATGTTTTTTCTCCACGTCTCTTGCTTTCTGATCACGTGCGAGTACATGAGACACTGGTACTGGTCTGCTTAAAGAATACTTTGAATGCTTTTAAACCCATTAGTGACACCTGTGTTTTCGTGCATGCGGTGAATGCGTGTAAGGATGATAGAGATGCCCTGGAGAATCAGGCGGCCAAAGCAGATTAGCAGGATCTCACATGCTGCATATTAGATACTCTCTCTCTCGAACCTGCAGCAGGCCACCCATCAGCTGCTGGGCTAAGCTTTATCTTATACTAACACTAACAACATTGTGTTTGTACAATAACAGTTATGTGTTTGTGTGTGTGCGCGATGTGCTTGAGAATGTGTGAGTCAGCAGGGTTTAAAATAGTTTATTGTACAGGCCTAACAATTCACAGTAGTACATTGATTGGCAAGTTAGGATGCATGTGTGAAAAATGCAAATAAGCTATGTGAAAAAGTTCAGTGCATTATTTCCATATAGGCTGATTTTTGTCCCTTGCATGTGCATGTTTAAGTGTCTCAACCAGGTGCAGTGAGACAAGCAATATTCTGATTGGCTCTTATTATGCCACATCACACATCATTTCTCTTTCTGCTATGAAAGGTATTGATATTATAGCTGATTAAGGCACCATGCTATTTCAATGTATCAGTTACTGAATTAACACATTGTTTAATAAAGAATTGTAATGAAATACGCAGGCGTTTTAGAGCAAATATTTAGATCTCTAGTATCTGTGTGCATATGCATGTGCATGTGGATTGTACTGTGTGTGTACACGTGTGTGTGGCCTTAAGGTCCCTGCCAGACTGCTCGCTTCATGTGGGTTCAGTCAAAAGCTCTCACAAATGTCATTAACTTCCCAGCCTGTGGTTGATCAGTCCATGTGCTCACAAGCTGCTACTGACCAACTGGAGTGTGTGTGGGTCTGTATGTGAGTATTTTACCAAGAAACATAAGTGAGCTACTTTCAACGGCTATCTAAGAGTTTGCAACAGGACACACGGGGTGAATTCCAATCAGAAGTGATCATCCCTAGACCTTATTCCCTTCGAAGATCAGAACTCTTGATGTGTAAACTCTAGCACAATTGTGTCTCATAGTGTGGTAAAATAATAAAATACACTTGGCGAATAATAAGACCAATGGAAAACACATCAATTTCTTTTTATTTGGAGCAAATGTTTATGCGAAGTGCTATTCAACAATGCATTTTGGAATTCACCCACCATCTCCTTTGGTCTTCTCTGGAGCAGGAAAGGTTGGGTGTTATTGGAAACGTAGCCTGGAGTAATATTATTATTGTTAATTAAAGGGGGCGTTTATGATTTCAATCCACGTTTTAAAGAACTTAGGCTACGTTTACATTTTTGACGTGTGATGTGCAAACGAAAATTTTCAAAATCTCCACTCTGGACGGAGTTTTAAAAAAGAATGGGTTTCAGAGGCGAATTCTCAGTTTTGTGTAAACAAAGGCCGTAAACGAAGGGAAATATGTCCGTTTTTCAAAATAACCATGTACGGGTAAACGGGGCCTTAGTTTTACCTACAAAAATGGAAATTTGTGAAAATGGTGACATCATACATAATATAGCGGTTTTAGCTGCTTTTGCCAATTTTAAGTGTAATGAACATCATTTTGACAAGTTTGTTGTCTGTTGTCTGTGAAAACAAAAGTGAGAAAGATTTCCATTTTTAGTACTTTGGTTTTGGCATCAGCCTGATGTTTCAGCAGTGTTTAAACGCTTTGGTGTACATGCAATAAAGTCAATGATGACTTTAGCGTGTATACATTATTGTTTTAAATAAATCACCTGTAAAAACAAAATTATACAAAATCTAAAGCAAAATTTTAATGCACAAAAACCTAAATAAATGTGACATTTTCACAGCTATAATGTTGTCCTGGAGTCAGGCGTGTGGTGTTCAGTCATAAACATCATAGTGTTGAGGCAGCTGCTTCAGTGGCAGGCATGAGAACATCAGTAGTAACAGTACCGAGGGTCCACTGAGAACCATAAACACCGGCAGGCCATGACTTCCACAAATAGATCTCTTAGGATGAAAAAAGAGGGTAATAAAAAGCACGCAGGGGGTGTGTGGGAGTGTGTGAGGATTATTTGCTTCTGAAACCCAGAATAATCAGAAGAGGCATAATTTTACATGTTTTAAATTACTGCTTTTAATTGATGTGTGCATTGGCGGCAGATTATTAGGAAAAGCCTCGTTTTCTGCATCTTATTAGATAAGAAAATTCAGACATGCTAAATGAATCCAACGTCTAATGTGATTAGAGATCTTTTTATCCTGCGACAATTTTGCCTCAAATGTTGTAGGCAACATTAAATAAATTATTTCTAGCATTTAAACTCAATTCTGTGCATACTCCATGTCAGCAAAGGAGATGAGAGACTGTGCTATATTGTAAATATAATGCTTAAAGGGCTTTTATACCCCATGACTATTCATGTGACTATTCACATGTAGCACAGCCACAAGTTTGTTTTTAACTTGGCGGTTTGTATGTAATGAATACATTAAACATGTGACCTGTGACGGTGTCTTTGAAATCCAGCCTTAAAGTAATACACCACCGTTTTTCAATATTTTACTATGTTTTTACCTCAACTTAGACAAATTAATACATACCTATCTTTTTCAAAGCATGCACTTTTAATTTTTGTACAGCACTTCTTGAATGTGTTAGCATTTAGCCTAGCCCCATTCATTCCTATGGCTCCAAACAAAAGTTTTTTTTTTGTGCCACCATACTTACTCGTGTAACTACTCTTTAAATAGGGAAAACATGGAAGTGTTTGGTGGCTTCTAAATTCATCCCTGTTTGGAGCCATAGGAATGAATGGGGCTAGGCTAAATGCTAACACATTCACGAGGCACTGTACAAAGATGAAAAGTGCACACATTGAAAAAGATAGGTATAGATTAATCATCTAAATTGAGGTAAGAACATAGTAAAATATTGAAAAACGGTGGTGTTTTCCTTTAAGTCTCATAATAAATATGAGATTAGGTGTATCACCGTTTGAAATTAATCATTTACTGTATTTCACTTTAAATTCAATCTTTGACATGACCTTACTCAATCAAAATATTATTAGCACAGTTATACTATTACAGAATGTTATTTTATGATTAAATGATTTTATGTAGATACCAGTAAATCACAAAATATAATAGCTTTAGTTGGGTTTTCACAGACTGGGTCACAAATAAAAATATTAATGTCACTAAGATATCCTTCCACTAGAATTTATGTAATTTTTTCTAGTGCAAACATACAAAAATTGTCGACCTCCATGGATGCTATGCAATGCAAAGTAACCATCTAAACAAGGACTTTGTGTCATGTTATTATATGTTGCATTTCAATGAAGCTTTGGGGCTGTTTATAGACCACTTTTAGTAAACATTTCTAGCCATAATTTTTTATTATGTGGTAACGATTTTATAAAAAGCAATAAGGCAGTCGGGGCTGTGCCATATTGTGAATATATTATGAATGTAGTCACAGCAGATAGGGTTACAGGGACTTTCATAATATAGCACAGCCTCTCGTACCTTATTGCTCGAGTAAACTTTCTTCCTTGCTTTTCTTGTTTTTTAAATATTGTGTATAGAGGCATTTAACCTGTAAGCGGGGTGTTATAGCTTTTATCTTTGTACAGCTGGAGCACAGCCTGACCTTTTTGACCATATGGTGCCCTGCATTATTCTTTAACCAGAGCCAGACTATAGCCTGCAACTTTGAGCGTGCTCACTAATATTCAAATAATCCATGTGATTATGGGAGTGGTTATTAAAATGAATATGGGCAGCAGTGGGGAAACAGATGTCTGATGACCCACATCTGTGTGTTTTTGCTGAGCAGGGTGAGCTTGTGGCCATGCGGGTGTCTCACGGGGCACAGCTGTGGCCTGGCTGCTTTACAGAGAAAACTATGTCCATGTCTACTTGTAACAAAATAACTTTTCCAGCATGGTACGGCGTCAGTATAGTAGTGCTTTCCGTTATTAGCAGATGAGGTCTGTGTTTCAAATAAGAAGGGCCTTCTGTGAACCGCAGATGCGCTGTTTTGCATCTGAAGGCATCCCCAGCTGCATGTACAGCTGAAAAAAGGCAAAGATGCGCTTCAATATTGGAAAAATTATTAGACGGGGGGACAGCCTCGGGAAAATGTGCACCGAGTGCCTCTGCTGTGAGAACACAAAAATTTAGTTTATTTCTCGAAGTAATTCAATTTGACCCAAAGTCATGGTCATCATCGCTTGCGCATAGCAGAACTGCAAAGAATTTGCAGGCATTTTAAGAATGCACAATGGCTTTTTTTCCTGCCTACATTGAAAACGCTTTTCTATTATAGCTTTCTACCCCTCATTGAACCTCGTAGGTGACTTATTTGAAATACACAAGAAGCGATTTGCACAGAAAACACAACATTGTATGTTAGCATGTTGTTAAGCTAGTGGTACACAAAAATGTTGCACACACAAAGATTGCATTAATGTTTTTTCAAAAGGGGACTTGAAAATCCAACTTTTTAAGTGCTATAATTGGGTCGCCAGTGCTTCTATCAACATAGAAAATGTGAAAAGATCAACTCAGTAACTTAGTTTTGGTAAGCCATTTTCTGCAAGCATGTGAAAAAATAGGTAATTGAAATTTGGCTCCCCCTGTGATGTCAGAAGGGGATAGTATGTGGACACTGCCATTTAGTGCAAAGACTCATTTGCATTTAAAAGGACACATCCAAAAACCGCCACATTTTTGCTCACGCTTGCAAAGAGATAACGTTGAACATGTTATAATAAATTATCTTTATTGAATTTCGAGCTAAAATTTCACATATGTACCCTGGGGCCACCAAAGATTTATTTGACATCTAAATAAAGTCTTGTGAAATGTCCCCTTTCAAATGTAACATTTACAACCTAACAAAATAAAATAAAATATCTGAATTACTTTTTCAAATAAGTAACCCATATTACCTTTTCTTTTCATCTCCATTTTGGATGTTAAGAGAAATCAAAGGTAAGGTTCACACGCATTATGGGAGATTTGGGAGTTGCAGCATGTGGGGCAAAATGGGTGTTGTAGTTCTAACAGTGTGAGCACTATGGTCATTGTAGTTTTAAAGAGTATGTAGCATGCTTGCTAATCAGTGCAATGAGACCTGACTCAACTTTGTTTGTATATAAGTCTTTATTTCTGAAATGATTATACATTTTCTTTTTTACATTTGATGGCTTTATTAAAACAAGTTACAATTCAAGATACATGGAATTTATATTAATATCAATCCATATCAATCAATGCTAAACCTGCACTGAAACAACTTGGATGAAAATGAAGTCACCAGACACATCCCATTTTGAAATATTCCCGAATGGATTTTATTGTCAAATGGGATTGCAGTAATGGATTAGGTAAGACATGAGTTGTTATAATTTCATTTTGGCTGCCATGCTATTGAAAATACAGTATTTCTTTATTTAAATATTTACCTAAATAATTATTGATATGATGTGAATATACCCGCAATATGTGATTATGGGACATATAAACCACAAAGTTAGATTGGCATGTTGTGTATATCTAGCATTAGGGTGACCATATGTGCCATTCTTCCCGGACGCATCCCGTCCAGGATTTTGTGTTTGTCTTCCGGAAGTTGTATTTGTCGACTGCATACGTCATAGAGGATTATTATTATTATTATTACAGAAAAGCAACCGTTACATTTTAAGGTAAGAATGAAACTACGATTGTATATCTTATGTTTTTAACTGAATGGCGTATGCGGTCAACAAATACGACTTCTGGAAAACGCACCGAAATCCTGGACGGGATGCGTCCGGGAAGAATGGCACATATGGTCACCCTATGTAGCAGTTGGTGTTAGGGTGGCCATACTTGCCATTTTCCCCGGACGCGTCCTGGCCAGGATTTTGGGTTTGGGGTCCATTCGGAAGTCGCATTGGTTGATCACATATGTAATCGAGGTTGTCACATTTTAGTTAAAAACATTTATAAAATTAAGATTTATTTCTCTTAAGACACACAATCAATTTAGTTTTATTCTTACCTTGAAATGTAATGGTTGCTTTTTTAAATAGAACCTGAAATATTAAACCTTGATGACATATGCGGGCGACCAATGCGATTTCCAGAGGACTTACACAAAATCCTAGCCACGGCGCATCCGGCAAAAAATGGCACATATGGCCACCCTAGTTAGTGGACCCTCTGTTAGGGTGACCATCCCTATTGAAAAATACAGCTAAGACTAGCATAAGCTGGTGTGTTTTGGTCACTTTTTAAGCTGGTCTAGCTGTGTTTTGCTCACTTTGTAAGCTGTTCTAGCTGGACTTAGCGGGTCAGGCTGACCCACCGGTTTAACCACCTTTGCCAGGCTGGGAGGAGCAGCTACTGCCACCTTAAACCAGCTAAAACCAGTATGGCCTTTGCTGGATTTTTCAGTAGGGATACGTGCCATTTTTCCTGGAGACGTCCTGGACAGAATTTCAGGTGCCTCCTCTGAAAAAGTTGCATTTATCAACTGCAAACGTCAGCAAGGTTCTCACATTTCAGTTAAAAAACATTTTAAAATTAACATTTATTTATTTTAAGACTTTACATTGAAAATGTAACGGTTGCTTATCTGAAACAGAACCTGGAAAAATAAACCTCAATGAAGTATGTAGTCGACAAATGCGACTTCCGAAGGACGCACCCGAAATCCTGGCCAGGACATGACTGGCACGTATGGTCACCCTACCCTCTGTGTATGGTATAGAGGATTAGAAGCATCAAAGTTTGATCTTATGATATCACTTTCATTTCAATCTTTGATTTTGACTTACTCAGTCAATATTAAAGATGTCAAGGTTATATTTTCACAGAATGATCTTTACATTATATACTGTAGGATCTTATATGTAACAGTAAATCACAAAATATACTGTAGCTGAGTTTTCACAAATATTCAAAAGTGTCCTTAAATTGCCTGCAACACTGTGATGGCAAACACAAAAAGTACTTCTAATTTACGAAACTCCTACAGGCCAAGAAAAATCCTATTGATCTGAAAAAGCAAGAGAATCTCTCCACTTTATCTCTCCTCTGATCTCCCACACACCCCTTTTGACCCTCAATCACCCGGACCTGTCTCTTTTTGTTCTTTCGCTATAGTGCACATCACTGCACCGCAGCACTTGGGTGTCATTCAGTGATTGACAGCTGGGGTCAGCGTGTTGACACAGTACTCTGGCCCTGTCATCATGACTGTTCATCCCACGCTGGCCCGGGTTAGTGACAGACGCCGGAGGAGCCATTTACTCCCGCTGTTGTTAAAGGCCCATCATCACCGCGGCGCAGCGGAGAGAGAGAATCACTGTTTCCTGAAATCGTCTTCCTCCGACTGCCATAAATCAAAGAGAATCTGCGGGAACTTAATTAGCTTAATTGCTATGTTTGCTCTAACATAACACTGATCACGCCGCCATTCGAGATACGGTATTTGAATAGAAATAAAACAGATGGTACGCTGTCGGTTTTTGCTCCCTTGTAGAAAATTGTTTGGGGATGATGAGTAGAGTACAGTAGAGTAGAGATGGGGAATGTCTTTAGTGGGAATAGGATTATTTTCCCATCATGCATTGTTTTTACCTGTTTTATGTTTTGAAGAGGATGAGCCTGTTATGGAATTTTATATCATTTGAATCAGAGATGCCTCATACACTTCAGATCTGTTTCGAGCCATTATGTGCGATTCGCTTTTTATATGTGATTCAAATGGTCAGCACATACAAGCATAAATGGGTACAATTTTTTTCCTGATTCGATTGTTTGGATTACGCTTGTAATTTAAATGCATATGAACTTATTGCATTTGCAGTGTCAGTCAATCATATTTTCATCTGTTGATGAACTAAAATAAAATAATGAACCTGTGTCTGCTTTTCCGAGTATCCAGTGTGGACATTTGCAGTTCAGATATCGCGTACTTCAATACTATATAGTAAGCAAAAATCTGTAGCTGAGGTGAGTAGCATTTCCGAAAATGGGATGACAATACTTTGGGAACTTTGAAGCGTGCTCGATGGACACTTTACAATCACATGAGCCCCTAGGAGAGGAGTCACCCAACAAAAAGAAGAACGAGGGGCATCGTTATATTAAAGTGCACCTATTTTATTGCTAAAACAACGTTATTTTGTGTATTTAGTATAATACAATGTGTTTGCATGGTTTATGGTTAAAAACTCATTATTTTCCACATATCGTAAATTTTTGTAGCTTCAGATTTCACTCTCTTCCTGAAACGCACGGGTTTGAAAAGCTCTGTGTCCCTGATTGGCCAGCTAATCTGTATGTTGTGTCTGGCCTGAATACCTCTGACGTCAGCCGGAAATGTGACACTCCTTACCATATTTGATAGATTCGGTCACAATGCAATGCTAACAGGAGTTAACTTACAGGCTGTGAGTCCAAGCGGGACGAATTATGATAATGTCGGTCTTTACTACATCACCAATCCCAGGAAGTAAATTGTTGCCTACATTCTGTGTGTTTGTTGTAGTCCAAGAAAAGAGATTTACGTTGGAGACTTTAAATTGTGTCATCATTTACTTTGGCGTCTGTACCTTTTGCATATCGTTAACATGTACTAATACACACTTACACACCAGAGGAAATGTTTTGGACCATAGATGCCCTTTAAGGCATAGTTCATCCAAAATATGTGTTTTAGTGTGAGTAAACAATATTATTTTTTGTGTGAACTCACCTTTTAGTATAAAACATGGCCCTTTTTAACAACATTGAAGGTGCACCCTAAAGACTCTTAATTAATAAATTCAAGTTTTTAACGTTTGGTAACAATAAATCGCGTCATCATTTACTTTGTGGTATGTACCTTTTGCATATTGTTAACATGTACTAATACACACTCGCAGCCTGATCTCAGGAATTTCTGTGAGATAGTCAGGGAATTATTTGCTAATTTTTCCGTAGCATTCTCACGGATCTCCGCATTTTTCCGTGGCCCTACTACAGACTGTCTTTTTCCGTGGCATTCTCACGGATTGGTTACTCAATTGTTTTGTCCTATTTTCTTACCATTTTTGCTTCGGTTTAGGGTTAGATTTACATAAAACGACATCCCTACCCAAGCCCAACTCTAACCCCAACACCAGGCGACAATTGTTTAAGGTTTAGAAAATATAAAAGAATAAATCAGTATAAACCAATAGTTAAAGTGACATACTAACGCAAACACCAAATCTAAACCTAAACCGAAGTGAAAATGGTTTGAAAATAGGAAAAAGGAGTTCAGTAACCAGTCCGTGAGAATGCCACGGAAAAAGACAGTCCGTAGCAGGGCCACGGAAAAATGCGAAGATCCGTGAAAATGCCACGGAAAAATTTTGTGACTATCCCACTAAACTTTGTGAGATCAGGTTGCACACACTAAACACCAAAGGAAATGTAAAAACGTGAATCGGACAATAGGTGGTCTTTAAAAATTTTTGGAAAACGGTAACGAAGCAAATTTTCAAATGTAAATATAGTTGTTCCTTGTGGCTAAATTGCGCTTGCTAAGTTAACGACACACAAATTGTTATAACGACGTATGTCACCTGATCACCTGAGATCAACATGGCAGCGATAATACATCTGAATTTCATTCACGATCTATATTCATACCATACAAAACATACTGTTTTAACTGTCGATAAGCAAGCACTTTATCTAATTTACTACACATACTTTCGCAGTATTCGATTTCGAATGGAGGGCGAGTCTTGGCCCATCCCTACTCACCAAAATGAAATTCTGAACTGTATATGTTTCCCGTACAGAGGCAGATAATTTGACAGCATGTTCTCTTTAGATTACCTCTGTAGTTTGTATTGTATAACAGAGGATGGTATATGTGGGAGGATGCCTGGTGTTTATTTGCTGCAGAATTGCTGCAGGAACCTTTGCGTGATACCACTGACAAATCTCAAAAGAGTGCTCTCGCCCACTGAAATGCGAGACGAAAAACACCTTCATATATCCTATGGAATGAGAACGTTAATTTCAGAAAGAGGAAAGTTTAGGATCTAATTCTTTTAACTGCTAGACCAAGTACAGCTGTTGGTCTGGCTCCATTCTGCTTCATACAAATTATATCAGTGTTTAATAAACCTTTCTGAGAATAGAAATGGCGAGAAACTTTATCTTAAGGGGCCCTATTTTAACGATCTAAGCGCATTGTCTAAAGCGCACAGCGGACCGTCTAAATGGGCGTGTCCGAATCCACTTTTGCTAATTTAACGACGGGAAAAATGGTTTGTGCGCCGAGCGCATGGTCGAAAAGGGTAGGTCCTATTGTAATGGGAGTATTTTGGGGCGTAACGTGCAGTAAACCAATGAGAGTCACAGCTCTCATTCCCTTTAAAAGCAAGTTGCGCTGGCGCTATGTCTAATCCCTATTTAGATGACGGACTTTGTAAACTGAAAAACTAAGCGGAGGAAGAAGATCCCCAGTTTAAGATTAATGTTAAATAATTGTGTTGTTTTTCACTTGTATTGAAATTGTTATTTTTTTTATTAAAACCTTTAAAACCCGTTTTCTTTTAGTCATGGAAGTAAAAAGCAGGCTTGTAATTGCTTTAAATGTATGGCTATCCAATATCATCAAAACATAATTTACAAGTATGTAAGATAAGGTTTGTACTCTAAAAATACTTTATTTGTAACAAACATGAGATAAAGAATTTACAAACGGCTCTCCTCACGTTTCAGCACTTTGGACAGCGGTTTTTTTAGCAAAGAGTTTTCTAAGCATTACTTAAAAATGTTTCTCATCTCACCATATCCACAGTTACAGAGTCATCATATACAATAAATCCGTGAGGTAGCATAAAAAAAACATTTAAAAACAGACGCATTTGTTCAAAGCAAAGCATTTATTTACTTACCAGGCTGCAGGTGAAGCAGCTCTTTGTGCCTTCTAACGTCTCATAATTACTCCTCATTTATGTCCAAGACTCAATAATAATCTTTTATATTCAATCCTTTAATCTTTCATATTTAAAAGCATTTTTGTGCTGCTGCGCATTCATGTACCTTGTGATAAAACCCGCGTTGTCCTCCCGTGTATAGACGCATTTTACTAATGCGCTCTTTAAATAACATAAAACACATTGCGCCATTGACTTTAGACTTTAGACCAGGTTTTTGTTGGTCAATGGCGTAGTCTATTTTAGTTGCCTCAAAATAGCAACGCGCCAACAATGCGCCTGAACACACCTCGTTTTCAGACCAGAACGCCCATGGGCGCAAAAGGGGGCGCAAATGCATTTGCTATTTAAACAACGCGGCGCTAAACGTGAAAATTAGGGTGGAAACTAGCGAAAGACACTTGCGTCGCGCATTGCGCTGCATTGCGCCGGGTGTAAGATAGAGCCCATAGTCTCAAGTCTAAAAACTTGAATTTATTAATTAAGAGTCTTTAGGGTGCACCTTCAATGTTGTTTAAAAGGGCCATGTTTTATACTTAAAGGTGAGTTCACACAAAAAATAATATTGTTTACTCACACTAAAACACATATTTTGGATGAACTATGCCTTAAAGGGCATCTATGGTCCAAAACATTTCCTCTGGTGTGTAAGTGTGTATTAGTACATGTTAACGATATGCAAAAGGTACAGACGCCAAAGTAAATGATGACACAATTTATTGTCTCCAACGTAAATCTCTTTTCTTGGACTACAAAAAACACACGGATTGTAGGCAACGGTTTACTTCCTGGGATTGGTGATGCAGAGAAGACCGATATTATCATAATTCCCCCCAGGGGCGTCATGCACCAATTTTTTTTAAGGGGGCACAGTGTCAACAGCTCCCAGAAATTTGTGTATACACAGACATCAAACGAAATATTATAGAGCTTTCAGTCTTTTCCATGGCACTTACATTTCTAACAATCTGAAAACCCCTGCTTTCATGCAAAAACCTCCAAAATAAAAGTGATGACTAACTTTCATATCAAATACTATTCAATCGGAATAATGACACATTTGCATCATATTCACATCTGAAACGGCATGTTTTATTTAAGTCTTAATGGCTTGTTTAATTGTGTCATTAATGCATTTTGCACAACAACTACATTATCATATAAAATTTATGTAATTTTAAATCCATAAAGTATATAAACAACGAAAATGACATCAGCTATAGCCACGTGATTGATTTTAATGTTCAATAATGATTTTAAAAAATATGTTTAGATACAATTATTAGAGGAACGGATTTTTGCATTAAATTTTACCTCATGTGAGCATGTGAGATTCCGCGCCCGCGTGAACTTTGGCGAACTTTGGCGTTGTGCCAAGAAGATGAATCTCTACTAATATAACGTTGAGACGGTCACATTTAAAACCATACATTTTCTACACAGAGAAGGTTAACTGCACATTACCGTACTGGGGTTTGGAAATGTTGTGAGCGTTTCTAACACGTTTTAATTCCTCAGATAGCCAAATGCAGCAGCAAGCCAGCAACAGCAGAGAGCTCGTGAGCGCGCCCAGACACTGATGACGTCTGCGGCTGCGCTCTGACTGCAGCGCCAGCTGCCGCCAGAATAAAAGTAATGTAACATGATCAAAAGACGATCAAAACGGCGAAAATCTCCGAAAAGTGACAAGGATGCAGCACAGAATGTATAATATTGTGCATATTAACAGATTAAAAGTCAAATAACAGATTAATGGACGCTTATTTGATTTAGAGGTTGGATGCAAAATCCATTGGCTAAAAAAAACCAAGGGGGCAGGTGCCCCCTCAGTTTGAATGGGCATGACGCCTCTGATTCCCCCCACTTTGGACTCACAGCCTCAACTCCTGTTAGCATTGCATGGTGACTGAATCTTTCAAACATGGTAAGAAGTGTCACATTTCCGGCTGACATCAGAGGTATTCAGGCCAATCACAACGTACAGATTAGCTGGCCAATCAGGGACACAGCGCTTTTCAAATTGATAAATTTTGAACAAAATCCGTCGGTTTTAGGAAGTAAGTAAAACCTGGAGCTACAAAAATGTACCGTATGTGGAAAATAATGTGTTTTTTGAACCATAAACCACTCACACACAAAATGACACAAAATAACGTTGTTTTTTAGCAATGAAATAGGGACTCTTTAAGAAATTGACTATATTTTGGAGCCTGAGCCAATGTTTGGAATTCATTACTCTAACTTGCTGTCAGTGTTAGTGTAGTCATCTTCTGACATTCTGATGTTTCATGGAGAAATAAACTGATGAGTAAAACCATATCTCCGCCTTCTCTCTTATTCACCGCTGAGGTTTTCGAGTGCGATATGACATTACTATTCAGAAATGAGAGGACAGCTATGCCTGAAGAAACCTCGCAATTTGTTTAAAGATGAGGTCATTCATGTTGTTCTCTATTTGTTTGGGTTTATTCAGCGCTGTCAGTCGGTGAATTTTTAGGCAGACTCTTTCTCATGAGATCGATCATAACATTCTCACGGGATGGGAGACAAACTTCAAGAGTTCTCCTCTGTTTTACTCTTTATTGAAACATACTTCACCGCCAAATAAAGCTATGGTTCAGTTTGGCTACGTAAAGTGTCAATATTGCAAACTCATCTTGACAAAAGATTGACTTCTGTGAACTAGCCAATGTTAAGACTGGGTAACTTGTTGTGGCGGGTCAGCATTCGGTAGCATTGATTGGCATTTTTACCTTATTTGACTTGTGCTAGGATTTTAGGATTCTTGTTCGTAATATCAGGCAGATTCTGCATTGTCGGAGCTGGTGATCGCACAAACCCTCAGGCTTGGCAATGGACACAATGAAACATTATTACTCGAATCAAACAAACTAAGACCATCTGAACATCAAATTTCGGCGCCAAACGATAATAATTATTTAAAATCTGAATACACATTTATAAATGTTGGTAAAAACCATTTACAACCTTTTGAAAAGTGTTAATAGTTTGTAATAACTTTTTATTAAATAATATGTGACTCTGGACCACAAAACCTGTTGCACAGGTATATTTGAAGAGTTTGGTTCCAAAACGTAATAAATCCATTTTGATTAATTTGGGTAAAAATGTGTTTCATTTTCCAAGAAAGTGACAAGATGAAAACCACTATTTTTTGTTACAAACTTTCACGTAGCATCTTTAGGTTATAATAACATAAAAAATTCAAATCCATAATTTGATTTTCAAAGATTTACTATAAAAACTAATTATTTTGTGAAGCGAAAAGGTCATCACATCACGTGTCGGAAGCGTCACACGTAACAGCAACAACAATAACGGCGGACTACGTGATTGTGTTCGTGCTACAGAAGCTACTAAAGCCTACTAGCTTTATTACAGCAAAATCTATTGCTTCGATGCAATTGTGGTGACCAAAAAGCGATAATGGACAACACCATACGTTGGTTATGCGCATGCTCAAAGTCTTCTTCTCCATGTATAGTGTATATCTGTGGCAGAATTACAGCGCCCCATACTGGTCCGGCATATATACTACACCGCTTTCAGTCGGTTTCAGTGGTTTCGTGTTTACGGATTATTTTTTTAGAGCAAGGAAAAAAATTTCCTTCAATGTGTTAGCATGACAGAAGCTTGATGCTTTCAGGAGAACAAGCAACAGTCGACATTTTTAACAAATGGCCAAAAATCATTAGGATAAAGATTGTAATACATGAAGATATATATTTTTAAAGTTTCCTACCATAAATATATGAATAAAAACTTTTGTGGATTGCACATATTTAAAAGCTATTTTAATTATTTTTGCACCCTCAGATATTCAAATAGTTGTATTTTGGCCACATATTGTCCTATCCTAACAAACCATACATCAATGGAAAGCTTATTTGTTCTTTCAGATGTTGCATAAATCTTCATTTCTTAAAATTGGTTCAGGGTCACATATTAGTTTATATATTTAGTATTTATAACCAGACATTCAATTATGTATCATTTATATGAATTGGCCTGGAATTATTGACCCACGGTAATATGTACATTTGTTTATAAATATAAAACAAATTGTTTGTTAGATGATGTTTGATACTTAGGGTTAAAGATGTGTTTGTATGCTTACCCAATGTGTGTACAATAATAAACCTTAACTTAGAAGCAATAACTTAAGGCCATCATCTGTATGCTAGTATGACATTAGTCAAATTTTGACACGCAGTTCTCTTTATGTGCCTTTTATCAGCTTCATTCAGGCACATGTTAAGGTCTCACTGATAAAGATACGTTTTCACGAAAGAGGATGTGTTTATGCAACATGGTTTTTGCTCTCCGTGATAATAAAAATGTTTCTTCACTAAGTGTTTCTGCTCCCCTAGATAAAAACTCCCGTGCTTCTCTTTTCTGTTTGAAGACTTCAGGTCTCAGTTTTTGCAGGCCGTGCTCTGAATAAACACTTTGTGTTTATGTTAGCGGCCTCAGTCTGTTAGATAAGAGGGATATCTGCTTTTGCTTTGCTATACTACTGAGGTTCTTCTGAATGTGGAGGTGGCGGGGGAGTGGAGTCATGAGGAGGTTCACCTTGTCCGGAGGCCTGACCCGAAGTTAGCGTGGTACACGTCCTACACTTCTTAGTAGGGGTTTTAAACAGCTCTGGTTTCCTTCAAGCAAATATGAAGGATGGGCCAGAAAAGACGTGAGCTCTGCTTTTTCCCTTTTTTAAGTAAATGATCTTAAAAGCGTCCCCTCTAGGGTCTAGCAAAAAGTCCCTCTCAAATAAATATTTGAAGTCAACATGGAATCAACATTTGACAGTAATACGTTCCTGATCTCGATGTGAAAGATGTCTCTATTTCTAATGAAAAAGGCTGTTTTTATAATCCAGTTCATGTGTGATGTCACCAGGTCATATTTTTTAAATCTTCCAATTAATTCCTGATATATAATAAGGAATTATCATCTATTCCTTTAAAAATATATATCATTATCGAAGTAAAATGGGTTGCAATTTTTTATGTGGACTTCAACGCATTCAAGTTTAGACTGAAACAGAATATTTTGATCCCTATACGACAAAAACATTTTTTTTTTCTGGACAGAAATATATTTTGAATATATGGTAAATATATTTTGTAGAAAGTAATGCTCAATTGAATATATTTTTACATTTCGAAATATATTTTAATTTTAACCTTCAAAAGGTATTTCAAGAGCAAGCAAATACATTTTTAATTTGAAATCTCATACGGCAAAAAAGTATTCTTTGCCAAAATATTTTTTAAATATATGCTAAATACAAGCTTATTTTTTAAAGTATATTTTTGAAGTTGAAAATATTTAATTTTAATATTTTTTAAAACTGTTAGGTTTACAGGTTTATAACATAAACAAAGTAGATATAGTAAGCAAGATAGATTTTTTAATTCTTTAAAATGTATCTATTTTTATAATATAAACATATTCCAAAATATATTTCAGCAAATATATATTTTGGCCATGTTTTTATATTTTTAAATATATTTAAAATATATTTTTTCCGTATGGGTCTTAAAGTAGATCTGTTTATAGAGAGATAGTTGACCCAGCAATGTCTCCAATCTAAAGAACTGAATGAGATGTATAAAAGTTATTGCAAAGGAGCTACAGCGTCGAGGTTATATTTCACACGGCTCATTCCTCCACACGTCCCCGGTGGCATTCACAAGACCTTAAACCTCTGGCACTTATCTAATTAGCTCAGGGAAACGCTGAATTATTAAAGTCACCTAAATCATTCAGAGCGAACCTAATGTCTGCCATGGTCACAGGAGGTAGCAGGACACAGGCCCATAATGTTGCTGCCTACCGTCCAGCTGTCAGGATGATTGTTCTTTTCAAAATCATTTGTCACCAGCATCGGTTACATACCACTGATACTTCATTCAGGGTAACTTTACCCCAACATTCTTTCACACGCTGTGTGACTCAACTATCAGTAAAATAGTCATCTTACTGTTTTTGGCCTCTTCATTTCTATAAGTCTGGGAACAATCATCATGTTTGTCCCCTTCCAACAGCTGGAAACGATTGCTCTTACTTTTACTGCGTCATTGTAAACATGACTGATCTGATGGAAAAATTAAATAAACACGCTTCCTGTTACGCTATCTAAGCGAGTCAGTCCAAGCAATGGCGGCGCTTGGTAAGCGATGATAGCAACATTAATTGTCACTAGCTTCCCTCTTTAGCTTCAGATTGTGTGTTTATGGAGGACATGGTACTGTAAGTGTCCTGAAGCTTTGTCCTTCTGACCTTTCTTGGCGGCAGCTGATATTGGAAGTTGGAAAGAAAAACAAATTTTGGTTTTATGTAACCGCTAATATGTGTGGAAGCAAACCTCTCAAACCCAAGCCTTTCTGGACTGCTTGATTGTTTCCAGAGAGAAATCCTAAGGAACTTTCACATGGCTTGTGTCGGGGCTTTAGCAGGGGCAGTCGTGCCCTATAGTAGGAAGAAGTGTGGCCTATAGTGGTTGGAGAGTTTGGCTTGTAACCTGAAGGTTGCCATGTGACAATGGTGTGCCCTTAAAGTCACAATTAAATTGAAATTAAAACATTTTTGTGGTATTTCTTTCATATGACTTATTTGTGAGCTTTATTATAAAAAATAATGTGCCCTTATAATCTATAATCAAAAATCCTCCCCCCCTCCGATCTCTCTTTACTTCCAGTCAAGAGCTATTGCACAAAGGCGGGCCTGGGAAAAGACTGCAGCGATTAGCAATTAACAACATGACCAAACTTCCAGCGATCTAATCAGTTCTCGATGGGTGAATTCAAGTTTCGCCCTACCTTTTTTCCTCATTTCAGAAGCCATTTCACTTGAATATACGTCTTGACGGGGAAAATACAACAATTGCTTCTTTCCGTTTCGTGACATTCAAGGAAAATACTGTTTTTTTTTTAATTTTACTATGTTCTTACATCAACTTAAGGGATAGTTCACCCAAAAATGAAAATTCTGTCATTATTTACTCACTCTTATGTTGTTAAAAACCCGCATAAATTTCTTTGTTCTGATGAACACAGAGTAAGATATTTTGAACGATGTTTGTAACCAAACCGTTAGTGGACCCCATTCACTTCCATAGTAGGAAAAACGAATGCTATGGAAGTAAATGGGGTCCACGAATGGTTTGGTTACAAAATATCTTCCTTTGTGTTCATCAGAACAAAGAAATTTATACAGGTTTGTAACCACATGAGGGTGAGTAAATGTTGACTGAATTTTCATTTTTGGGTGAACTATATCTTTAGAAGAATGAATACACACCTACAGTATCTGTTTTCAACACGTTCACTTAATCTTTGTACAGCACATTGTGAATGTGTTAGCATTTAGCCTAACCCCATTCATTCCTTATGATCCAAACATGGACGAATTTAGAAGCCACCAAACACTTCCATGTTTTCCCTATTTAAAGTTACATGAGTAGTTACACAAGTAAGTATGGTGGCACAAATTTTAAACGTGGTGATTTTTTAAGCGGATAAAAAATGAGAACTATATTGTATGGCGAAAGAGCACTTAGTTTGCAGCACTTTGACCTCAGCGCGAAGTAATATCATTACTCCTGACTACTCCCCCTCTTGCTCAAACTTCCGTCAATATTACTGCGCCAGAGGTTGAAGTGCTGCAAACTTAGTGCTCTTCTGCCATACAATATAGTTCTCATTTTTTATCCGCTTAAAAAATCTCCATGTTTTGTTTTGTGCCACCATACTTACTCGTGTAACTACTTATGTACTGTAACAGTCTGTAAATAGGGAAAACATGGAAGTGTTTGGTGGCTTTTAAATTCATCCCTGTTTGGATCCTAAGGAATGAATGGGGCTAGGCTAAATGCTACACATTCACGATGCTCTGTACAAAGATTAAGTGCACGCATTGATAAAAGAGAAGTATGTATTGATTTGTCTAAGTTAAGGTAAGAACATATTAAAATATTGAAAAATGGTGGTGTTTTCCTTTAAGTAAGGCACCTAAATCCCAGTTGCTCCCAGGCCCTGCAGTGATAGTTGTCCACTGCTCTGGGTGTGTGCGTGTTCACAACTGGGAGTGAGTGTGTTCACTACTCAGTCACATGAGGATGTGCGATTTTATGTGGTTGCTACAGTAGGTAAAAAAATTGAGACAGCAGCCACATGATGATCTGTTGGAAATATTTCAGAAATCATTTTGTTTTGAACATTGGAGATGTACAACACAGTCTCTAGGGTAATGTTGATGCATTAGGAAATTCATTTGAGTCATATAAAAACGTATTTTTAAATATATCTCTTATCTACTGATAGTCTGCACTGACTGATAACCAAAAGTTGTGCAATAAACATAAAATATGTAGATTTACAAAAACAAGTCATTTTGCAATTTTGAGGTGAACTTAATTGTGTCATGGAGTTTTGTCATTGCATGCTGGGAGTTTCTCTGTAAATGAAGTAAATAAATTACGTGTAACTAAATAAAAACAATTGACATTAAACGACATTACAAATCTGAAGGCGTTGAGGCAAGCGTGCTGCTTTAACCTTGTTAATATGCCCACCTCCCCCGCATCATTTCAATTACGAAAATTACTTTTTAGTTCAATTAACAATAATTCATGCTTAACTGAATAAAATTTATTAAACAATTAAGGCAGCCAGAGAGTGCAGGCGATGTGATTAGAAGAAAACAATGTGGGTTCATGGTGGATAAGAAAGGAAACCATGTTAAATTTCACTTAGGATGAAAATGTTGAAGAGAGCGAGCTAAATAAGGCAAGGTAAGAGACTGTGCCGTGGTCTCCGTTGTGGTTGATCTGTTTTGTAAAAATGTGCCACCATTGATGATAATACAAAGATAATATCTTTCCCCCTTGGCAAAGTCTTGCCATTTAAAGGAAAACACCAATGTTTTTCAAGATTTTACTATGTTCTTACCTCAACTTAGGCAAATTAATACACACCTATCTTTTTTCAATGTGTCTACTTTATCTTTGTACAGCTCGTTGTGAATGTGTTAGCATTTAGCCTAGCCCCATTCATTCCTTAGGATCCAAACAGGGATGAATTTAGAAGCCACCAAACACTTCCATATTTTTCCTGTTTAAAGACTGTTATATGAGTATTTACACGAGTAAGTATGGTGTCACAAAACATGGCGATTTTTGAAGCGGATAAAAATAATAACTATGTATGAAGAAGAGCACTTAGTTTGTAGCACTTCGACCTCGGGCGCAGTAATATTGAGCGAGAGGAGGAGTTCTGAATGATGATTTTACTGTGCCACGTTTTATTTTGTGCCACCATACTTACTCATGTAACTGCTCATTTTACAGTCTTTAACAATCTTTACATGGAAGTGTTTGTGGCTTCTAAATTCATCCCTGTTTGGATCCTAAGGAATGAATGGGGCTAGGCTAAATGCTAACACATTCATGACGCTCTGTACAAAGTTTAAGTGTACGCATTGAAAAAAGATACGTATGTATTAATTAGTCTAAGTTGATGTAAGAACATAGTAAAGTATTGAAAATTGTGGTGTTTTCCTTTAAAGACTATTTTAACCACACTGTTAAGTGAAAAGACTATTTTAACATTCTGTTCTCTGCAGTAGAAGAAAATTGCTGAGATTGTAAAGTGAAAAAAACAAACAAACAAAGATTTTACACAGTTAAGCACAAGGTAAAGATTTGTTACAGAACACGTGCATACAGTGTATCCAGTAACATATCTGAAAGCATTACGCCATCTCTGTTCTCTTGTACCCGTAATCACGGAGGCCCAACCGAAATGATTTACGCATCCACAATTATTGGATAATCCCCACTGTCATTACTCCAGGCATCTGCTCTGTCACAGCGCTAAGAGCTTTTGGCTGCGCTTCCACGAGGTTATGTGCTCTCCTGTAGTGAGACTGACCTGCCTTCATTCCGCTAAGTTAAACTCTATTTAAGTCAATGGAATAAAATTATGTTTATAGCCATCTAGAAGTTCAGTATAGTGGCGGTTTGGGTCGACAGTATTTTATGCAAGAGATCAGACCTTGATGAGGTCTACGGGGGACACTGCATGTGACGACATTGCAAGAAGTACCATAGTACTGGTATTATGATACCATAGATAATAATTAATTTGGGCTTTATTACAAACAGTGTCACAACTGAATATTTCTTTAATGCTTGTTTGTTTAATAATAGTGGTTAATCTAAGTAAAAGTGGGTATTTTGGTAAATATTGCCCAATACTCTGTAAGTTCCTTGTTACACTTAAATCTTTAAGTTTCATCAACTAGAGTTTACAGTTCATTTAAACTTTCTTGACTTGCTAACGCAATATATAATTTATAACTGATTATAAAAATAAAGTTGAATTAGCCAACACTATCTTATGAAAATTCGTATATTTTACAAGTTGGCTAATTTGTATTAATTCATACGACCACATTCGTAAGTTTTGGTACGATTTGCCTTGACCCCTGTGACGTTGGGGTTAGGTGCAGGGTTAGGGGTTCGATTTTGTTATTGTTTTTCATGAGAATCGTATGATTTAGCATGATTAACTTTGTATGAATTGATACGAATTAGTAAAATCGTAAAATATGTACGATTTCTTGTGAGATCAGGCTGAATTGTATTTCAATTGTATTTTTTTATAATTTATAGCAACTCTGCACTAGTCAAAAAAGTTGAAATTAAATGTGATTTCAAGTTGATTAAATTAAAAAATGTAGGTGCAACAATTATTTTTACAGTGTATATTTCATAATAGTAAAACTTAGTAAGCACGATTGACTCTTTTGACCAAATATTGATCACTCTCTTGTCACACTGTAAAACTTAAAAGTTAACTCAACTCAAACCATTTAAGTAAACCGTTTGCATTAGTTTAAAAACACATACATTTGAGTACTGTGAACTTAAACAAATTGAGTCATATGCAGTTATGCATTTATATTTAAGTTCACACTACTTAAATATAAGTGCATAATTGCACATGACTCAAGTTCACAGTACTTAAATGTATGTGTTTTAAAACTTAAATTGTCTAATTCAACCGGTTTACTCAAATGAGTTAAGTTAACTGTTAGGTTTTACAGTGCAGTTTAATTTACTATCAAACCACTGTATCTCTTTTGGGTATAAAAAGACATACAGATATATAAACATTAAGTATTTATTGAGTGTTAAAAGGTTCTGTAGAAATTACAGTACTGGCAGCTGTTTTCCAGTAACTTACTGTAAATTGAAACTTACTGTAAATATGTTATTTACTGACAACATTTTGTTCAAAGTTAAATGAACATTAAACATTATCAAGTCTTTATCTTTACAGAATAAAACTAAAATAACATCCTCATGCAAAGCATTATGGGAACCAAAATTTGAAGGAAAAAATCTATAAAAAGGTTGATGAGGATTTCTGGTTCCCTGAATGCCTTGCATGAGGCTGTTATTTTAGTTTTATTCTCTAAAGACAAATACTTAAATGTTTAATGTTCATTTAACTTTGAACAAGCTGTTGGAATTACATAACATAAATTTAAAACTACAGTAAGTTACTGGCAAACAGTTACATAACTACAGCAAATCGTTTTTTTTACAGTGATGGCTTTGACAGCATTTGACTCTTTTTTTCTCTGACTGTCTCCCTGGCTAACCTTGAGTTTAAGTTTTTTGAAACACCGAAAAATTGAAAACTCAGTTATCTTTTTATTTTCTACAGTATGCAATAACCTTCTCATCTCATATTCAGTCTATCGGTGGTTTATATTGCATAATGGCCTGGAGTTGTTTCCCATAAACTATAATGCCTTTACTTATACCATTTTCCTGTCATAATTCAATCTCTATATTCTCCCCAGTCAAATGGTTTGCTTTCGTCAAAGAAGAAGTGTTTTTACAATCTTTTATCCGCCTGTTTGTTTTCTTTTTATCCCTTGATGTATCAGTAAGATGGCAATTTGCTTTCTGCCTCTGATGAATTACAGCAGAGATTTGGATGACTTAGATCCAGCAGTGAGTGATTGAGATGAATGGTCTTTTTTGTCATCCATTTTGTGGTTATGATGGGGGAACACATTGTGACCCTCCACTCCGAGCCACTGGAGGCCACGTTGGCAAAGGGGAGAAATGATGATTAAAGACGGAAGAGCCCGAATGCAGAATGCGGTTTAATGATGCCCAAATGAAATTAATAACCCTGGTGTCCCAACAGAAGACCAACACAAATGAAAATATGTTATGGGAGTTTCGAGTCTCCCAGACTGTTCTGGTTTCAAGGTGATAAGGATACTAAAAGTTTTGCCCAGAATTCCAAGTAGATTGGAAGACCGTTAAAGACAAAATAGTTTTGCAGTCAAGAAATCATTAACCTCTTGAGATCTATAACTATTGTTTTAGTAATTGGGAGGTGGAAGGTCTGGTGTAGATCATAAATCTGTAATTGATTCCCATTACACACCTATCCTTTAAGTGCTTCTTTCAAATAAGAATTACTCATTAATTTTACACTGACTAACTGGTTAATGAATAGTGTGCTTTGGTTAGGTATTAGTGTTGAACATGAGCTATTCTAGTTACTGATCACAAGGAACACTCGGACTGCTGGAACAATGTGGTTATACTTTCAAGAATGTAATGGTATTCTTTCATTTAAAGGGGACATATCAGGAAAATACGACTTTTTTCCATGTTTAAGTGCTATAATTGGGTCCTCAGTGCTTCTATCAACCTTGAAAATGTGAAAAAGATCAACCCAGTAACTTAGTTTTGGTAAACCATTCTCTGCAAGCATGTGAAAGAATAGGTCATTGAAATTTGCCTCACCTTGTGATGTCAGATGGGGATTTTATTATAATAATACACTGTAAAAAATTCCGTAGAAATTACAATGTTATTGCCGCTGGGTTGCCGGTAATTTACCGTAGATTTAAATTTATGTTATTTACTGGCAAGAGTTTGTTCAAAGTTAAATAAATTTTAAATATTAACAAGTCTTGCTATTTAGTACAGAAATCAGCTCATTTGCATTTTAAAGGACACACCCAAAACGACACATTTTTGCTCAAACTTACAAAGTGGCAATTTTAACATGCTATAATAAATTATTTATATGTTTTTTTTTTTAGCTAGAACTTCACAAATCAGTCCCTCCAGAAAAACTCGATTATGCGATTGAAAGTTGATAAAGTTGCATTTACTTCACACACGTTTTTCTGGAAGGGTTTCCAAAGCGTTTTTCAAACATTGTGCACTCTGCCTTTAAAGGAATAGTTCACCCAATAATGAAAATGCTTTTTTACTCACCCATGTCTTGTACGAACCTTATCCCACATGCCTGTTGAATGCTTTATTCTGATTGGTTGAAAAATGTTCCTTGGGTGTTGATTATGATGATTTCTGTTAAACGCACACCTAACCTGTCTAATGTCTTAAAACAACCACCAGAGCAATGTTTGTAGTAATCGTGGTACCACCTTGGATGTGCATTATTTTCGAATAATTCAAAGGACCATCATCAATTATTACTTACATCAGGGGTCTCCAATCTTTTCTGAGCAAGGGCTACCACAATGGATAAAACTGGATGGCTACTTTTTTGATATAGTCTACTTATAGTTTTTCTTGTTGATTTTATTTAATTTTACTTAAGTTTTATCATTGTTTAAAATGTTAACATACATAAAAGAAGCCAAGCTAAAAAATATGTAATAAATAAATAATAAAATTGAGGCTATTAATAAAATGTGCTTTGGCGGGCAACTAACAGACGTGTGGGAGACCACCGACTTACATAATGCACACCCAGTCACCCACCTGCTTGGGTGTGCATTATTTTCAATAATTCAATGGCCTGTCATCAATTATTCCTTAAATGATTTTTTTTGCTTCTGTGGATTACAAAAGCAGATTTTTTAAAGAAAATTATAGCCATCTGTCAAAACAGTCTCATAATCTTATATTTAATCTCATAATTTTTTTTTCAATCATTGACATAACCTTACTCAGTCAGTAAAATAGAAATCAAGATGTTTTACATTTATCTATAGTTTACATTATCTGGGATTATAGTAGAAAATGACTTTAGTTGGGTTTTCAAATACTAAAAACCGATTCATATAATATAAGGGAATGTGGTTCAAATGAACATAAAGCAAACAAATGATAACCATGTATTAATAAAGTAACCCACAAGACTCTCAGTTTGACAAAAAAATACTATTTCATTTTGTGATTCCTAGACAAAAGTCATGCATGCAATTTTGTAATAACATAATTTTATTTTAATGCGAACTTTTCCTTTAAAGGAAGGTGCTTGTGCAATGTATGCTAGCAATGTATATAGCAATCATGATCATACATGTGTGCAATATGGCTGAGGCTCATGACTCTGAGTGAGTGGATGAGCTCTCCAGGCAGCTAACAGCAGGGGAGAGCAGTGATGAGCTCATTCCTGTCCTACTGGCAGGAAGGAAGCAGCAAACTCCAGACTCACAGCCCCCAGGCCTCAGGTGCTGCTGCGCTGCTCATTTAGCTCCTGGCTGCTCTGAGATCAGCAGCAAGCACCGCAGGCAGATGAAAACCTGCTCAGAGATGATCAGGATCACCGGCAACAAACAAAGACCACTAAACCGAAAACAGACGCTCGCAGTTTATGTTTGATTTATGCTCGATAAGTTTGGACAATATCATGAGATTTCCACTTTTTGTGTGTGTTAGGAATCATAAATAACCAAATGTATCGTTTGGGCAATTTTGTAAATTCAGGCACATATCTGTTTTGTTTTTTGTGTAGTCCCTTATCCATGTGATGTGCAATATTCCAGATCAGCTTTAGATATTTATTTTCAAATTTAATTTGTCAGTCACTATATATCCAAGATGCATCTAAAATACAAGTAGTTTCTAGTATCAGTAATCAGAATTTTTATATAAAAAAAATCCCCCAATCTCATGCCATTTATTGAACTAATTTTGCTGTGTCAAAAGGCACTGGTTCTTTAAATGAAACGTGGGACTTCCAGTTCTGTCTACGCCATATTGGACATAGCGTTTTTTCACATTCCTTTATCTACAAGTGATCTTTTACCTCCTTCATTTTCACACATTCTTCATGTGAGGCAGAAATGTACATGCACACATAATATCAGTGACATATTACATATACAGTATGTTTCTTGCATGTATGCTACATCGATTTCAGTGGTATGTGTGTATGCAGATATTTCTTGAGATGACACCATGGGCGAGGCTAGCCACTTTTTAGGGGTGCTTCAGCACCCCTAAAAAGGAGCTCAGCACCCCTAAAACTTGGAGCAAGAAATTTATTTATTCTAAAATGTTCGTTCGTCTTTGACAAGGTTAAATAATGTCCAAAACATACTCCGTAGTTTGTGGTTTAAAATGTATATGTTAAGGTAGAAAATGCAAACCTCCCCGCTTAGCAAATGGTGTCATCCTCTTCTTTTACTTCTCTGTACCTGCATCGCTTAGCCCGAGCGCGAAACACACGCAGCTTTATTGAATAGAAAAGTATATCAACAACAAAGGCAAATATATATTAAACACACGCAGAGTGAGAATCAGTTAAAAGTGTTGTGATGCAACTTTTTTGTTCAAATCTTACAAAATGTTTACGTTATGTTTATAATGAGCGAGTACATCACGAATCAATCTTTCAAGCCGTGTTTTTGTCTTATACTGAATCACCATGGTACACGTATAATAAGTGTTTATTTTCGGATTATTTTAGTCCGGCGGGTACCCACGCGCTGCGGAGTAGTACAGTACCTGGGTGACTCGTCCATAGACTTAAACGGAGAGAAGTAGTGCCGGTTACAATGTTCTTCCGCAAGACGCATGCAGTTTTGTGCGTCTCAGTGGGTAGTTGCATACAGTACGTCTCCGTTGTTAAAGTTTATTGTATGATTTATCGTTAATTTGAGACTTATTTTAACAATCGGGAGTCATGTAAACATGACATCACGTGCGTCTTTTCTGGTCAGTCGTCATGAAAACATGGCGTTTGGAACAGAGTGAAAACAAACTACATATCACTGCATACCACCAGAACCGGTAAGTTGTGTGTCAAATCACTAACTATCAAACTAGACAATAACTATTTTTTAGTTTGTCACATGTAGATTAATATGAAGGGGATAACGTTTTTAACCCTTAGTGCAGGAGTCACAAGTGTTTTGTTTTAGACATATAGTAAAGGTAATGGTTCAATTAAAGGACTGTTAAAAGAAAAGCTGCAAATTAACAAACTATTAATAAACCTACCATATGTTGTAGGCATAAAAGTTATAAATTAGGAGATTTGTCATTTTGACAAAGGCTTAAAACGACACACTGTATATTCACATAAAACCATACCCACACTGCTGCTGTAGCCCACTTTTTGTCCTGATACTTTAATATGGCATTAATGGCAAAAAAGTGCAAGCTCGCCACTAATTAGAAATAAAAAGGTTGGCAAAAAAATGCATCTCAAAATTCATCAGATTGATGCTTTAAAATATGTAATTTTAAAAAAAGTTCTAAGAGGGAGCATGCCCCCAGACCCTAGAGGTGTAATTTTCTTCTCATCTTTTTCACCCCTGACCCGTTTTCATGCCTGAAAGGTCTCCAAAAAATCTGGATTTTGGAGTTAGTTGAACCAATGTTAAAATGATAGTTATTTTACAATAAACATATTATTGGTTTCTGTAGGAAAAAAGAGTGGGTGGTAGCAGCGGAGCTCATTGGGTGCTCAGCACCCCTAAAGCTCTAACCCTAGAATCGCCTCTGGATGACACCATGTTTATAGACTTTTTTACAACAGAGAAAATGAAAGATCGGATAGAAAAAGCTCTGGCTGTGTGAATGTGGCCTTAGTGGTTTTCCAATAAAACTTTACCTATAAAGTGTCCAAAATGTCACTATATAGCACCTTTAGCGTGAGAGCGACCAGTGAGGTGGATTTGAACTTGAAGGTTTTGTCACATCAGGGAGCAGGTGGTGATGATAAAGACGGCTGACAGGCTACATGTCTCACCTATTGTCAGGTGTCTGTTACACCAAGCCTGATAGACTTGACAGCTCCCTACACAACTTTTTTTTCTTAACTAAAACCGATGAGGAGATTTGTCTCTTCATTATCGAAACATTTGCGTTTGTGAAACATCACGCCGGTGTGGCGTTAAGAAGTCTTCAGCTTCTCTTAATTTGCACACAAGCTATGTCAGTTATATATGTAAACATTGTGATTCGTCAAAGTCAGTGTTTTAGCAAGTGCTTATCGGTTAAACGTAGTTCAAATGTATATTTGTACTACAAATTGTTTTGTGCAGGTCTGCACTTTTCCAGAAGCATGGATCCTACTGACATTTCTGGGTTTAGATCATGGTAGCAAATAAAATGCATGCACATTATGTTTACATTTAGGCAGTGTATGCTTTTTCAAAAGCGACATCATATAAACTTTAATATATTATACTTATATGATTTAGTTTTATAATTGACACAATGTATTACATTTATCGCACAACATTAAAGAAAGACTAATGGTTTTTCATATGGCAAACAAATACATTTATTTGACCAAAAATATGTTTTAAATATATGCTAAATACATTTTGTAGAAAGTAAAGCTTAATTAAAAATAAATTTTGAATTTGAAAATATATTGAGTTTAAACCTAATATATTAACATATATTTCAAAATCTATTTTTGGGGCAACAAATACATTTCTAATTTTACAACCTATGGAAAAATATTTATTTTTCCTGACCAAAATATAACAGTTTATATATAATGTATAAAGTATAAAATGTATAAGTATGTATAAAATGTAATATTATAAGTTTATTTTGCAGTTTAAAAAAAAAAACATTTAATCTGACCTGTTATGTTTACAAGTTTTTCTTTCAATGTGACATGAATATATATATATATATATATATATATATATATATATATATATATATATATATATATATATATGCTTTAAAATATATTTATTTTTAAAATATATTTCAAAATATACAAAAAATGGCCAACAAATATATTTTTGAAAATACATTTTAGGAAACATATTTAAAAATATATTTCAGTACATATATTTTTGGGCCATTTTTTGTATACTTTTAAAATGCATTTAAAATTATTTTCGAAAATATATATTTTTTGACGTATGGGTTTTTTGGCAATCTAGCTACAGATCTTTATTATAAGAGTCTTTCGATCCGGTCACCTGGTTTAATGAACAGTATCCCATGAATTATTCTGTTGCACTAAACTTAAAATCCAAATTTTGATTTTAAATGCACTTTTTGGGTGCCTGGAGTCAGTAGGTCTTAAAACAACAAATTAAAACAAATGGCTTTTGTAAGTCAATTCAACCTATTAATTTAACTTTTAAACCTGTGAATAGTTGACATAACTTATAAAAACTAATTTAAGTTGTTTAACTTAATTATGTTATTTTTATTTAAATAGATGTTGATTTGACAAAAATGCTGCTTTTTTACAGTGTGGTACTCCAGTTTTCTCACAGTCCAAAAACATGCAGATTAGGTGCCAAATTGTCATCCCCCAATTTATGTATAGATTAACTTAACCGGTTAACTGGTTCTCACCATCTATTGATATCCTGGAATACCGTTAATAAAAAAGGCACTTTTTTATAATATATCAGAAAGTATGCCACTAAATTCTTATAATCTCTCTGACAAAGCTTGCAATATTTACCCTGCTAAATTAAAGCAGAAATACGCCATCAAACGCTGTCGAAATGGTCCATTAGCTACATCTGATAACGTGTCGGCCAGCCTGGCACGATGTTATTCAGTTACGGGATTCGTTCACAGCTGTTCCCCCCCTCTGTTTGGTTTTACCTACGCTGTCGTTCACTGTTAGCGCAAATGCGCTGCTGCTAATCACAGCCGTGTCCTCATCTGCCAAACAGCCACATTGCTAGGAAGCTCAACAGTGAAGCTCCTGCCAATTTTTGTGCCACTCTTGATGGCAGTAACAACACCTGTGACATCTGAGACTCGTGACCCGCAGTCTGTTTTCGCTCTCGCTCGCTCGCCCCATTGTTTGTCTTTTCTGCTGTGCGGTGCAACCTGAGTCATACGCAACAAAATGCTTTCTGTGGTTCTGGAGCTGTATTGAGACAAAATCAGAGATAGTGAGGGGGAAGAGAGAGCGAAAGAGAAAGAGAGAGAGGGGGTCAAGCCTGGGAATTTTTTCTCTCAGGTGACTGGAATTCAATCAAGGACATGACTTTAGCTTGTGCAGGTGTTGTTTGTTGGGTTTAGGTGTCAAAAGACGACCTGGCTAACCAGTTTTGGCTCCTGCATGTTATGTATCACCAACTTACTGACAAATTGAGTCCTTTTCAACTTGTTTGGGTTATGAAGCACCTCATCTGCCCGCAATTTGTAGTTTATGTGGTTGTTTTTCAAATTATTATTGTCTGTGCTTGTATTAAAAATGGTATGATTGTTTGTAGTGTAGAGAAAAGCATGCCACTATCTTGGACCAATAGCTGTTTTGTATAAATGTCCCTGGGAGAAATTAAATTAGACACAAATGATGCAATTTTTGGCATACAGTAGTTCAGATAATTTGGAAAAATTTGATGAGAAATTTAGTTTGTAATAAAATCATTGTTTTTTTAACTTTGGCATTTTAGCCAATCTGAGAATAGTTTGTGACATTGTTGAGATAACATCTGAAATTCATTTAAGTTTGTGGGATTTTTTGTTGTATAGGAAAACCAAATAAAATCCCTTTTGTGATTTTGTTTTGAAATAACCTGTCTCAAAGACCAAAATAAGCATATTTAGAAAAAACAATCCTCTGACGTAAGGCCTTGAAACCAGGGGCGTTGAACAAGACCTCGGGCCCTATGCATAGGCAGTTCTGATGGGCCCCCATGCCCCACCCCCATAATATATTTCAGACTTTTCAAGGGCCCTCTCTTCCTTTGGGGCCCTGGTAATCAGTACTGGTTTTACCCCCAGTCCGACGCCCCTGCTTGAAACTCATCATGTAGTACACAAGTCAGGTACAATTCTGCCTCTGAATAATTCTGCACTTCCTGTGCTATATTTTTCTTGTCAATATATTGATGACAGCTTTTTTATTTCTTTTGCAATTAGAAAATGTAAATCAAGCAGGTGCTGCTGGCACCATTTGGAATTTGTTTTTATTTTACCTAAGGCTTTAGATCCTCCCTCTTTCTCGACATTACACCAAGAAAAGCAGACACACACACACAAACGCACACATACACTTCGCTAGCAGCTTGTTGTTGTCAGTGCGATCACGGCACCTCTCACGTGTACCGTCAACCCATTCTGACAGCGCCTCAAGATAGTGTGGTCAAGGTTACTCTTCCATCATTCTGCCATTATCATCATTTGGCTACATCACACGATATCATGAACACCGCTTGGTTTTCTTTATAATATTTTGTCAAACGGTGTATTTTATTATGTTACATTATTCTTAAAAGGCTATTGCTTATTGTATATTGTTGTTTTATGCCTTATGAAGTGGATAGTTCGGCTCCCTAATGCTGATTGGTCAGTAGCAGTGGATTATTAAAGGAAAACACAACTATGACCTCTTTACAGATCTACCATTAGTCAGCTTTGGCTAGATGGGATACAGCTAGCGTCCAAATCTTGCGAAATGATGGATTTAGGGTTAGATTTGGGGGTAGTGTAAGTATGAAAACAGCAGTTCTGGCTTGATGGGATAGCTATGGCCCAAATCCTGTGAAATGTTGGAGTTAGTGTTAGGTTTGGGGGGTAAAAACAGTGCTTATCCGGCAAGATTTCGCAAGATTTTGGGTGTTGCTGTATCCATTCTAGCCATAACCACATTAGTGTTACTGCGTGGTACTGACAGCTAATTGGTATTTGTGTTGCTAGCAACATACATGCCAAGGAAAATATCTGAATGATATTTGAATATCAGAAGATAACGATGATTGTAAAAATATAGTTTAAAAAAATCATCCTTTATTATAATAATATAAGAATAGCAGATTTTAAACAAACTCTGCTATGTGTGACTATAACTATAATGGTGCATTCACACCACCCGTGGTAGTTGGATGCTTGAACAATTGAGTTTACTCGCTTCATTCATGCATTATAGCCGTGCTTGAAATTCTAGTCATTCGAGACATTTATGTGGAAATTTTCCTCATGGGAGGGGCTTCTGCGACTCCGCTGAGACTCCGCTCGCTTCTTGTAGTCACTTCATTACTACCGCAAGATCCTGATTGGTTAATGTAGATTGGAAATCCGCCAAAGTTCAAATTTTTCAACTTGCACATTTCCCGCAGCAACACTCAATTCGCGCCATCCGTGCCGCGCGTACCGCAGGATGCCAAATCACGTCTTTGCATTGACTTAACATGTAAATCCATTGCACTTGCCGCCTCTACCGTGTCTGGTGTGAACCCCTTATAATGCAACTATAATATACAAATACAAAATATACAAACAAAGACCAGAAGTTAACTTCTGGGCCAAGTGTGTAACCATAACAATGCGCGTGCATCCGAAGAAACTATCTATAATACTTATTAATATAATACTATATTATAAAGTATAAGCAAGCTGGGCAAAGATATACAGATATAGCAGCAATGACGTCACCTTCAGCCTTCAGAAAGAGCATCCAGCTTTGCAGATTTTAGAGCAGTGCCGAGGCTACATAAGCGCCAGGGTGGCACTGGACCACTCAGATTGACGGCTGGCCCACCCAGTCAGAAGAGACACAAAATAAAAACAAAAGAAATCACTCATATATGATAATAAATCTCTTTAATTATAAGCTCAAATATGCATCATTCAGAAATACTTAACTATTTATATAAGTTTATCATGTTTGCATGTGTTTCTAAACATTACAAATGTTATCATTCAAGCCTTTTTTAACAATATGAGCGCAAGATGTTAAAGTGAGCTTCAGGTGTTTTACCATTCGTTGTAAACTTGTGGACCTATTTTTCCAAACGCCTCACACCCGTATATTCTTCCGCTGAGAGCTTGAATAATAGACACTCCAGCCCAGTTGGTGGCGATAATTGCAAGAATACAAACAACTGCAGCGGCGGAGTAATACTGTACCTCACAGCACATCTAATACAAGTCAATGGAGTTTTGACAAAAACTACGATATAACCTGTTGGAAAGCATCTTTTGCAGCGATTTTTGTGTTAGCATATCAGTGAACACCCCTGACCACTTGGTGAGTTTCACGTCTTTGTAAACGAAAGTTTAATGCATTTCAGGAAGGATTGTTCCAGTGCACCTACTGTATGCAGCCATTGTAGAGGTGGGGGTGATACAACAAACCCCCAAAAATTCTCGGGCCAGCATCATATGTCCAGTCAAAACCGTTCTATTTCATCATAAACAATCTGAAAACAGGGCTTTAAGTGTAAAATACAGAGCTTGTCCTTTAAGGTACAGTAATGTACCTAAACAGGTACAACATTGCATTATGTTTAGTATACCTGTAAATGTATATAACATAACCTTAGGGTTCCATTCCTGCGAGGCTGCGACAGAAAAGATAGTTTTGTACCTTTTTTTCTGACAGTGTATAAATAAACAACTACATAGTGTTTGAATTCACTTTAAATACTGCTGGGTCGTTTTAACCCAATGCTGGGTAAATATTGGACAGAACACATGTTGGGTTATAAATAAACATACACTGGGTTGTATTAACCCAACCATGAGTTGAAACAACCCAGCATTGTGTTGAAACCCTGTGTAAAGTTTTAAAATAGAGGTGAGCGTGCATTTGCAGTGGTGGGGCCTAAACTTTGAAATAGTTTGCAAAGGCTTAAACACTTACTATCTTTAAGTCCAGTCTAAATATATATTTCTATAGCTTGGCATTTAATTGTGAGAGCGCCTGTCTCTATTATTTTGTATTTTTATTTTATATATCTTACTATAATGCTTTTAAATTATTCTATATTGTATTGCTCATGATTACAGCACTTTGGTGAACATTTGATGTTTATAAAAAGTGCTTTATAAATAAAGTTTGATTTAACTTGACTTGATTTGAAACTACCCAGTGTATGCTTATTAATTAACTCAACATGTGTTCTGTCCAATATTGGGTTAAAAGCAACCCAGCATTATTTAGAGTGTTTTGACTTTATTTTGACTTCTAAATTTAACTTTAAACTTTTTATTTAGGGAAAGCCCCTGTGTGACGTCTAGCATCTGTATCACATATAACCTCAATACACAACTACTTTGTTAAATCATAACCGCCTTTTACAATGGTTTATAGAATACCTAGTAACATTCATTCAGGCGTAAATATCGTCACACAAGAATGAGAAAGGACAGAAAAGCAGACAAAGACAGGAAGCAGCATTAGAACAAGTTGTTCATCCAGATTCACACCAGCAATGCCAGCTTAATCACCACAGCCCAGTATGCAGAGAAATATCTGCAAACCATTAGGCCACAGCATTTCACTTTCAGCTCTTTAAGTGAACTTTCAGTGAGGTGAAGTGGAGGTTAGCTTATCTCCTAATTAATCACGTTACTCCTGAATGCACGGCTGCACGCATCAGACCTCCTTAATTCCAACCACATTTGTGTTTAGATAACAAATGTGCCACAGGTGCAACAAATCAAACCAAAAATCAAAAGTGTTTTTCGAAAATCTAAAAAGTTCACTTGGGAAGTGTTTCTGAGTCATCTGTAAAACAACAGAACAAGATAACTGTTGCAGCTTTTGTAATGTAAGAAAAGCCAAACTAAGAAAGTTTCTTGGGGCCGCTGTCTGGTTGCGTGGTTGCATGCCAGAATAAGTGACTCCACGCGCCTCCGCTACTGTTTAAACCTGCGCGAGTGTCCCGCGTGCACGCGCTAATCGCACTGAGTGCTCCCCCGCGTCTCGTTTTATTACCTTGTTGACACCAGCTGCTAGTTTTTAAGCACTTTTAAATGCGGTTTCGAGCGGCGGCTCAAATCAGAGAATTAAAGCCGTTATTCGCCACGCTTTTCTTTTTGGCAGCGACTTAAGCCTCAGACTTAACAACAAGCCTGTTTTTTATGCATTCCGACAGCTGGTGGGAATCAGGCCCTTGCCAGTGGAATAAAAAAGCTTGTACATGAAAATACAAGAAGATAAGTACTGAGCATACAGCACTGTGTATACCACCTCCGATGGCTCAGCTGTGGGCCTCTGAAATGTGTGTCGCCCTGAGAAAAAATATTTTCCACTGTCCTAATATTGGTATATTGATAGATTTTATTAGTTTGTTTGTTTTTTGCTGAAAACAGCATACCATTTAAATTCCCTTAATGACAAAGTTGAGTTTTTTTTCTCGCATTAACAGTGACTAGGGATCTAGATGAAACAACTGATAAGTATTCAGCTGTGGATACAAATAGTTTTGTAATGTAAACACTCCAGTTTCAAACAGTAAACGAGTTCTTTTATAGTTGTGAGAATTTGTGTGAGCATTGAAGAAAGAGAATTCACATCCTGGGGCTTTTTTAAAAGAAAAGAAAATGACACATTAATAAATAAAGAGCACAAGACAATTTGAGAATGTTAACAATTGCGGTATCATAGTGAAAACAGATATAAAAGGCAAACAGCTCTTAAGTATTTATAATGTAAGCATGCCACACATTTTAGAAACTGCACCATAAAAATTTACTAAAATTATAGTTACTAAATAATAAAGTGAAGTTTAAATGCTGTTAAAATAATCAACGTGGTATTACGTCATATTTAACGTTTTTTTAAAAATCAAGTCATAACATTGCAAGAATAAATATTACGACAGTAATATCACAGATAAGAATAATGTTGCACATTTAGCAAATTCATCATCATAATGTATTTAGGAAAAAGTACAATATTACAAGGGTTTATCACAATAATAATTGTGATAATAATATGAATGTAGTCACTACTGATAAACTAATGGGGCATTTATACTCTACAGTATGACTCTAACTATAATGATAACTATACTGTAAATAGCATCCACAGGAGGCACCAAATCCAGATTTTTTGGGTTCGGCCAAATACCGAATCCACTGTTTAAGATTCGTCCGAAACCGAATACCGAATCCTACTCGCATCCTTATTCCATTAACACAGTAAAACACATAAATGAAGTAAACAACGTCCACAGCAGTGTATTTTTCATTTTATTTGATTTTAACTGTAAAAAAAAGGATAGGCAACATTATGCCAGGATGACAAGTGGGAAAAACTTTTTGGACAATTACCATAAGCCTATGCATAATGAAAGCGATGCGGTGTGATGCGCTAGTTTTTTCCAGGTGCGTCCACGAAATGTGAACCACCCCTAACCCCTCGTTCAGACAGCCAGCGACGTTATCGCTGTGTGTCGCCCGTCTCTTTCAATCAGGCGTTTCTAAATCTGGTTGTCATAAACGAATGAGTACCATCCACTCGACGAGAAAAGGATAACGTGAACTCCACTACTTTGTTCTCATTGGTAGTCGCTCCCGAAATTCGCTCGACATTTGCATAAAGTTAAACTTTTCTTAACTTTCTCGCGTCGCTTGACACGTCCATGCGGTCGCCAACGGTCACTTTCGCTCGTGTCGCCGGAAGTCGCCCGGTTTCCATTGAAATGAATGAGATCGTGTCGCTCTGCTACTGCGGGTCGCTGTCTGAATGGCGCGTAAGGTTCACCGGAAAAAAATTATTATCTCCACGTCAGCACCCGATGTGTGTAATCAACGGCCACGTGACGTCGACCAACGTAGCGCAAGCCTAGGGTTCGGTTCGGTGGAATTTTTTTTTTAAGATTTGGCCGAACCCGAACCCCGTCAAAAAGCCCAGTATGTCCGGGTGGCTCATCTGTAAATGTCTTTTCAAATTGGTTGTGTTCTTGCCACGAATGACCGCTCTGCATGCTTTACACTTTGTTTTGTTTGTCGTCAAACGTGAAGTGTGCCCACAAGTCTTCCCTTCTTTTTCTCCCGGCTGTGGACATTTTGTAGCTCTTTTAGACATCATCTCTTCGAATGCCGTCTTCCCGCCCGAGAGCTCAGTCGAAGATTGAATACCTTCGCTCACGTCTCAATAAGTCAGGCTCTGATTGGTTCTTTTCTCATGCAGCCTCGCCTGTTCCGTTTTGCCGATTGGTTCTTTTGTTCATTCCTCACATCTCTCCCTTCTGCTGACTGGATTTTGGTCACAGTCTATTTTCGTCTCGTCCTTTATTCGTTGACGATAATGTCAATCAATTTAGTCACAGTTTTAGTTTCCATCAGTGACTTCTTTTTTAGTTTTCGTTTCGTTTTCGTCCGCAAAAATATATCCGTGACGAAAATAATGACGAAAATATTTAGTCAACGAAATTAACACTGGTATGAATTACTTTTTTTCTGATGAACACAAAAGAAGATATTTTGAGAAATGATAGTAAACACACAGCAGATAGTGACCATTGACTTCCATAGTAGGAATACAAAAATATGATGGAGTTTAATGGGTACCGTCAACTATGTGCTTGCCATCATTTCTTACAATATCTTCTTTTGTGTTCATCAGAAAAAATAAATTCATAAAGGTTTAGAACAACATGAGGATGAGAAAATGATGACAGAATTTTCATTTTAAGGTGAACTATCTCTTTAAATTATGTAATTTTACAATATAGTGTTTAAATGGATTACATTACGTATTTTGAGTCATGGATACACCCATAGACACCTCCAAATTCCTCCGACCACATCATTTGATGTTAAGTGTGAGCATACTATAAACTTAACATAGTTTCTAAGATGCCTCAGTTCTCCATCCATTGCTACCTCTACCTACAAGCAGCCTTACGGCCATATTTAGAGCATCCATTTTCGTCTTGACAATTTACAGCAGTTAGTGCTCCACCCTGAGCCATCTGGTCTCCTGTGCCTTCCCGCTCGCCAGAAATATGCTATGTATAATTCATTTAACAGATTATCTTTAGAATAGATTAATACAATAATGACAGTGTGTGAAAGGTCATTTCAAGTACAGGATACCTATTTAAAGTAATGATCCTTCTGTAACTGTATAAAGCTTTCTGGCAGTCCAAATTGTTTTTGTGTTCGCTTAAAAAGGCTTGCGGAGGGGTAGCAACACCATTCCTTAGAGAGTAAAAGTATGCAGTGAAATATGGTAAGAAGATTTGGCATGTTTCACATGAACCGACTGATGTGTAAAGGACAAAACCTCAAATTAGAAAGATCTGTCATTTTTGAAGAGAAGCGGATGCTCCGACGCGTAATTGCTTTAATCAAAGGGTTAAAATAAGAATAACCAGACGTTTCAATTTCAACGTCTAGCGACGAAGGTCGCTAGAGGTTGATGGAAAAGTAAAATGTTATGTTAATTATGCTCAGAGAGCAGTTTTGATTAAGAGTAGGGCGCAAGGATTATTTCCTGATTCAATAAATTGCTTTTCATCACCATTAACACGTCTCCTTACATTCCCTTGAGGCGCATCCGTGAGCGATGTTTACAAAGAGATTGTTCAACAAACCTGCACCGAATTCTGATTTAACACATATAGTGCAGGATCCACCCAAGGGACCCGGTCCACATACAGCTGTTGTTTGTGCTGCTGTGGGCCGTACCCGCGATAGAGGCTGTGTGCCACCATTTTTTAAAATATAATTTATTTATTTTAAGTCGAGGAATATGATAATCAACCTGGTTTGATAGGGTAATTAACTTGGCTAAATGAAAATCCCATGAGATAAAAGGATGAAACACAGATGTTCCATTAAAGAGGAAAACGCATCTCGCGAAGGAGCGCGTGAAGATAAAGGGAGAGCGTTGAGTCGCGCTGGCAACGCTAGTTGACAAAACACCTGAGTTTGTGTTCGTGATGTTGCTCTTTTGTTGTCTGGGGGCCTTTATTCGGGCATAGATCTGAAGTGTGTCTATTCTTAGGTTCAGTGTTGCATTTACAGATACAGTCTCAAAAACATCTCAGGATAGAGAAACTTGATGTTTATTCAATTAGTAGATGCATTTAAGGTATGCAGTTACGGGTTTAGGAATTAGAAGTCATTTCTTTGTAACTTTCAAATTGCTAAAGTGCCATTGCTCTACCTGTTGAGCAACAAGGAAAATTTATATTATTAAAGCTATAAAATTGTTCCCCAGTGCAGTATTTAAGCTCACATAACAAATGCTGTTTTTTGCTTATCTCATGTTAATATTGAGTACCTATAGAGTAGTATTACATCCTTTATATATCCAGAGTATTTAGTTTTATCAGATTTGTAAAAGACAGATCAGATCAGCTACTGATTCTTTCTGAATAAACCTTATGCTGCGTTTACACCAGCTGCGGTAGAGGCGACAAAAACGCTCTATTTGCGCTTAGTTGGACGCTTGAACATTTGAGTTCACTCGCTTCATTTGCGTGTGAAAGCCGCGCATGAAATTCTAGTCATTCGAGAAATTCACGCAGAAATTCGTGGCTCCGCCACTCCGCTCGCTTTATGTAATCATATCAATACTACAGCAAGGTCCTGATTGGTTAGCGCGCCGCCAAAATCCGCCGAAGTTCCGATTTTTTAACTTGCGCGCTTCCTGTGGCAACACTCAATTCGCGCGAAACACGCCATCCGCGCCACGCGTTCAGCGCCATTCGTGCCATGCTTACCGCGCCGCAGGATGCCTAATTGCGTCTTTGCATTGACTTAACATGTTAATCACCCGCGCTTGCCGCCTCTACCGCTTCTGGTGTAAATGCAGCATAACCCCCTCCAGGCGACTGCAGGCGTTATTTGCGCGTAGTTGGACGCTTGAACATTTTAGTTCACTAGCTTCATTCGCGTGTGAAAGCCGCGCATGAAATTCTAGTCATTCGAGAAATTCACGCAGAAATTCTTGGTTCTGCCACTCCTCTCGCTTTATGTAATCACATCAATACTACAGCAAGGTCCTGATTGGTTAACACGGCGCCGAAATCCGCAGAAGTTCAGATTTTTTTACTTGCACGCTTCCTGCGGCAACACCCAATTCGCGCGAAACACGCCATCCGCGCCACGCGTTCAGCGCCATTCGTGCCATGCTTACCGCACCGCAGGATGCTTAATTGCGTCTTTGCATTGACTTAACATGTTAATCACCCGCGCTTGCCGCCTCTACAGCTTCTGGTGTAAATGCAGCATAACCCCCTCCAGGCGACTGCAGGCGTTATTTGCGCGTAGTTGGACGCTTGAACATTTTAGTTCACTAGCTTCATTCGCGTGTGAAAGCCGCGCATGAAATTCTAGTCATTCGAGAAATTCACGCAGAAATTCTTGGTTCTGCCACTCCTCTCGCTTTATGTAATCACATCAATACTACAGCAAGGTCCTGATTGGTTAACGCGGCGCCAAAATCCGCAGAAGTTCAGATTTTTTTACTTGCACGCTTCCTGCGGCAACACCCAATTCGCGCGAAACACGCCATCCGCGCCACGCGTTCAGCGCCATTCGTGCCATGCTTACCGCGCCGCAGGATGCTTAATTGCGTCTTTGCATTGACTTAACATGTTAATCACCCGCGCTTGCCGCCTCTACCGCTTCTGGTGTAAATGCAGCATAACCCCCTCCAGGCGACTGCAGGCGTTATTTGCGCGTAGTTGGACGCTTGAACATTTTAGTTCACTAGCTTCATTCGTGTGTGAAAGCCGCGCATGAAATTCTAGTCATTCGAGAAATTCACGCAGAAATTCTTGGTTCTGCCACTCCTCTTGCTTTATGTAATCACATCAATACTACAGCAAGGTCCTGATTGGTTAATGCGGCGCCGAAATCCGCAGAAGTTCAGATTTTTTTACTTGCACGCTTCCTGCGGCAACACCCAATTCGCGCGAAACACGCCATCCGCGCCACGCGTTCAGCGCCATTCGTGCCATGCTTACCGCGCCGCAGGATGCCTAATTGCGTCTTTGCATTGACTTAAGATGTTAATCACCCGCGCTTGCCGCCTCTACCGCTTCTGGTAAATGCAGCATAACCCCCTCCAGGCGACTGCAGGCGTAGCAAGTCACAAGCCAGTAACACACACAAAACATTATCCCACTATCTCTAGATAACTTATGATTCACAAGTGCCCATATAAGGACTTCCAATGAAATTCCTGAACTGAAATTGCCCATAAAAATTCTTAGAAAGCAAGATTGTTACTTTAGTATCTTTCATGTTTGAAAAATAACTTTCAGAAACTTGTACAAACCCTGGCGAAGTGCATTCAGCACAGAAATTCTCCTTCACACATCCAGCTGCTTTTTTGACACTTTGCCCATGTTAAGCATAAGGAATCCAACTCCTAAACAGTGTTAAAAAGTCAGAATGCATGAAATAGCTTTAGACCCCCCTTTAAGCCAATATCGTTGGTCCCTTAAACAATAGCAATGCTAAAATCAACCAACAAATTGTGTATCTGCACATTGAAGACGAAGTGCACGATTTTTGAAAAAATGCTTTGGAAAAGGGAGTCGGGCCAACTACCAAAACACACTTGTGGCCAATCAGCAGTAAGGTGCGTATTTACTAAACAACATCACTACCTGGGTTGCGTATGTGTGGGGCGGGTCTATCAAAAGAAGGTCCAGATTCTATTGGGTAGGGGCGTGTTTGTTTAGGTGATTTCAAATGTCAACATTGGCTTTCAGAGATCATGCACCCCGCCATTAAGATAGGACAGGAGTTGGGGTACTAAATAAAGTCAGCATTCATGTCTCATGAGCTAATGTTTCATTTCGTCTCCACTTAAACTATGTATTAGCTATAAAACTCGTTCTCTTGGGTGGGTGGGTTGACTGAACAGACTGGCTTGGTTGGCTGCTGACTTGGTGGATAGCAACATCCGTGGCACAACCAGAGGCAAAGTCACACTCCACAGCAAACTTGCACAGAGTGAAGCCATCTGCTACTCTCACAACTCTGGAACAAACACATAGAACTGTCAAAAGTTCTCCACATTTGCCTTACGCTCTCTCTCTCTCTCTCTCTCTCTCTCTCTCTCTCTCTCTTTCTCTCTCTCTCTCTCTCTCTCTCTCTCTCTTTCTCTCTCTCTCTCTCTCTCTCTCTCTTTTATAGGCTTTACAGCGTCTTATTACACAACAGTGGATTAAAGTGCATTTAAAGAACAGGATTTACAATTAATAGGCTACTTGTGGTTTGTTATGTGTTGCTAAGTTGATCCAAAGATATTGGATATAACCAGATTGAGCACTGCTATAGGGGGACAATGCAATGCTCAATATGGTCGCTTTGACGATGAAACTCCCGCCTTCCAGTTAAAAGAACCAATTAAGAATTGATAAAGACTGATTATTCCCTGGGGGAGGAGCTCTATACAGAGTTGTGATGCTTGCCAACCTGCACAGAGTAGCTGAAACGACCTCAAACAATGGTGTTTTTAGGGCAATTTGAGCTTAAGAAACAAAAGTTATGGTACAGTTGATGACAAGTTTATTTGTTGGTAGGAAATATTTAGCTTTATTGTAATTGTAGTACGCGATTCTGAAGATATCGGTCTTTCCACATTCAAGTAGGTAGGACTTTAGTCTTGCATAACCGCCCAGAGACATTGCAAAGATAGTCTTTGGTTGATCCAGTAGCCTAGCTGTTGTCTAAAAGCATTCCCTAAAAAGAATACTTTAATGCACATGTTAATTTGATAATATACAGACTTTTTTTAAATGGCCTACGTGTTAAAACTTCTTAATAGTTAAAAATCCCAAACTAATGTGTTTGCTGCATCTCTTTTGTGCTTCTTATATTCAGGAACAAAGGTCACATGTGCTTTGATTAGGGGTCATTGACAGACATGAATAAATTCCTATGTAATTCATTTATATTAACAATTCATTTATTGAAACAAAAAGCATTCGGTGAAAGTCAGTGGCCATTTTTATCCTCTCAACTCTATTGATTATTGAGTTAAATACAATATAAAAAGACTAACACTAGGCTCACCACACATACGGGAACCTTAGAAGACTTTCACAACAGCCTCCATGTTGTAATAAATATTTTTTGCAACTGTTCCCACATAGTGACATATGTGAAATATTGTGACATTATAGCATGTTTTATCAGTGGCACCAGAAACACAAACTGTGCGCCATATCTGTGGTGAACATTTCTGAACTTCCTCATCGCTGAAATACTGCACCTTACGCAGAAGTGTTAAATCACATCAGTACAGGCAGGCTTCCTCTCTGGTGATGAATAACTCTTTGTTAAACTTTATATGCACTGCATATTTATCTACTTACTTACCTGAAACTTACTGTAAATCATTGACATTAGTGATAATACAATCATCTTAATGGACTGATTTGACATTGTTCCAGACAAGCCACTTAAATATGAATTGGAAACATCATAATGGTAAAAGTGGATGCACTAGTCATCCCTTAAACTTTAAAAGGCCACCTCTGTCACCTTTATTGTGTTTTTAAAAAAAATCTTTTTAATGATCAAAATGGGGGTTTTAGGAACAAAAACCCTACAGTTAAAACAACCATGAACCTGATTGTTTACTCCAGAATGCCACCATGGCACTGAAAACCGGGTCTGGTGGTACCACTTTTAGCATAGCTTAGCATAATCCATTGAATCTGATTAGACCATTAGCATAGCTGCTTCTTCTGCAGACGGAAAATAAAAGTTGTAATTTTTAAGGCAGAAGTGGCTCTCATTCTGGTTTAATAATCAAGGACTTTGCTGCCCTAACATGGCTGCAGGAGCTGATCCGTAATATCATTGCGCTTCCTGCAGCCATGTTACGGCAGCAAAGTACTTAATTATTATTATTGAATGAGTGTATAGATGCAAATGGTCTAATCAGATTCAATGGATTTTGCTAAACTATGCTAAAAGTGGTACCGCCAGACCCGGAGATCGGCTGAATGGATTCCAAAACGATAAAGTTCAAATGTTTAACTCTAGGGGAGCTGGAAAATGAGCATATTTTCAAAAAAGTGGAGTGTCCCTTTAACAGATTAATCAAAATTTGTTGTTAACTTACAGTACTCTTTCTCATCCACCTAGGATAGGTGACATTTATTTAACAATAAACATCAATGTCATTAAAGGGTCAGCAAATAAACAACAAATTTTGATGAATTATTTATTATTTGGCCCACTCAACTATTTTTATTCGGTGGCATTAGTAGTCTTATTCAATAATTCAAGATAGTTTAAGTCAAATTTTTATGAACTATCCCTTTATGGGGGTTGCAACTAAATAGGGTCCAGAAATGCCTATGGATTTATCCACACTGGTGATGTTTTCCTGCTGTTGTTTTCAGTGGGACATTTTGTCTTTTGTGGACCGTGTACTGCTGCCATGGAAACACTTATAATAGTTCATTTAGAATCTGCGGGGCACTTGATGCTTAGGCCAAGGCTGAAAAAAATTCCTTTTCCCATCTCGATCCCTAATATTCATCAGTCCGAAGAGCCTTTCAAGCAAAAACACTGAGAGTTTATGGTGCTAAAGAATTTTCTCACAAAAGTCAATCATTATCCAAGTGTCATGCAGAACAAGTTACCCCCTCCCCACCCCGTTTCCTCTCTGTGTCTCTTGCATGCCATGGCTCTAACTTCATGCCATTCTTGTTGACATTTGGAGGCCTGTGACAAAGCTCTCCTTTCACGTGGTCCCAAGCTGCAGCTCGTGGGAAACGCTTGTGTACTGTATGTCGCAAATGCAACTTGGCACCATCTGCCACCAGGCTGGGAGCGGATGATAAAGTTAGCATCATCATCGCTAGCGTCTTCGTCCCACTGCATCCTCCTCCTCCTCTGTGCTGGCCTCTTCCAGGAAGACTGTGTGAGTCAGATGTCCAGCTGAGTGTGGTTGACCAGACTTGGCTCATGTGGGGGGGGGGGGGCAGGGAAGAATATGAGGATCAGGGTGGGTAACGGGATATATTGTGGTTGCAGGTTATTAGACCTCTATTTTACATCTTTTAAACGCAAAGTTGCTTGCTGGGGAGAAAGCATAAACAATGAAAAATATTGTGTAAAGATGGATTTTCTAACTCACTGAAATGGAAATGCTGCACCAATCATGTTTAAAGGAGCAATGTGTAACTTTTAAAGGATCTCTTGACAAAAATGGGTCAGTGACAAAAAGGGTTTGGCAAGATGAGAAATTCACATCTTTGTTTCTAATTCACATCACAATGCACAAAGTGTATTTATGTTGATTTTATAAAAAAATTACATTTGCACCATTTTTATGAAAATACCTGAAAATGTCAAATGGTGTAACCTCCAACTGCACCAAAGAGTGAGAAATATTAAATATTTTATCCACCTTGATGGCATGTAAGGGTAATCATTAAAAAACATAAATATATATATATTTTACATCATTTGTCAAAGATTATTTAGAAAACAGAGCTGTTTTCAGCATATGTCAGGACAAATTTACATTTAGATATAACTAATAAAATGTAATATATATATATATATATATATATATATATATATATATACAAGGCCGCCTTAATGCACGGGCTTACCTGGGCTGAAGCCCAGGGGCCTCCCAAGTTCAGGGGCCTCCCAAGTTCACGTTCATTTTGTTTTTTAACTTGTCAGGTTGTCTGTCAATCCCTCTAACTGCACGTTACATGGCTGCTGATTGGTCCGTGGTAACTTACTGTGAAATAAAATATCAGACGTAACAGATTTTTCTATTCCGTGTAATGTAATTAAGTGCGCGTTGTCAACTTGGCATTCCTGCATGTAAGAGTGAGTGTGACAGAGAAACGGGAAATAATCCACCAACAAATGAAAGAGTGATTTCCGAAATTTCATAATAAGCACTGAGGTGCAGGTCTCTCTCTCTTTCGCGTGCGCGCTCGCTCTCTCTGTGCTCGTACAGCTGCGTCTCTGGCATGCAGAAGTCTCTCCAACCTTGCGCAAGAAACTGTGCCGCCAAATAAAAAAGGGGTTCCCGAACATTAATGCTGTTCGTTGTTATAAAGTTTTAGTTTACTCGCGTTTATATCAGTGACGCGTGCGCAGCTGGAGCGCTGAAGTTTGACGCGATGTAAGCTCACAGTACACACATCTGGTTTAGAAAGACGACGCAACGGTAAATGTGCAACTCAAAGCGTGACAAGACCATCTCAAATGATCATCCCCTGATCGCACCATTCATATTTATAATCTCCTTATCTAAAGATCTTATATACAGGTATGTTCCCTGTCTGTTTTGTGCATATTCATACGTGTTCGTTTTACATGCGTAGTATGCATAAATACTAAATACAATGCATACTATATCTTCAGTAGCCTACAAAATAAATAACTGATTAAAAAACAAGATTCTGTCTAAAGACTTATCTTTTGTTAACATTAATGCATTTTCACTTTAAAACTAACTTTAACTTCTTATATTTTTACAACTGTGGTGAGCATTTAGTTAGTGAGTGGCAATTTTCTGCAAATTTGTATATTCCAAAAACTATATAAACATAAAGCTTATAAACATATATACTTTTGGTTTTATTTTCACCACAAGTTGCTGTGTGTGGTTGTTAAATAAAGTGTCTTGTGTTTATGCTCAAGTGGGCTCAGTGATATGTTATTAATGATAATATGGTGTTTTCTGGGTCAAAGAGGGAAAACTACATTTTGTGATGTAGATCGGCCATTCCCAAACTGTGGTCCGCGGACCACTAGTGGTCCGTGAGGGTACTGCAGGTGGTCCGTGAAAAGGCAAAATAAGAATATGTATATTTTAATATACAAACTCGTTCATATTTTGGGCGAACGTGTACTGCTGCCTAATAAACGTTACTGTGAACTCATTCATTCTGGTGCCTGTGAACGGCACGCTCTCTCAGTTTAACGTCGTTCAATAGGGTGCCAGATTTGTATATTCTTCCAGGCGAAAACCCGACTAAAACACACTGTAAACAGGCCTTAATGTGTAGCGGAAAAAACACCCAATCTGGCAACACCGTTCACCAGTCACACTGCATGCGTCATCACAACAACACAGACGCTCCTGAAATTCCTGCCGTGCAACTCAAATAGTTTAACATTAAATAACATCATATTTGTCCTAAATCATTAACGATTAACATAGGCTGCTAACGCATATTCCGGATCTTGAATTAGACTTTGACTAAGCTCACGCTATTTAACGTGCACGTGTGGTGTGCAATGCCTGCGAGTTGTCATACACGCAATGCCTCGCAGCGCTAACCCGGGGTGCGACCCCCACCCGACTAGCCTTCTTAAGGTATGTGTAAGCAAATACAAAAATTAAAAGACAGTCAATGCTAATGTAAACCCTGGTTGGATAAGGATTTAAAGTTGGACATAAAGATGAAATCTGACGCATTTAGCTTCAGTGTTAAAACTGATCAATTAATTGCTGTCTGTGGTGGTTATATATGGGCTATAATGGCAATCATTTAAAAAAAATAATATGGGAAAAAATAACTATAAATTAGTTCATTTTTGGAACTGTGACCTAGTTTAACATTTTCAAATATGAACTATGAACTGAACTAGTTCATTTTAAAATTTGTGAACTGTGAACTAAACTAGTTCATGTAGAAAGTGAACTTTCCCAACACTAAGAATATGTATATAAATATAATGATATAAGGTTAAGAAACCTGTTGTACTGATGTGATGACCAGTTATAGTTTTAGTGCTAGTAAGACTATTTAGATGTGCAGATTAATTCAGGACTTTGTGTGGACACATTTTATTATTATAAAATATTATTAGTAATATAAGGTGGTCCGCGAAAATTCTTGATTACAAATAGTGGTCCACACACATAAAAAGTTTGAAAACCCCTGATGTAGATTACATAGATATTACACTTTTTTTTCAAAATAAGACTATAAATTGAGGGTATGGGGGGCCTCCAAAACCTCTCAGCCCCAGGGCCTCACATTAGGTTAAGGCGGCCCTGTATATATATATATATATATAAATATATATATATATATATATATATATATATATATATATATATATACACACATAAAATATATATTTTAAATTGTATTAGTTATTTCTTATTATTAGTAAATTTATAAAAAAAAATAATATTACACTAAACTAGATGATTATATTTCATTCCACATTTTTTATGAATATATTTTAATTTTTATTTACATTTAGATATGACTAATAAAATTATATATATTTTAAATTGTATTAAATTGTATTAGTTATTTCTTATTATTAGTAAATTTATGTAAAAAAATCATATTACACTAGATGATTATATTTAATTCCACATTTTTTATGAATATATTTTTATTTTAATTTTGATTTAAACAATACTAGTTACACCAATTGGCATAGACCAGTTACACCACATTTACTTTTTGCAATTATTCCCCAAATATTCTTTCAAAATGAAACAAAGCCAGAAATGTTACACTTGGTCCTCAAAAAAGAGAATGTATACAAGTAATCTGCAAATTTATTTTGAAATTTTAACCATTTTTACATTTAATTGAACCATACGGACACAAAAGAATTAACGTCACGTCATTGACCCAAATGCGATATAATATACGTAACTATATTATCAGTGGTGTATAAAGACCTTACAAAATGAACTGTATTGTTTTTATTCTCTTTTTTATCTACATACACCACCGGTCTCCTTACATGGAAGTTGCCGCCATGTTTCTACAGTAGTCCGTACAGAGCGCGTTTGTCCTGTGGCAGCTACCGTAGCTTCTCTTTGCGTTTTGAAATTGAGGTTGGTTGAAATTCGCAATCTCACAGCTAGATTCTGCTGAAAACACATTAGACCTTTAATATCTTGCTAGTGTAATTTTGCACCAATGACATTTCATTGTAGGTGGGGTCTCCCAGTGTTAGGTAGCAGTACTATAAACCAATAGAGCAACAGAATGTTAGGACACAAAATTACACAAGAGTTTAATGTATGATAAAGTACACATTGTTAAATTAAAATTCCTGTATTGTTTTTATCCTAAACAATGTCTTAATTCCAATATGATGAAGAGGCGATTCTGGTTTTAATTTCACCTCTTATTAATCTCTTGAGTTTCTGATTTATATCTAAGTGTATTCATGAACTAATCTTTAATTGCTGCTGTTTACGGCGCAGGAGGAGGTGGATTAGCTGACCGAATTTTCCAGGCTCTTTCTTGCATGCGTGGCAATGGCCACTGATCTCTGCTGGCAGGAACTAGGAGCAAAGAAGCGTCAGGAGATATTTAATTAAGACAACAGTTCAATTAACAGCTCAATTAGCTGAGGTAATTAGAAGCTCTGCTGGAACAAAAGCCAGCATACTCAGTGGGTCCCTCCGCAGAAGCAGGGTGGCTCAATTCTGCCATCGGCATCATAATCCTGCTTAAGAACCGGTGTGCAATTTTCACCTCCATTACCTGAAGTAGGAAACTTATTTTTTAGAACAGTTTGATTATCATTCTGTTTAACTAGGTAAACTTTAGTATGGTGAACATTTTCTGTTAACCAAGCTTTCTCTTTCAACCAAGCACAATCTCTAACCCCTACACTTATGTATTCACTGTTTCTGGGCTCATGAAGGTTATAGATCACAGCGAACGCAGCTGCTATGTTTAAGCCACCTGTATGTGCCACTGCCGGGTACGGCCTCATCCACCGAACCTGACTCGCCCAATCAGCCAGGGTGTAAGTCACCAGGTGAGGCTTCTTATTTGCTGTTGTGCATAGACTGAGATATCCAGCATTAGTATCATTCAGAGCGTAGACAAAAACACCTGATGACATGTCCATCAAGACACAGCCTTGTCTGGGTAGCAGATGGGGTGCTGACCTCAGGGGCCGTTGGAGGCGTGTGGGACCGTGTTGGTTATATTGGTGAGGAGAGAAAATTCACAGTCCTGCTTTACAGCTTCACACTGTAATGAGATCTGGTAGAGCTGAGACCAGCTGAGCAGAGCAGTGCAGGTCAGGAGATCAGATATGTAGACCGGGTAGATTTAGACTCACAGATGAGATGAGTTCATGTTTGGCACCTGCTTCATAGGCGGGCCATGGAGCTTATGTGTATGATCCAAAAAATTAGACTGAGATGGTTGGAACCAGGAATTGTCGTGTCTGTTCATGAGCTTCATTTTTGTTTAGTTTTTGCTCTGTATAATAGTTAGCATGGATCTTAGCATATGATAAAGCCTAGCATTGGAGAATATGTTGGTAGAGCAGTGCTTTACAAAAATGTATAGATAAAGTCGCTTCAGATAAAATCTAATGTAATGGAAAGGTTTTCATAGCCCTTACGTGGATACACTTTGTTGGTGATTAGGGTCAACATGAAAAAACTTTTTACTTTCATAATACATTTTGCAACGAGCAACTGAGGAAGATGAGCAAGGTCAAAGATGCCGTCACTGGGCCGGACACGTGACCAGGAGTTCGGATGGGCGATGGACACGATCTGTGACCGAATGGCTGCCACTCGACATCAAAAGAAGGCTCGGCCGCCCCGCAACCCGATGGCGAGACTCACTAAGACAAGACATTGGCAGAGACTGGATGGGTCTGGCCAGGGACCGAAAAGCCTGGAGACGTTGTTGTGGCCTGCGTCGAAAGACTGAAATACAGGCCGATTGAAAGATTGAATACATTTTGATTGATTTTATTGTAAAAAAGCTCTCATCTTTGTAGCTGTTTACCAAATTGATCAAAAACAATGATTTTAGTTCACATCACAAATCACTTTTCATTTTGGCACCCCTTCCTGCCAACCACCTGGCTCCCGTATCCAACACCCACTTGCATCTCACAGTCCAATCAATTCCCAAAGGATACAATGAAGGCCATATTTCTATTTTTACTTAAAGTAGGTAAAAGACGCAAGGTAACGGTTTGCGAACATAGTTGCATGTTGAACATTTTATTAATAATAATAATAATAATAATAACACAATATCATGCCGCTTATTCGGATGAATTTGTATGATTGATGCTGGGTTTATGGGTGGGGCTTCATTATTGCTTTTCTACATCATCACATGTCTTTGTAAGATTCACATCATACGAATTCACACAAATTAGATAAAAAAAATTCTAATCCTCTGGACATCTCAGACCATCACCCCAGAACAGAAGTCTCACGTTCCTCAAACAGAATTCAGCGTTGCTTGATCTAACATAGTTGTAATAAATCTTGTGACAGGATGAGTTGCCGCTCGTCACTAACAGTCGAGGGCTGAGGGCTGTTGCCACATGCCACATGTTGCCCTGCACTTCCCCCGCTGTTACCTCATCACACCCCGACAGCTGGGCCTCCAGACCACTCTCTGGCAACCGCAGTCTCCGCAGGGCATGTGACTGCATCGCCAGTGGCCCCGTGTTAGCTTAGCGCGGACCTCAACCCCAGGCTTCCTGTCACCAACCCTCATCACTTCCTGCTGTTGGTGTGAGTCGCGCCCCCTTATCCTGCCAGCTGCTGCTGAACACACAACAGCACAATCATGAGACGCAAACACTGCGTTCCCGTGACCTTATTATTTAATTCAAAATTAATGACATGTGGGTCATTTGAACAGCAGAAATCTCAGGTTGAATGCAAATGTTTATGTTTAACCAGTAGCGGCTTGTGACTGCTCAACCGAGGGGCGCCAATTCAAAATAAGTGTTCGGAGTGTCGTGTTTGGTTCCTTTTTTCGAAATATGTGTTCTGCGCCTCGAGAGATCCTGTGTGCATCACGTGTTTTGTCAAAATAAGTGCCTGCTGCACACGCGCAAAAACGTTTATGATAAAAGAGACACTCACATTCACAAAATACACGCAAGACACTCCATTAACAGTAAACTTTGATTATGCATGAGATTATGCGAGAATCTGGTAAACGCTAGCGTCTCTTTTATCATAATCCCTTTAGACGCATCTGCAGCAGGCACTTATTTTAACAAAACACATGATGCACACAGGATCTTTCGAGGTGCAGAATACATATTTTGACAAAAGGGACCACACACATGACGGGCTACATATATGTTGTGACGAATTTCGGATCGAGCGCCCTAAAAAAAATTCACCGTCCGCCACTGTGTTTGTCAGAATACTATGTTCGTATGTGTGCGAAGGGGCACAAAATATGTTGAAAGTCTTTCGATAGGTTGCATATTGTAGTTCAAAAACAACGCTATCTCATGGAAATTCGTAACAAGTTTTTTACGAGGTGGCTAATTCGCATTAATTTGTACGACCGCATTTATGTATGATTTGCATTTACCCCTGTGAAGTTGGTGTTAGTGGTGGGGTTTCGGTATTGTTTTTTATGATAATTGTAAGTTTTTGCACGATTAACTTCGTACTAATTCGTACGAATTAGCCAACTTGTGAAATATGTACACATTCTCGTGAGATCGGGTTGGTCAAAAGGGTGTTTGTTGAATACTGTGGTAAAGATAATGGTTGTGTTTATAAATGGCCAGTGTATTCTCAGTTGTGTATCTCTAGCGTTTCCTTTCTGTACAATGAATGAAATAAATTTACTTTACTGTCTTTATTTTAAAAAATCTAAATCGGCAAGAGAATCAAATCAGTGAACAAACATTTCAGCCCATAAAGTGCTCTTAATATACTGTGGCAATAATTTGTCTGTCCGATAGAGTTGCACATTTTGCATATTTCCCTTAAATAAAACATTGTGTTGACTGGATACCAAGTTAGGTTGCCTGGTTAATAAACAACAAACACACAAAAATGTTTTTGTGATGTCACGCTGAACAAAAACTGTAACTGTAGTAGTTAAAACTCTGTCTCTGTGTACCTCAGTAGTAGAGCTGTGCAAAAGGTCATGGGTTTAAACCAAGGTAACACACAGATACCAAATGCGTAAACTTTTGGTATATATTAACTTTTCAGGGACTGTACTTAAAGTATCATAAAAAGGAGGTTGTAAATGAGAAAAAGAAAGAAAGATGAAATGTGAGCAGAATGTAAGGGCGCTCTCATATTATACCTAACCTAACCGAACTATGCCAGAGTGCGATTGTCCCCCCTCCCTACTTCCCCAGAAGCAGTCACTTACACTGTACTTTGACACACTGCCTTTTCACATGCCATATTATACATCATATTGCTTAGTTGATTTGTCACATGTGCCGCTCAGACATCCACATAACCCTGCTGTGTGTTTTTACGAAGGCAGATGAAGGTGAGTGGTCACGCAATTGACGTTCAATCACACGTTCTGCACCTGAGCCCAAGTAAACCATGCCCGAGCCCACCTTTTTCAAGCAGGCCAGGGCATGATTAACCAAACTGCGCCCAGGCATGGTATAGAGCAGTAATTCTCAAAGTGTGGTCCGTGGACCACTAGTGGTCCGCCAAACCCCCCCAGTGGTCCGCCAAAAGATGACCTAAATTAGGCAAGTGTTTATACCCGGGCTATTCAATTGGCGGCCCGCGGGTCAGACCCGGCCCCCAAGGTAATTTGATCCGGCCCTTTATGTAGTCTGTAAAAAAAGACATCTCTAGAATAAATTTAGTAAGTTAGACAACGGGCCCTACAGTTACGAGTTAATGCGCGTGCGTCTGTTTCATACAGCATGAGCTGCAGAGCGTGAGTCACGTGACTGGTGCGAGCAGCTGTGTCACGTGTTTATATTCGCGCTTTGGTCCACAAGTTCAACGCGATCGCCTCCCCCGCTCACGCCCGCGTCTCAAGACGCGATAGCTGACTGTGGTGAGTTAAGAGACCGGACTCTATGGCTGTTTTAACTTTATTTGTTGTATTTCCAGCTTTAAAACACTGCCTTTTCCGACAATTGTTGTCTGATAAGTCTGCTCAATTATGACTTGCTTATCAACAATTTACGTTACATGTCGTAATAAATGAAACTGCTGTTTTTCCAAAATTCAAAGCATCGTTCTCACACAATAATGCAATTTAAACGGGTAACAGTTCATTTGCACCACTGTATGCGTATCGTGCTGACAAACATACACCTGATTTCACTGATTTCACTGATTTCTAAAAACATATTCTGTCTTATTAGAAGCTAGCCTAATGTTTGCCAATTATTAAGATGGCTGTTGTAGTTGAAATAGGGCTACTGTAATAATTAGCTTTGACAAAAAACTGCATAAAACAATGTTATGTTCCATGTTATAAACTTTTTTGATATGTGCACTGAAGTGAGTAAATGAGTTAAATTCTCAATGAGTGTGATATGGATCTTATTTACCTATTTAAATGTAGAATCAAGCTTAATGCCAAGCATAAACTGAAAGCAGCTAAAATCCACAGATCTATTAGTTTTGTAATTTACTAGTTTTTGTTTCATGTGTAAAATCCCTGTAATTTCAGTGATTTCGGACATTAAGGGGCATTTTTTTCAGCATTATATTGTTACCATATGTACAACCATAAACTTCACATACCCACCACCTCAGTTTTAAACTAATGGCTCTTTGGAATGACATTAAGTGGGACCTAGGCTGTTACAGTATGTTTAATTGCAGTTTTTTTTTCACATGTGCAGTTTGTTGTTCATATTAAGCTGCAACTCATTTCACATTTACTTTTTTAAATTAAATAAAATTCATATAATAATTTCTGAACATAGCATTGCATTTGTGTTTAAAAAAATTAGTTTTTTACTTAAAACAGTTGCATATTAAACTTAAATTTAGCTTATCCTTCCTATTTTTGGGCGTGTTAGAGTCTGTTAGATTCTGTTAGGTGGTCCTCAGAAAAATATTGGAAGATGAAGTGGTCCTTGGGCTGAAAAAGTTTGAGAAACACTGGTATAGAGCAATCTCACTAGTCAAACGAATCAGGCTCTGAGGGGTCAAACATGCTCAGGCGCAGTTTGGTTTGGATAATGTGAGCGCACCCTTAAAAGTATTATGAGTCATTTTCGGTGTCAGTCTGGGTCACATTAATTCAGAGGAGCAATAAACTAAGTAGCTAATGTTTAACCTAGAAATCTCTCTCACATACACAGACTGGTTTGACAATGTTTTTTTTATGGAAACAGTTACAAAAATCTGTCACAAACACACGGCTATAAAAACAGACATGATCTTAAATTATATACTGATGTGTCATTTTATCAGATGTTATTCTGGCTACTCCGGTTTCCTCCCACAAAAACATACAGGTTAGGTAAATTGGAGATTTTAATTGCCTCTGTCCCAACACGTGTATCGATGTGGATTAACTTGTGAATGGATTAACCGGTTCTCGCCATAAATATAGCCATAGATGCTGGAATGGTGTTAAGAATGAATAAACAAACAAACATTCAGATGTTATGTAGCATGTAAATAACAAAATCTAGCATAGAAAACCCATGGTTAGACAAAATGATTATATTGCCCCATACTAGCCAATGTTGTGTATCAGTCTGGTCATGTTGCTTAAGAGCTTAATACTACAGAGCCAAAGTATTTACCTACACTACAAATTGCTATAAATATGCAAATTGATTAGTTGTCTCTGCATATAAAGTCAGGATAAGAGAAAGAATTTTAACTTTAAAACCTTTAGGCTTTCTTTTAGCTGTGTATGTGCATTTATGAGCCGCACTGAACCTTGGCATTAGAGAAATAGGTCAACCATTTTACCCTGGGGATACCTGCACAGTTTGCATTTTAATAGCAGATACAAAGTCTTTTGCTCTTTCCTCCTCGTATCCACCAATCCGCAGCATTTCTCACGTGTTTCGTGCCCTACCCGAGACCTTTCAGCAGTATTGGCCATTTATAATGATAATAAGAGATCCGGCTCTTTAAAAATGAATGGTGTGTCTGTTTCTGTGTATATGTGAGTGTTTGTTTGAAAGGAAAGTGCAGGCTACAGAGAATTCCTGCGCAGTCCTTTAATTGGCCTGAAGTCAGTCCTCTGGACGTGTGTTATCTGAATAATGCATGGCCTTTCTTAATGAAGCGTGCGCTTGTTGTTTTACTTCTGTAGGATATAGGGTAAAATTAGCATAGTCCTGCATCTGCATCTTAATCGTGTCTGATAATCAAGCTCTCGCTTTGTTTACAGCTTCCCACGGGTCCGCTGTTTACAGCCCGCCCCAATACTGCCACTTTAACTCCTGCTCATCGTGGACCTCTTAACATATGATACAGTTAGTGATGGCACTTCTGGGTAGTTGAAGTCACACCAGGCAAACTGTGTTGTTATGTTGATCTGCAACCGGCTTCTGTTACCGAATTCGCTACTTGGAAAAGTTTCTAAAGTCAGTTTTGGTTTCTGCAAACTCTTAACAGTCTTGGTGAGCAGTCTGAGATTGTGAAATGCTTTTGGCTCCCATGAGGGCGCAGGTAGTTTATCTTGGAATAGTGGAAATAAGCCTTTCTCTATCTTTGGTCTGCAGAAAATGGGACGTCACTAGAGATGATGTATAAACTCTTAAAAGTAAAACTGCTATAAAAGGTTCTTCACAGCGATGCCATTGAAGAATAGATTTTTGTTTGGTTACACTTTACTTAAAGGGGTGGTCATAAGACTGACATTACACCTTCATAATAATGACATGACACTTGTCATGAACATGAAGGAGATTTTATGCACGTTAAGTTGTTCAATTTATTTGTTCAATTATGTCATTTTTAATGCAAAGATGACATTGTTTGAATTGTCTTTGTTATGACAACTTGACATAAACCAATACACCATAACTTGTCATAAATCTGTCATAAACATGACATTGCAGAATAATTATAAAACTTAAGAAACTACCTAGCTTCATGGATTATCATTACACTGAAATTTAAATGTCATTAAGTGTTAATACTCTGTCAAATAGTTTAATAACAGCATCATGAATATTTTTCTTGACTTCAACTACAGTGGTACAAATTGAAATTGTCATTAAAATGTCATTAAGTGTGAATACTAGGTCAAATAATTTTAAATACCTTAACAAAATGCAACAGACATGTCAAAGGATTATACTTAACTTTACAGAATTTTACTTATCTAACAGAACTTGTTCATCTTCACACAAAGGGTTCTGAAATTTTCTGACATATAAGAAAAAACTATTCATTTAATTTGAGGTGAATTGGTCTCCAAATGAAATAAAATTTAAAAACAATATATATTAAACAATTTTACTTATTATTATCATTATTGGATAATTAATTTTATTTCTCTAACACCTGGAGGAAACTTAAAAAAAACATTATTAACTAAAGAATATACATGACACTGTTATTAAACTATTTGAAAGAGTATTAACACTTAATGACATTTTTATGACAAATTATATTTGTACCACTGTAGTTGAGGTCAGGAAAAATATTCATGATGCTGTTATAAAACTATTTAAACATTTTAATGACAAATTCAATTTGTATAACTGGTAAAAAGTGGTCAGTTATGTTGTCTTGGTAATGTCACGTTGTCACGACAAGTTATAATATATTGATTAATGTCAAGTTCTCATAACAAAAAAATCTCAAACAATGTCATCTTTGCATTAAAAATTACATAATTGAACAAATAACACTTATTGGCAGTTGTCATAAACGTGTGTCACCACCAGGGGCTGGCTGGTCTAAACTAAAGCCACGCCCCTTTGCAACTCCCACCTCGAGGAGGTCCCCAAAGCCAACCCAATGACCAGACAAACACGGGAACAGGTAAGTAAAATTTAAAACAAGCTTTATTTAGTTAAATATTTAAAAGAATGGGGAATTTGGGGAAAGGGGAAATTAAAACTAATAGGCCTCTTCTTCTCCCTCCAGGGAGACTGCAGCCACGGCAGACAGGCCAAGGGCAGCAAGGGTGCCAACCACCATAAGCTGGGGGAAAAGGGAAACGTCAGGCTCCGGCCTGGGCCCTGCTAACCGTGGCGCCCTCCTTCTTCCGTCCTGGAGGCAGAATAGTTTTGGTGTGACTGGTAAGGAAGATCTCCACTGTCGGTGTACCTTTCCTCGGGCCGGCAGGGGGTCCTCGCCCCACGTGCCTTTACGTTCCCTGTCGTACGTCCGTCCACGTTCTCCTTATGCCCCACAGATAGTCACTGCTACACAAAAGCACTGTTAGCTTGCACTTGAGGTGTCTCTCACCGGCTCTGCTGCTTGCAGCTCTCTGGGTGGGTATCACGTTACACAGTCTGTTTCCTAATTGCTTCTCCTTGCTCTCCACAGGCGGTCTCTAGGACGCAAATGACACTGTTACTTGGACTTCGGGTATTGCTCACCGGTTCTGCTGCTTACAGCTCCCTGGGTAAGTATCACGTTCACAGTTTGCTCTTCAGTGGTTCACTCTCGTTCTGCTCTCTCTCCACAGGTGGCCGCTAGAACACAAAGACACTGTCACTGGGACTTCGAGTAATTCTCACCGGCTCTGCTGTTTACAGCTTTCTGGGCAGGTATCACATTCACAGTTTGCTCTTCAATGATTCACTCTCGTTCTGCTCTCTCTCCACAGGTGGCCGCTAGGACACAAAGACACTGTTACTGAGACTTCGAGTATTTCTCACCGGCTCTGCTGCTTACAGCTTCCTGGGTAGGTATTACGTTCACAGTTTGCTCTTCAATGATTCACTCTCGTTCTGCTCTCTCTCCACAGGTGGCCGCTAGAACACAAAGACACTATTACTGAGACTTCGAGTATTTCTCACCGGCTCTGCTGCTTACAGCTTTCTGGGTAGGTATCACGTTCACAGGTGGCTCTTCAATGATTCACTCTCGTTCTGCTCTCTCTCCACAGGTGGCCGCTAGAACACAAAGGCACTGTTGCTGAGACTTCGAGTAATTCTCACCGGCTCTGCTGCTTACAGCTTTCTGGGTAGATATGGTTCTCCTCCGTAGGTCAGCAGAGGGGCGAAGGTCACACACCACCTCACCGGGTCGAGCGCTGCCCTATCTCCAATGCCCATAGGCCGATCGATTCCTAGACGGGGGCGCCCTTTTCGTAGAGACCACGGGGCGGCGGACCCTTTCGCCTCTGACTCTGCGACAAAACAGACACAGGTAAGTTCACACCACGAATGTTTCCAATGGTTTACTCACGGTCACGGACAGCTCTTAGTCTGCGTCCCTTCGTACTCCAAACAGCACACTATTTATAGTAACAGTGGTTTCTGTAGTCGTTGGCCTCTCCGTCCTCTGCCCAGTGGAAGAAAATGGATGATGCGGGGCTTCGTCTACAAGACACACAGCAACCCACAGCAATACACAGCACCACTCCAAACGTGAAAAAGATTTATTACACAGTCTCACTCACCACACTATAAGTGCACCACAACAAGGGAAGCGCCCGGTGTCCTCCACTGCGCTTGGGCTACGATAAGGCGATGGGAAATACGACCACAATAAGTCTCGTTGCGGTGGCTGTTTGAAGTTGGACTTCTCACGGCTCGCCCACCACACTCTTATGGGGGTAGGGCCGCCCTCCTTCTCCTGGAGGTTTCCAATAGTTATACAAGTTAACTTTTGCCAGTTACTCCACACAAAAAGGGTATACTCACGGCGAATAGCCTTTGTTTACGTTGTACCAGAAGGTCAATTTTCTTCCTGCTTTACTCCTTCAGTATTGATTAGAACAAGTTCCTTTCGACCCATAGGATTTTCCTGTTTACTCCAGCAGCTCCACAATCAAGACTGCAACGAGAGAGAGAGAGAGAACCACAGACAGCCACCACGTCCAAAAACGAGCACAGCTCCGTTTCCCAGCACACACTAAGCACCTCTAACTGTGTTCTAACTGTGCTTTATATACTCCTCTTTGTACTATAATCATCCAATTGCCCGGCGATCTCTTCAACTAGGCGCAGCCGTGCCCAATCGGCTGATTACAGCCTCCGTGAATCTGCCGGATGTCCGGTGTTTCCGTTTTCCGGTATGGACGGAAACATCCGGGCGGAACCAAAACTTCCTCAACTTTTGGTTCCGCCCTGAAAGATCGTCACCCCGTGACATCCTCCCCCGCCAATGCATTCCAGTCCCTGGAATGCCTTTGAGTAGTCCACTCACCGTAACGGGAAGGGGGTCGGCCTCGATTCTCCCGTTGGGAGCGCCTCACAGGGGAGTCAGGTTCAGCGGGCTCGGGCACAACCTCAGGTTGTCCTTGGGCGGCCGGGGGTTCGGCTGGCGCTGGTACCGGCTCTGCTTGTCTCTGGGCGGCCGGGGGTTCAACTGGCTCAGGTGCTAGCTCTGGCTCTCCTGGGGCGGCCGGGGGTGGTGCTGCCACGGGTAGGCCTGGTACCACAGCCCATCCTTCCATCCAGGGGGCCGTCGGTGCCGGTTCTGCCACTACCTCCTTCGCGACCTCGGGATAATTTGGGCAAGGGCGAATCATGTTTCGGTGCACCACACGTTCCGGGCCGGCCTTTCCTTCCGGCCGGATGGTATACACCGGCTGTCCCGGCCTCTGTTGCCTGCAGACTACGTACGGGATGGGCTCCCAACGGTCACTCAGCTTTCCTTTGCCTTGCCGCCGATTGTCTCGTACCAAGACTCTCTCTCCTGGTAACAAGGGGGCGTCCCGGGCCGTCCGGTCGTACAGCCGCTTGTTCTTTTCCCCTGTAGCCCGTATCTTCTGGGATACCTGCTCGTAAGCAAAGTGTAGCCGTTGGTGGTGGCGCCCCGCCCATTCCGTCACACTCCCTTCCTCTTGGCCAGCGGCCACTCCCAAGACCAGGTCCGTGGGCATCCGCACATGTCTGCCGAACATCAGATAAGTGGGGGCATACCCCGTCGTACTATGAACGCTGTTATTATAAGCTTGCAAAAGATTCGGTAGAGCACTCACCCAATCGCTCTGCTTCCGTTGGTCCAGGGTCCCTAGGAGCCCCAACAGGGTCTGATTAAACCTCTCACAACAGCCATTTCCTTGAGGGTGATACGACGTCGTATGGGTCTTCGTGCACCCATACAGCTGGCATAATTCTCGGATCACCTTTGATTCGAAATTTGCCCCTTGGTCTGAGTGCAGGAACTCTGGACATCCGAACGTTTGGAAGACGTGCCGCCATAGAGCCGTTGCGGTGGTGTTTGCCGTCTGATCAAGGGTGGGAACTGCCCATGCGTATTTTGTAAACAGGTCGGTGATTACTAAGATGTTCGGATAGCGGTCCTGTGGCCGGCCCAGTGTCAGGAAATCCATCGCCATGATGTGGAGGGGGGCTTTGGCATGTATGGGCACCATCGGCGCTCGAGCCTCTCGTCGAGATTTAAACAACATACACCTGGGGCAAGCTTGGACCAAGCTGCGTACTGACGCTTCCAGCCCCGGCCAGTAGAAAAACCTGCGCAGCAGCGATACTGTCCGTTCCTGTCCCTGGTGCCCCAGCTGATCATGGTAGGCGGACACCAAGGCTGCTGCTTGATCGGCGGGCACCACGATCTGGCGCACCTCTTCGTCCAGTTTTGGGTCACTAACCTTCCGGCAAAGCACCCCTTCCTGTAGTTCCAACTTGTCCCACTGTCCCAGCAGTCTTTTTCCCGTCTCTGTTTGGGTCAGCCTCTCAGACGATGTCGGCCGTCGGCCCTGCTCCACCCACATCTTTACCTGACACACATCCTGATCCTGGGCCTGCCTCGCTTTCCACCGACAGGGGTCCCAGCCCCAATTCTCCGGTACCGCCTCCTGCTGGCCTCCGGGGGCCTCCACGGCCCCTATCAGATAGCCCTCCCTCTGGCTTTCTTCTTCCTTGCCTCCCCGGCAACCGGGGTGGTCCGCCTCTGGCAATCGGGACAAGGCGTCCGCGTTCGTGTGTTCTCGCCCAGGCCGATACTGCAGTCGATACTCGAAATTGGCAAGTTGTGCCACCCAGCGCTGCTCCACAGCTCCCAACTTCGCTGTCTGTAAATGTACCAAGGGATTATTGTCTGTAATCACCGTTACCTTAGCACCCCAGAGGTAGTCCTTAAACTTCTCGCTCAGGGCCCACTTCAGGGCCAGCAGTTCCAGTTTAAACGAGCTGTAGTTGGCATCGTTCTTCTCAGCTGGGTGGAGGCTTCGGCTTGCATAAGCAATCACCCGTTCTGTTCCCGCTTGTCGTTGGGCCAAGACCGCCCCCAACCCCAGGTTGCTAGCGTCTGTATACAAGATAAATGGTTGAGTAAAGTCTGCATAGGCTAAGATAGGAGCCTGTAACAATTCCTGTTTCAATCTCTGAAATGCCCCCTCACAGGACTCATCCCAGTCAATCGGGGGTGATCCCCGTCCCCGGTTCCGCCCTGTACCGACCAGCAGCTGGTTAAGTGGCTTAGCGATCTTGGAAAAATCTTTGATGAACCGTCTGTAGTATCCCACAAACCCCAGAAATGAACGTACTTGCCTCACAGTCTTGGGCGCACTCCAATCTCTCACTGCAGAGACTTTCCCAGGGTCTACAGCCACCCCAGCAGCGCTGACCACGTGACCCAGGAACTGGACCTCTCGCCTCAGCAGATGGCATTTATCGGGTTGCAACTTCAGCCCATATTTCTCCATTGCCTGGAAAACCTCTTCGAGGTGCCGGAGGTGGGAATCGAAATCTGGGGAGTACACAATTACATCATCTAGATATACCAAGACTGACTCCATTAACTGACCTCCCAAACAGCGCTGCATCAGGCGTTGGAACGTGGCTGGGGCGTTGCAGAGCCCGAAGGGCATCCGTTCCCACTCGAATAGTCCAAACGGGGTCGTGAAAGCGGTCTTCTCCCTATCGGCCTCGGCCACTGGCACCTGCCAATACCCACTGGCCAGATCCAGAGTGGAGTACCATGCGGACCGCGTGAGACCCGCAAGGGAGTCTTCGATCCGGGGTAGGGGAAAAGCGTCTTTCTTAGTCACCAGGTTGAGCTTACGATAGTCCACACAAAACCTCCAAGCTCCCGACTTCTTCTGCACCAGTACGATAGGGGCTGCCCATGGGCTACTGCTTTCCCGGACGATGCCCCGCCCCAGCATACCCTGCAATAGTGAGCGTACCTCTGTATACAAAGTGGGCGGGATCGGCCGGTACCTCTCCCTGCTGGGTCCTGCATCTCCAGTCGGGATATGATGTTCTACCACCTTAGTGCATCCGTAATCCTCCTCGTGTCTTGCAAACACATGTTGCCATTTCTGAAGGAGGGCTTGGAGTCTTTGTGTCTGCGCCTGTTCCAGCTTTTCCCCTTGCAGGGACTCACCTGCCAGGTGTCTCGGCACGTCCCTTTCCCCGTTGTTCGAAGGGGCTTCCATCTGTGTCAGGGCCACCTCGATGACAGTGGGGCACACCTGACGGAACTTAACATCTCTCTCTTCCCTCACCTGATGGGGTGCAACCCCCGTGAGTCGGGCCAGCCGCTGGTGTCGGTGTAAGTGTACTGGGTAGGGATGGTCATTTCGAACCTTTACAGGGACCCTCCCCCGGTGGACCGCCGCTAGGCCTCGTGCTACCTCCACTTGGGGGCAATCAGCGTGGGGTTCAACCAATACCCACTCTTCGGGGCCAACTCCTCGGGGGGCCACTCTCACCCACACCATGGCCTCACTCCTAGGGGGGATAGATAAAGCATAGCGACACATTACTCTTCCTACCTCTTCCCGGCCTCTACGGACCTGGGTCATCTGGACCCGACGACAGTCGGCGACCACTCGCTCCCATAGGGGCCTCTCAACAGGGGAGATCCTAGGACCGGGCCTAGCCCGAAATAACTCCTCCCAACACTCGGAGAGCACGTTCATCCCTAGTAGGGCCCGGTGGACTCCCAAACATCTGTCTTCCACGATGATCACCCCTTTTTGGGGAACTAACACCCCGTGCACTTCTAAGTCCGTCAGCCGATAGCCAATGTAAGGAATCTCTAAGCCGTTGGCGCCCCGCAACGTCAGCCAGGGGGCCTCTCCTCCTTGGGTTCTCTGCTTCCCGAATACTTCCTGCGAGAGACTTTCGGCAAACAATGTCACTTGAGAGCCTGTATCTACCAGGCACTGTACTGTCTTGCCACATACCTTCACCTCCGCCGTTGGGCTATGCCCCACCATCTGGCCTCTTGAATTCTCACGTCTTTCCGGGTCTCCTCGAGGGGTCCCGGCCACACGACCCACTGTGGCCGGCCGTCCTAAAAACCCCCTTCCGATGCCCTGCGAGGCCCACACTGACGGCTATAATGCCCTGGTTCTCCACAACGATTGCAGATTGGCCGCCCTTGGTCATCCCACTCAAAGCGGGGCCGGTTAAAACGGTTCGGGCGCCCCGGTGGCTCTCGGCCCCTCTCAGAGTAGACTCGCTCTCGGGGTGCCGGCCTCGGTTCCTCTTGCGCCCTACCTTGACGAAGTTCTCCCAGAAGAGTCTTAGATAGTTCCGACATCTGCTCTCGGACATCTTTCAACAATTCTACTCTGAGGGCTTGCTTCCAATCTGCGTGTTCAGGTGGTGCTGCGGTGTTCCCACTTACGGCTGCACATACAGGGGTTTCACTTACTTCGACCTCATCACCTTCCAAGGCCAGCGCCTCCTTCTTTAGGTCCTCAAAGGTGAGCCCGGAGTCCCGTCAAAACTGGACCCTCAGACTTTGTCTCACGGGGCCCTCTTTCATCCCCAGGAGGAACTGGTCGCGTAACAAGGTCTCTCCGTCTCCTAGCCCATGGTCTCGTCGGGCCTGCAGGCGAGTGAACTGCTCTCGCAGCCTGAGGGCAAAAGCTCTAATAGGTTGTCGGGGGCCTTGCTTACAATTAAAAAATTGTGAACGGAGGACAGCTACGGGGGTATGGTCGCCATATTGTTCAGTAAGGAACTGGAACACGGTCTGGGCGGTGGCTCGGATTGCTTCGGGGGCGGCTTGTACCTCTCGCCGTGCTTCTCCCTCTAGGGAGTTCAACACAAACTGGAGCCGCTGCGCGGTGCTAAGGCCCTGCAAGTCGGCCAAGTACTCTAATTGGGCCTTCCATTCGGTCAGTCGTACCTCCGACTCTGCTCCTCCGTATTTCTGGATCCATGGGCTTCCCATGATAATAGATGTGGCACGGGGTGGGGCTGCAGGCCCCGCGTTGTCAGTCATTGGGTGACCTTGGTTACTCAACTCGAGGTGGGGCCCTGCCGACTACGCCAAAATCTGTCACCACCAGGGGCTGGCTGGTCTAAACTAAAGCCACGCCCCTTTGCAACTCCCACCTCGAGGAGGTCCCCAAAGCCAACCCAATGACCAGACAAACACGGGAACAGGTAAGTAAAATTTAAAACAAGCTTTATTTAGTTAAATATTTAAAAGAATGGGGAATTTGGGGAAAGGGGAAATTAAAACTAATAGGCCTCTTCTTCTCCCTCCAGGGAGACTGCAGCCACGGCAGACAGGCCAAGGGCAGCAAGGGTGCCAACCACCATAAGCTGGGGGAAAAGGGAAACGTCAGGCTCCGGCCTGGGCCCTGCTAACCGTGGCGCCCTCCTTCTTCCGTCCTGGAGGCAGAATAGTTTTGGTGTGACTGGTAAGGAAGATCTCCACTGTCGGTGTACCTTTCCTCGGGCCGGCAGGGGGTCCTCGCCCCACGTGCCTTTACGTTCCCTGTCGTACGTCCGTCCACGTTCTCCTTATGCCCCACAGATAGTCACTGCTACACAAAAGCACTGTTAGCTTGCACTTGAGGTGTCTCTCACCGGCTCTGCTGCTTGCAGCTCTCTGGGTGGGTATCACGTTACACAGTCTGTTTCCTAATTGCTTCTCCTTGCTCTCCACAGGCGGTCTCTAGGACGCAAATGACACTGTTACTTGGACTTCGGGTATTGCTCACCGGTTCTGCTGCTTACAGCTCCCTGGGTAAGTATCACGTTCACAGTTTGCTCTTCAGTGGTTCACTCTCGTTCTGCTCTCTCTCCACAGGTGGCCGCTAGAACACAAAGACACTGTCACTGGGACTTCGAGTAATTCTCACCGGCTCTGCTGTTTACAGCTTTCTGGGCAGGTATCACATTCACAGTTTGCTCTTCAATGATTCACTCTCGTTCTGCTCTCTCTCCACAGGTGGCCGCTAGGACACAAAGACACTGTTACTGAGACTTCGAGTATTTCTCACCGGCTCTGCTGCTTACAGCTTCCTGGGTAGGTATTACGTTCACAGTTTGCTCTTCAATGATTCACTCTCGTTCTGCTCTCTCTCCACAGGTGGCCGCTAGAACACAAAGACACTATTACTGAGACTTCGAGTATTTCTCACCGGCTCTGCTGCTTACAGCTTTCTGGGTAGGTATCACGTTCACAGGTGGCTCTTCAATGATTCACTCTCGTTCTGCTCTCTCTCCACAGGTGGCCGCTAGAACACAAAGGCACTGTTGCTGAGACTTCGAGTAATTCTCACCGGCTCTGCTGCTTACAGCTTTCTGGGTAGATATGGTTCTCCTCCGTAGGTCAGCAGAGGGGCGAAGGTCACACACCACCTCACCGGGTCGAGCGCTGCCCTATCTCCAATGCCCATAGGCCGATCGATTCCTAGACGGGGGCGCCCTTTTCGTAGAGACCACGGGGCGGCGGACCCTTTCGCCTCTGACTCTGCGACAAAACAGACACAGGTAAGTTCACACCACGAATGTTTCCAATGGTTTACTCACGGTCACGGACAGCTCTTAGTCTGCGTCCCTTCGTACTCCAAACAGCACACTATTTATAGTAACTGGTTTCTGTAGTCGTTGGCCTCTCCGTCCTCTGCCCAGTGGAAGAAAATGGATGATGCGGGGCTTCGTCTACAAGACACACAGCAACCCACAGCAATACACAGCACCACTCCAAACGTGAAAAAGATTTATTACACAGTCTCACTCACCACACTATAAGTGCACCACAACAAGGGAAGCGCCCGGTGTCCTCCACTGCGCTTGGGCTACGATAAGGCGATGGGAAATACGACCACAATAAGTCTCGTTGCGGTGGCTGTTTGAAGTTGGACTTCTCACGGCTCGCCCACCACACTCTTATGGGGGTAGGGCCGCCCTCCTTCTCCTGGAGGTTTCCAATAGTTATACAAGTTAACTTTTGCCAGTTACTCCACACAAAAAGGGTATACTCACGGCGAATAGCCTTTGTTTACGTTGTACCAGAAGGTCAATTTTCTTCCTGCTTTACTCCTTCAGTATTGATTAGAACAAGTTCCTTTCGACCCATAGGATTTTCCTGTTTACTCCAGCAGCTCCACAATCAAGACTGCAACGAGAGAGAGAGAGAGAACCACAGACAGCCACCACGTCCAAAAACGAGCACAGCTCCGTTTCCCAGCACACACTAAGCACCTCTAACTGTGTTCTAACTGTGCTTTATATACTCCTCTTTGTACTATAATCATCCAATTGCCCGGCGATCTCTTCAACTAGGCGCAGCCGTGCCCAATCGGCTGATTACAGCCTCCGTGAATCTGCCGGATGTCCGGTGTTTCCGTTTTCCGGTCTGGACGGAAACATCCGGGCGGAACCAAAACTTCCTCAACTTTTGGTTCCGCCCTGAAAGATCGTCACCCCGTGACACGTGCATAAAATCTCCTTTATGTTCATGGTACGTGTCATGTCATGATTATGAAGGTGTCACGTCATTCTTATGAACGGGTCTTTTTTAATTTAGATGTATGCATAATCTAAAAGCTGAATAAATAAGATTTCCATTGTATGGTTTGTTAGGATGTGACAATATTGCATACAACTATTTGAAAATCTGGAATCTTACGGTTCTAAAAAATCCAAATAATGAGAAAATCAACATTAAAGTTGTCCAAAAAAAGACATTACCAACACAAATTACTAATGATACAATTTTTGATATATTTATGGTAGGAATATCACAAAATATCTTAATGGAACATCATCTTCACTTAATATCCTAATAATTTTGGAATAAAAAAATCAATAATTTTGACTCATACAGTGTATTGTTGGTTATTGATACAAATATACAAATGAAGAGTTTTGGTGCAAAACTAGATAACTCCTTTTTTAAATTTTTCAGAAATCTCGTTTTTGGTTGTGCATTCCAATTAATATCAATTCAACTGCAGTTGGTTTGTTTTGATTTAAGCCTTCATAACTTAAAAAATACAGCTAAGTAGCACCATAAAACAAAATAATAACATTATAACATAATAATAAACATGTTTCGACAAAAATGTTAAAAACAGAGTTTTTATCTCGTTTTGCAACGAAACTCTTCAAATTATACTTATGACTGGTTTTGTGTTTCAGGGTCACATTTGGTCAAAGGTTCTTAAAAGAATCACAACTTTCTTAGCTTTATTAGTTTGTAAAACCTTTTTTAAACAGAAAGGATTTAAAAAGATTTTTATGAAGCCAAAATATTTCTTCTAAATGGTATCGTATAACACCTTTATTTTTTTTGAAGAGTGTACATAATTTTTAGTGATGAGACATACACTAAAGATGTAACACGAACCATACAGAGATCACAATTTTGTAAAGATGTCTAAGCAGCCATCTGGCAACCTCCCAAAACATAAAAACCACATTTTGCATGGGCAAGCATCACTCGCATTCTCCATTTAGAATGTTAAAATCTAATTCTACATTGGATGGCTATGGGGCAAGCATTGTACACTTTCTCCATATGCTTGCACTGTAAGCACATTTGTCAAAGCATTTTGTTTGTTTTTACATATCAAAAAACATTTTTGTAGTTAAATGCAGTTTAGCTTCATTTAACCGTGGATTTTTCTTTTAACTGCATGTTTTATGTTTCGATGTTAGTTATCAGGTTGTCCTATTGTGTTCGAAGCATTTTGTTAGCATATTTATCACTGTGTGGAACGCTTCCCGAAAGTGTCACTCCATATTTCAAAGCCAGTGCACACTGAGCTGGGTGTCCCTTCAACAGATTTCATGCAAATACAAACACCACATGGTCACATATTGTCAGACGGCACAAGCCTATTTTCGGTCGCAGTCTCTGAAAGATCTTTAACATTTCAAATTTGAAGGTGGAACATTACAAAATCACATTGAGGCATGCAGAATGGATTCTGCTTAATCCAACAACATAGTTTCTTTTAGCTACTGATATTTGACTGACAGGTGCTTTCATCTAGTGTGTCCAAAGTGAACAGGCAGGTGGGCTGTGCGAAATGTGCATAACAGTCTTTCCAGGATGAGTTATATGAAGTCTATCCAGATTTCACGCACATGGTTTATGATATCATATTTTACTGTCTAGTTTTACTAGGTAAAATCTCAGGGCTAGATATTTATGTCTTAAACATAATTTTATTAGATAAGTGAGCTCTTTTCAGTTAGGATAAATATTTTGGTCCTACAGTACAGTACCCTTTCAAAATCTTTTGCACCTGAGAGTTCATATTAGTACCTGAAAATATCGGTACCAAATGTATACATATCTTTACCTAAATTGTATTAGGACCTTTTAAAGCTTGGGACCATTTTTTGTTTATTTTTTCTATCGATGTATTTAAATCCAAATTTTTATTTACTGTGCAATGGTGCCTGAGTTCAACCGTTCGACCTCAAGTTTCCCTTTTTGATGTTTTTGCCAGGGAGGCTGGGTTTAGGTCGATTTGGAGAGATGTAATGTTAAAACGGGCTAGTTTAATATGCAATGTAATAACCATGTTATTATTTCTTAATAACAACTTGTTCAAAGAAACTGCTGGAAAAAGCCGTTTTGCTTTTTAAGCCATTAATACATAGCAGTGATAAAAGATTTTCTGATCACGTTAAATTTTCCTTCTCTCCTTGGAATGGAAAGTTTTGTCAAAGTAATTGACTTTTCTGCTTTTTCCTGAGTTTATACACTTATCTCTGCTTCTCAGCCTTGAGGGAGAGAGACTGTGAATATACGCGCACTGAATTATTTAAGGCAGATCTTGTGATGGCGGAAGATTCAGACAGCTGATTTTGGCAGGCATTGGAATACCTGTCAATTCACACATTCTGTGCTGTCTACCAGGTTTAGACAACTCTTCTGTTTTTTTCTTTCTTGGCCAGAAACACGGTCTGGCAAAGGTCCAAAAAAATAAATAAAATAATAATAAGTGCAATCACAAGATGTTCCTTCATCAGACGAACTTTGCCAATCTTCAGGGCTACTGATATAAACCTGTAACTATATCAGACAGAATCAGCCCATCCTCACCCCATGGCGTCAATATTTGACGCCACTTGACCATGCGTCAATATGTTACGCGGAGGGTATACCCTTCGCGTCATTTTTTGACGAACTGGGGACTTCAATACTATTGAGTCCGTTGCATTCTCTTTCCTATTTTCGTACCATTTTCTTACCATTTTCGCGTCGGTTTAGGGTTAGATTTACATAATGACATCCCTACCCAAACCTATCCCTAACCCCAATGTCAGGCGACAACTGTTTAATTTCGCGTACCTAATAGTATTGAAGTCCCCAGTTCGTCAAAAAATGACGCGAAGGGTATACCCTCCGCGTAACATATTGACGCATGGTCAAGTGGCGTCAAATATTGACGCCATGGGATGAGGATGTGTTGGACAGAATATATCTGTTATCTTTCAAAAATCATCTTTCTGCATTAGGTTGAGATATGGAACAGAGCGTACAAGGCTTCGACCTCAATAACTAATTTATGTGCTCATGCCGTCAACAAAAGAGCCAAATAGCCAACATTCCTCAAAAGAACGCTCTGAAACAGGTGTTGAAAACTTTCAATGGTAACATGTGGTGATCAAGCTGGTGAGACCAGAGTTATTCAGTAACAGAGCTGTTTAGTCATAACGTTAATATTTAGACCAACTCGGAAAACTTATTCTCAATTTCCTTCCTGTAATTTCAAGTGGGTTTCTAGGAATTGCAGTTTATAGTATTACAATGCTACCAAATAGAGAAATGGTCTGGAAATTAAAGTTTAACTATAACATTTTATAAAAAAAACCTTTAAATAAATAAAGTTTTATTGTATTGTTACATAACAAAATTGTACAATTTTGAATGAATTCTACTTAAAAATATTAGTATCAGTATAAATTAGTATAACTTTGGATCAGCTAATATTTTTAAGTTAAATTAACTATTTTAAAGGTATTGCGGAGGATTTTCTTTTTCCAGGTGGATCATCAACACTATTGGTCCTCCTAGTTGTCAATCAGGAGTGTTGTGCAATTGCATTTTTTTAAAAAGTGGAGAAGGCGGTTCTTTTCTAAAATTCGAGAAAATCCTCCGCTATACCTTTAAGGCAGCCAGGTAACTTACTTTTTTATGTTGAACCAACATTTTTTGGCATTATTGTTTCAAGGAAGGTTAACCACAGACCCTATTTTATTTGTCAAAACCATTTTTCCAAAAATTTTGAGCACCAATATCTCTTTGTCCCTAATGCCAACCCAGTATCACAAAATGACATACCTATAGTCATGTAAATTTGTGTTTTTACATGACCATATTTCTGTTTATGTGTCATTGTCAAGTACTGGTTACTCAACTGTTTTGTCCTATTTTCTTACCATTGTCGCTTCGGTTTAGGGTTAGATTTACATAAAATGACATCCGTACCCAAACTCAACTCCAACCCTAACGCCAGGCTACAATGGTTTGAAAATAGGACAAAACTGTTGAGTAACCAATATGTGACAATGACATGTACATTAAACATAAATACGTGAAACAGTCACGGAAAAACGCAGAAAAACGTGACAGTGTTACGGAAAATAATCAAACATCTACGTGACTATAGGTACACTGTAAAAAAAAATCCGTAGAAATTGCAGCTGGGTTGCCGGTAATTTACCGTAGATTTAAATTTATGTTATTTACTGGTAACATTTTGTTCAAAGTTAAATGAACATTTAACATTTACAAGTCTTTGTCTTTACAAACTAAAAAAAACAGCATCAAGCAAAACATTCTGGAAAACAAAATCTGAAGCAAAAAACAGAAAAAGGTTGATGATGATTTCTGGTTCCCAGAATGCTTTTCATGAGGCTGTTATTGTATAGTTTTATTCTGTAAAGATAAAGACTAGTTAATATTTAAAATGTATTTACCTTTGAAAAAACTCTTGCCAGTAAATAACATAAATTTAAATCTACGGTAAATTACCGGCAACCCAGCTGCAACAGCACTGTAATTTCTACGGAATTTTTTTACAGTGTATAATTTCGTGATACGGGGTTGTTAAAGCAGTGGTCTCCAACATGGTTCCTGCGGGTGCCCGCACAGAGTCTCTGAGGTGCCCGCCAAAGCACATTTTATTAATTGTTTCAATTGTAATATTTATTTATTACATATTTTTTATATTAGCTTGGCTTCTTTTATGCATGTTAACATTTTAAAAACAATGATAAAACATATCAACAAGTAAAACAAAATAAGTAAAACAAAAATGATTTGAGTGGACTATATGAAAAAGTAGCAATCCAGATGGCAATTAATTCTCAGAAAAATAATGCTACATTAATTAAATACAATTTGTTTTGTTTAGTTTCTAAGTTTGAAATTATGTCATGGATTTTCCTTGGGGGGGCACACAGAAAAGTTTAAGAACCAAAAGGGAGTTTTGTGAATCTGACATTTGTGTGGTGTGACTCTAATGCCAAAAAGACCAGACAAAAGTCTGGTGCCCAAGTCAAAGTCAGACACTCAATCAGAGCTGGTTCAATCACTTCTCTTAACCAAACTGGATGTCTGTTTTGTAATAAATTAAGTGTGACTATGTGTGACAAAAATAAACAGATCAGATTTGGTGCGAGTTACTGCTTGTCTTTTGCCTTTTACCTGACGCTGGTTGAGAAAGGAGGAACACAGGAAAGTCCAAACCGCCTAATGGTCTGAACAAGATTTTCAAGATGTTTTATTTTATTTGTTTCTTTTTAAGGTTACTCATGAAAAATCCCCTGATGTTATAACATCCTTATTAAGGAGCTTATAGCAAAGTGGGACTCGGAAGGGTATTTTTGGGGGGATGATACACAGGGAAACATCCCCTGTTACAGAAGACATGCAGCATTAATTTGCTGTGGTTATTTACATACTGTAAGTGCAAATAACTCTGTGGGTATCATAACAACATTTGTTTAGTTTTAACAAAAAAAGGTAAATGAAACCACTGAAACGTTTTAATAGGGTGCTTCATCTTATGAGTCAGAAAAGTTATAAAATAACAAGGAAGTGATGAATGAAATATCGCTTTAAAAAACAACAAAGAGGTGAACCCATCCATTCCAAAACACAAATTAATAAGACGACCATGAAACGATAGTAGGTGGTGATAGTTCGGTAAAATGAGCCGTTAAATGGAAACCAACCTAAACAAACACTCCTTTAAGTTGTTTCTTAAGAATGTGACCGTTTCTATCTTCTTTTAAGAGTAGGCATGGAGCAGAGGCGTCTTTTTAGAAGCAAATAGAGAAGTACCTAAAAACTGGATGAGAAAATAATATCAAATGATAAACAAACTATTAATATTAGATAAACAACTAACATAATCTGACATCATCACTTTTGGTCACGTCTGAATAGAAATTTGAAATGATGCTTGCATGATTTAAAGGGACGTAAAACTCCCCGCTTTCAGTCCGATGATGTCATGAATATTTTGTTGGTCCGCATTGGTAAGAAAAAGACAAAAAAGTAATTTATAATGCGTATATCTTGGAATATAGTTTATAGGTGTCCTCATGTCTAACATATTTATATTAAAAACCAAACAAATTCATAATTTAATAGGTAGGGGTGCGCGGGGCAAAAACTAATTCGAGGTTAGTTGCAACATGGACTGTTTACATTATTGCACAAGGTTGAGAGTTTTATTTTTCCGGTATTTTTTCATGCTGCCAAAAGACGATCTCCCGCAAATTATTGGAAATGTATAATGTTTTTCCAGAGAGTTATTGATGAACGAGTGTTTTGGTGGCATGTAAGTAAATTTTTTCATCATATGTTTTATTCGGTTTCTAAGTTGGGTGTGTAAGATACCAACTTGTCTTGTTGACTAAAACATAGCATCATTTTGAAATATGTCTGCAGCTCTAAGCAACTTTTTTGGTGGGCTTGAAAATATTTTGATCCAGCGGGGTTAATTTTAACGCTAACCCCTCAGCACTTGCGATATGAAAACAACTAACGTTAGCGCAATTCTTGCCATTGTTTTAAATAGGCTACACACGAATGATTGCTGGCTGCCAACAAAATAAATGTGCCTGTCTTATCAAAAATGGTGTATCCATTTTTTTCATATCTTTAATATTGATTGAATAAGGTCACGTCAAAGATTAAAATCATAATGAAATGAATGGCTAAAATCAGACTTTGATTTGACAATGCTTTTTCTCACATATTTAGTATCCATTTATAATTGAACTATTGTTAGAAAAGGGCTGGATGAATGAATACAGTGTGTATACCTGTCTATTATAGACAGATATATAAACAATATCCACTTTAAGTATATAGACAAAATAGTATTGAAATATTTGCCTGCAAACTTAATATTTAGCAAGTGTTACAACTAACCCCCTGCCTGTTACAATTAACCCCACCTATGGGGTATAAGTTGTAACGTTTGCACTTCTGTCACGTTTAATTGTCCATGAATGGTAAGTAATAGAAACAAACTTCAAATGTTCAATTGTAGCAGAGATGTGTGTGTTGCTTGTGTAAAAATATAATTAATTAAACTCAAATATTTTTTATATGATTGAGCCAAAACCAAAAAGAGTTAGGTTGTGCCCCGCTCTCCCCTACTTAAAGTTGCTCCATATGCAGCATATCAAATAGAAACGTTACACGTGCCTCAACATTTCAGAAGTCCAGCACGCCACTGGCATACATGTCACTTGAATCAAGCTTTAATCATGCACGTGGATCTCATCGAGCAGCAAACTAACTACTTGAAAGCAGATGTTGTTTTAGCTTCCAGACCTTTGTTGCATGGTGGAAAACAATGAATTATTCTCTTTATGCCACATGTGGGTGTGAAACGGAGAGAGAAAAATAGCAAAGAGTATTATGTGTTTGCAAGATCAAACAGTCCTGGCAGCTCTCTAACGATCGCCCGGACTAACAAGGTACCGGCACAAAGACAGAAAATTGCAGGAATGTTTGTTTGCATACTCAGCCCTAGTTAGACATCTTCAACCTTTTCTGAAGTAGCACGACTGTTTGTGTGTTTACATCTGTGCGTGCGTTTTCCCCGGTAAGTGACAGCTGCTTCTTGTAAGACGCCTTGTTTCTTATCCCGTATAAACATCCTCTATTTGTCTGCCGCTTGGATATTTGTCAACGTGTCTGCTTTGATGGAATAAATTTTATCTCCGTCGTATTTTCAATGATTGAAACGCATGCCAGTGCACTTAAGGATGAAAGTGGTATGCAAACGCCACAAAAGCATTTCGAAAAAATTAACATGGCATTTAGGGTTGATAAGGCTTTCGAAAGCTGTCACTCTTTGTTCACAGAGGATGATTTTATTGCTTGAATTTGCTCTTTCTCAGTAGACGTTATTAAATTATGTTGCGTTATTGTTTTCTATTGCATATAGGTATAAATGAATGTGAAGAATGTAACCCAGATAATTTAGTTTCAGATGAATATGATAAGAAATGTCTCTGCAAGCAAATATGTCGGTAAAAAATTTCAAAATGTTTAACCATTTGACCCATGCAAAATCAGGTTCATGACCAGGAGCACCAATGTCCCCTAGCTGTCACTGGGGTGGTACCCTTTCCAAAAGTACACATTTGCACCTAAGAGTTCATAATAGTACCACCAAATGTTTACATATCTGTACCTGAATGGCACATATTATGTTTTAAAGGGTACTGCCCTAGTGACAGTTTGGGAAATGTTTTACCATTTATTTCTGACAGTGTAATTCCCATCCTCCTGTTTCATACATCCAATTGTTGGATATTTCCACAACCAACCGATGTATTTCATCAACAGTAGTTTGCTCTTTCCACTTCATGAACGCTCTATTTCTGTCTATTTATCTTCAACTTTTTTGATGACAAGTCAATAAAGAGAGAGTTTCAAAGGGTGGGCGTCCACGAGCTGAGGGCTGTAATCAATCCTAAGAGCCCCCCGCCATGAAACGGGGGTCTCGCGGAGCACAAATGCAATGTAGAAACACATCTAGACAGGAATCTTTATTATTACAGAATGTGCCAGGAGGTACAGTCACTCAATGAGAAAATGATGCAGTGTGTGTGTTTAGCGTGATTGGGTTTAGAGAGAGAGGAATCCAATAAAGAAAATGGAGAAGGCTTTGTGTAAAGTGTAGAGGGCGGGTTGCTCTGTAGTGTATTCATATTAAAGACTGCAAGACTGGGAGGGGAAGTGATTACTGTCAGTAACTCCACAGGAAATGTTGCATCTTACTGACATTTAGAAATCATTTCAGCAGCTGGGAACAATAAAAAAGTGAGACTGTGCAATAATTGGCTTGCCTCGCAGGCTTAGAAATAGGGGAAAAAAGGAAAAGAAAGAAAAAAGCAATAATAGATGTTAGGTTCATCTTCAACACCCCCCGCTGTTTTAAAGCTTCATCACTTATGAGACACAAAAGTAGATTCAGTGTTTAACAAGCCCTGCTCATGTGTGTGCAAAGGCGTGTTTTTGGGGGGTTATTCGAGTTTAGTGGAGAGAATCATATCTGTTGGGTATTTGGGGGTTAGAGGAACCTGGATTGATGTTGAGAAGTATCAGTACAATTTTCTTTCCGTTGTATTATAAACCCCACCGTTTTTCAGTATTTCACTAAGTTCTTACCTCAAATAGACAAATTAATACATAGGTATTTTTTTTCAATGTGTACACTTAATCTTTGTACAGCGCGTTGTGAATGTGTTAGCATTTAGCCTAGCCCCATTCATTCCTTAGGATCCAAACAGGGATGAATTTAGAAGCCACCAAACACTTCCATGTTTTCTCTATTTAAAAACTGTTACATGAGTAAGTATGGTGGCACAAAATAAAACGTGACGATTTTTAAGCAGATAAAAATGAGAACTATATTGTGTGGCGGAAGAGCACTAAGTTTGCAGCACTCTAACCTCGGGCTCAGTAATATTGACAGAATTTTGAGCAAGAGGGGGAGTAGTCAGGAGTGATGATGTTACTGCGCACCGAGGTCGAAGTGCTGCAAACTAAGTGCTCTTCCACCATACAATATAGTTCTATTTTTAATACGATTAAAAAATCACCATGTTTTATTTTGTGCCACCATACTTACTCGTGTAAATACTGATGTAACAGTCTTTAAATAGAGAAAACATGGAAGTGTTTGGTGGCTTCTTAATTAATCCCTGTTTAGATCCTAACGAATGAATAGGGCTAAGCTAAATGCTAACACATGCACAACCCGCTGTAAAAAGATATTGAAAAAAGATAGGTATGTATTAATTCGTCTAAGTTGAGGTAAGAACATAATGAAATACGGAAAAAACGGTGGTGTTTTCCTTTAAATTATTGGTCAGTTTGACCATATTGATCTAAAATAACAGTTAAGCAATGTAACATTTATTAAAGGAACAGTATGTAGGATTGTGGCCAAAACTGGTATTGCAATCACAAAACTTGTGGCTAAAACTGGTACTGCAACCACACAACTGGTGGCCAATACACAAAATGACAACATAAACATCAGTTGAGGGCTGCAACTCCACTTTTTAAATGACAATATTCTGGCCAGACCTGTTGTGAGTGATAAAAGTATTTGAAATGAAAATGATTTCTTAATGTCTAGTGACATATCAGGGCCATTTTATGATTAATTGATATACATTTCTTACATACTGTTCCTTTAACATTCATTTATTTTTTAAACCTGCATTATTTTTATTTATTCAACTAAGTTCCCCTACACTGCGAGAAATAAAAGTACAAAAGCTGTCACTGGGACGATACCTCGAAAAATAAAATCCTAATATGGACCATTTACAGTACAGCTATGTACATTGAGGTACTTATATGCCCTCTTTTGGTACTTTTCGAAAGGATACCGCCCCTGGAGAAGTGGTTATACTCTTAATTTATGCCCCTATTTTTTTTAAAGCAGCCCAGCTAAGGTGAAATGCCATGCATTATAAATATTTAGTCTTGCATATTTAGTTCATTCCAAAATGGGCCAGTGTTGTCACTTAACCCTTGCTGCTTGACTTCTTAGCGTAATGATCATTATGAAATTCATATTACTAATATTTAGAAGTGGGTATACCCCATGCCATAATAAAGATACTCCGTACCTGCGTTTACCATGCACTACACCATTGCCCTCAGTGACGGCTTTTGTACCTTTATTTTTAAATATGTACATTCGACTTGCTTCTTTTATATATTTTTCTTTTTTAATCACAGTTTTTTTTCCTTAGTTAGAAATTGTATAATTACTTGGTATTTGGCATGTTCCCTTTTTGCTCGTAATGACAACAGCACTTTTGTATAAAACTTGATGATCCGTGTCATCCCAGCATGAAATGTCTGAAAACGTCTAAGCATCTTTTGCGATTCATAGAAGCAAAAAAATTTGACCTTTTATACAAATAAGCTGTATGCATTATACACATGTGATTTTTTATGTTTTGTTTACCTACATGCAGTTTAAAAATGCTAGGTTATTATTAGTCCAGCATGAACCCAATCTTTTAAGAACTCAGCATGGGTCAAACATTAACATTTTCTGGGTTGATTTAACCCAACACGGGATTAAAAATAACCTAGAATTTTTTTTTGAGTGTACTGAATTGTCTCTTGGATAATATAGGTTGCATAAAAAAATAACAATTATTGCTTATATAATTACATAATAAATATGTGTGTGTATATATATATATCTTTTTTTAATGCATTTTTCATTTAACATCACTAAAATATTCCTGGCACGAATTTCTTAAAACCGTCAAATGTAGAAAAAGAGCTGTGTAACCTCATATGTGTTGTATACCTCGAGTGCTCAAACTATTTTAAGCATTCTTTTGAAAAAGCACAAAAGGGTGTTTTCCTTCGCTGTGGAAAGAAAAAGAGAAAGAAAAAGTAGAGGAAGAGAAAATGCTCTGTTGTGCAGTGCAGAACGCTCCGGAAGCCTGCTGCGGCAGATATAGAGCAGGTGAGAAGAGTCTTCCGGGAGACTTTCTCTTCTGTTACGGCTTTGAAGAGGACTATCAAAAAGCTGCTCTCGTACTCTTTCATCTCCTCTGGCCCGTGCCTCTGCCGGCCAGGTGTTTTCCCCTAGAGGGCTTTCGATTTCTTTTTCTCTCTCTACCTCTCTCTCTCTTTTACTCACTAAAATGACATTGTATATCAGTACTGCTGTGGATGTGCATGTATTCGTATTTAGTATGTTGAGAAATCATAACCAAAATCAGGTGTCACTTAAAAGCCTCACGTGATCATGAGCTTAGAAATGACTGATATGACATAAATACAAGCCTGCATGTATATCAGAGGGAATCAGAAGTGACATTTAAAAAGTAATGGTTTGAATGTCACTCTTTACATAAACTGTAGGGTGGAAATTTTCCGTTTTAAATCTCTTACTGGAGATCAGATGCAAGCTCCGTTTATTTTGAAGTGTCAACAAACTATATGGGGTGTTTGCTTTTCACCATGTTTTATTCAATACGTTCTGTTTTCAAACCTGTGAGCTGCCTTAAATATGCAGCAGCTGCCTTCTAATGGAATCAAGTGATCTGAGATATGCTTCCTTAACAGGAACCTGCACACCGCGCCACTTCCTATGGATACTCAACCTACATTTGGCTTCTATATTTTACATTAGGATCATAATGAAAAATAACCAAAATGTTGCTACAGTAAAATTGTATTTACACCAACGCTGACCATGTCTCTGTCAGATAAATTAGTATTTTATTACTATAATTTTACTGAAAATGTAAAGGATTAGTCAATTTTCTTAAAAAAATTCAGATCTCTGGTCCTGAAAAGCACCAGCGCGACCTCACGTAAATGCGTAGTGACGTAGAAAGGTCACGTGTTACATATATAAAACGCACATTTGCGGATCATTGTAAACAATAAACTGACACAAAGACATTAATTAGTATCATTGCACATACAACAACGTCGGAACAGTCCTCTTTCTCAACACTCGTAAACACTGGGGCGTAGTTTTGCGTTCGTCCTCTGTGACCTCTTGACGTCATGACATATTGCTTGAGGTCGCGCTGGCGCATCACAGGACTGGACCTAGATGAGAAGTTGTGGTTTAAAAGTGCATATTTTTTATTTTTCTTGTCAAAAAGACAGGATAAGACCCTTATGCCTCGTTTGGGATCGTTTAGAGTCCTTTGAAACTGCGTTGGAAAAAACGTTAAGTGTTGAGTTAAGTATTAAGTGTTGGGCTCTATTAAAGTCCATTAAAATGAGAAAAATCCTGCAATGTTTTCCTCAAAAGACATAATTTCTTCTCGACTGAACAAAGAAAAACATCAACATTTTGGATGACATGGTGGTGAGTAAATTATCTGGATTTTTTTTTTTAAAAAAGGACTAATCCTTTAAAAGTTAAAACATAGTTACTTTAGTGAGGGAAAAGTAAATGTGTGGGTACTACAAATATCGTAGTTAAACTATTTTAATAGTTGGTTGTGGGTGTCCTCCGGTCTTAAATCTAACTATAACTTTAGGAATATATAAATAAAACCTTGGACATGGCTTTTATTTATTTATTTTTCCCTCCTTCCTCTCAGTTTCCCCTACATAATAAAAGTCCTCACAACAACATCCACTTTAACACAAGTATATACTGCTAAATTAACATTGAGATATTCAAATATAACATCAGAATTAATCTTTTAATATAATGTGCTACACTTTTAACTCTATGGCGACTGTCGTAAAACAATTTTTGTAAGGGTATGTTTACCTTAAGGCCTCAAACTGACATAAATATACAAATCAGACACAATACTGGGTAAAATAATTAATAATTGTGTTACTTGAATAATTGAGGAGCATTGTTGCAAAAACTGAATGCGACCACCGTCAAAAATGAGAAAATTATATTAATCAATGCTAACGTAATGTATTACATGTTTTTCATATACCTTTGCCTTAAATTCGCCATGGGACCATTCAGAAATAGGCTACTACTTTGTTGGCAGAAACCACTAAACGACACATACATTTTTCAGCGAAGTCCTATAAGGGCACAGAAGATGAATTGGATGAATGGCTGCGCGGATCGCATTAAACTTGTGTCCCTTGTGAGTACTTACACTTGAATACAACCCAAATATGGCAACCACATGCATCACAACACCCTCTTATGTGAGGTTTATTTTGTTCATTTTTACATTTTTACTTTTATCATTTGCAATGTTTCTAGTTGTATCTTAAATAATCTTGTCCAAGAAGTGGATTTTTTTTAGAAGTAGAAGTTTTTGCCAAAATGCTTGCATGCACTTAGAGGGTTTTGCAGTAAAATACTTTGTTTTCAAATTTTTTGTGCTGGGCAAAGTTTAATCACATACAAAATAGAAGTGATTTTTTTTGCATAATATATGTGTGTGTGCTGTGTGTAATTATTATGTACATTTAACCACATACATATACATATATTCATTTCAGAAGTTTTTTATTTATACATATATTTTTGAATTTTTATATCATATAGAATATATAAAAATATAAATAAATATATATACACATGTAAATGTTTCTTAAATACATACATGAATGTGTGTGTATTTATATATACATAATAATTACACAAAGCACACACTCATGTATTATGCAAAAAAGCACTTTTATTTTGTATGCGATTAATTGCGATTAATCTTTGTCCAGCACTATCCAATGAAGTGACATTTGTGAAAAAAAGACATTTCAATTACTAACTAATAACATTTTCTTTGCCATTAAAGTGAATTTACTAAACCTAAAGCCTGATAAAAATGTGCATTTAAGAAAGGGTTTTGCATCTGAACTCCTCGATGCTTGTTGCAATGCATTGTGGGATTGACTTGTTCACAGTAGATATGTTTCTTTGCATTTTTTTAGGTGCTGGTTCTTTAGCTACTGCCTTTTTTAAACAGCCTTCGACCAGGATCGCACTGTGATAATTTAAATCAGTGGTATTCAAACTTTTCAGGGTGCATCCCCCCAAAGCAAATTTATGACATAGAAAAATCTTATTATTATTATTATTATTATTATAAATTATAAAATGTCATTAAAACTACCCCCACCATCGGCACCATCTTGGACCCCCTAGTTTGGGTACCACTGCTTTAGATTGTTTTCTAGGTAGGCGGCTCACTAGATTTTGGAACAGCATTTTTGTGCATGTTTTTACACTGCCTCCTGGGTGTTTTTGTAGTAATTGAAATGCAGGTATATTCCCACTTTTCAGCTGAATTATGTGTGAATATTAATAAGCAGAACGCATAAATGTCCTCATGGACCACATGAACAAGATAACTACATGTTCTAATAAATTATCAAAATGAGACGCATCACCATTACCAACATAATTGTGTGACACTGTGGCACACGAGAGCCGTTTTTGAATATTCGGTCACGTTGCTTGCGCGGTGGGCCGTTTAGCAATGGCACGGTAATATATAGCTAAGCGTAAATTAGTCATAGGGGAGTACAGAGGCTTGTTCAGGTGGACCGCTCCTGTCAGTTAAACCACAGAGATAATGAGACCATAAAGATTCACCTGTGCTCTCTGCCTGGGCTATTAGTGATGACATCACACCTGCGGGACGCACACACAAAAAAACGAAGCGACAGTGGTCAGAGGGCAAAGAATGGGCAATTAAAGTGTGATTTCAGACCCCTACCGGGAGGAAGGGAGCATGGGGAGAACAGTAGAAAAAAGGAAGAGGAAAAAAACCTGATGCATAATTGAGGCAGGCGGTCTTGAGCGAGTGACTGTGAGTGAGAGAGTGGGCGTGTATGTCTGTCAGCTGTTGTTGGCTCAGTCTTAGCCCTGATCAGCGCTCTGGCCCAGCTCGCCGGTTTCCAAACAAACTCGCCGGAACATGTTGCGCGCTCGGCCGTCCCTGCAGGCCCCCCTGCCGCGCTCCAAAGCTGCCGGCCACAATGCAGGCAGGTGGCCGTGCCGCCTCGCTCAAAGAACGGGCACGCTGAGTGGGTGTCAGGCGACAGAAAAAAATTTCAAAAATCCCCACTGACCTCCAGCCTTGCATGCGCTCGCCAAAAAACCAGTGACGGTAGTTTTGGGTTAACCGCTTTTTTTGTGCGACGGCGTATTGTGCGACACAACTAGAAGTTGTCATTTGCTCAGCTTGATGTGGCAAGCGGGGGTTTTGGTCTCCTTTTGGTGTATGTGTGTCAAAGTGAAACTTGCAGGCCCGGGCCAGCAGCCTGACTCAGACAGTAATGAGAGAAACGGCAATAGGAGCGTCTGTGAGGAGATCTCTGTCAACTGATTTTTCCTCCTCCATTGTGGTGGCAGGTGCAGCGTTGAACAGCTAAAGAGAAAGAACAACAGTAAGCAGGTGATTTCCACATTGACTCACATTTGTACTGTCTGACTCTTCGTGGATTATCACGGTACCTCTCATCGTTCAGATGTTTTGATCTCATCATTGTTTTTCCACGGTTGAGGCAACTGACGCCTCACCACAACATTTTAGCGCAGAGGTTCTCAAACTTGGCTTTGTGATCTCGCAATGGGTAGGCAGCAATGCACATTGGGTTATGAGACAACTCAATATTTTTTTTATCTAATACTTTGGTTGAATGTTTGGTGAATAGACGAATTTCTTAAAAACAAAAAATAGCTATGACCTTTATATAGGTAAAGTTTCATGGGTTCAAAACTGAAATACTTTTTATTTACTACATTGCTTTTAAATAGTGCCTTTTGTGATTTGCACCCCTAAAAAATTAAGGCTCTATAGACGGTTTCATCGGACGCACGTGCGCGATACACGTCTGAATCCGAACTTTACTTCTGGTTTCGTTTTTTTAATGGTCTGACTTAATGGAGCTCTTGAACAAATGCCTTGTCGAAAATAACAAATGTTTTGGCTTCCTATGTAATCTATGTGTTGTTTTTGCTTGTTATATAAATAAACTATGTTTTAAGAACTTTGTTGTTATTTATTCTTAGCGGAGTTTACCGGAAGTTACGTGCGGACCACGACAGCCGCTTGTTTATGTTGTTACTGCTGAAACCATCTCTAAATGGTTACTCAAAGAAGAACCATATAGGGTCTTCAAAAAACCTTTCAATTTCTTTTGTAACTTTTAAGATCCTTTTTACGTTTTTCTTTTGTGCAACAGAATGGTTTTGTGGATGTAAAATGTTCTCACACACAGCCAAACAAATTGTACTTTGCGACTTGTAAGTGTATTCAGCTTCATTCAGTTATGTGGGGGTGTGGGAATTTTGAAATCTTCAAAAATGACGGTGGACCAAAGTAGGTTCAGAAGCCCTGCTTTAGCATTTCGATTGAGTAATCGCGACTGAGCAACCGAATATCTTTCAAGTGACACCTGCTAAGACCTAACCGTCCAACATCACGCTGATAACGTTTATATTCTCCATTTTAGCACTCGCTTCCTGTTCTCAAACACAAGGTCAGAGGTCTCACGTGACAGCCCTCATTTTGAACAGCGATGCTCTTTGCGTCCCTCTCTAAGCTGCTTGGCAATGATAACAAAAGCCCATTTTGGGTTCTTTAGCCACATTTTTACACCATTGTCACAGCGAGCCAAGTGTCACGCAGAATTCGGCAACATTGTTCCACAATAGAGACGGAGAAGAACAAACGAGATAGAGAGCAGAAGAACGTGATTTTCCTCGGAGAGAGACAATTTGGCTGCCCGTGAGCCGGTCCAAAAATAACAAAGAACAAAGAGGGATAAATGAGAGCATTTTGAACACAGGCTACTGGTTTGGCAAAACAGGCGGGGGATGAGAAGCGCACGTCCGCACATCTGTCCACGCAGCACGGGGTTCCAGAGACACCCACCCGAACGGGCTTAACCTTCCCTCTCCCACACCACCTGTTCATTAGCATGGACCCCCCTGCTGGGCCACAGTCATTTTCACTCCTCTATTTTCCCCTCTTTTCTCTTCACTCTCTATGAAGGGAGTGGAGAGCCTTTGGGACGACGGTTTTTAGCAGAACATAATCTACCATCTGATTCAGGCCATGATGGTTGGGAGGCCAGTGCCACGGGGAGAGATACGGCCAACTTCATTGGAGATGTGGAAAAAGGGGCTGATGAATGGTCTCGGAATACTTTTAATTTTCCTCAGCCTCCTGCATCAATCAGTGCTGGCCCAATTGAATCTCTGCGTGCCTTCATTACAAGAAGAATAAAGAAATGAGATTGGTATTAATCTCATTGTTTTGTGCCAGAAAATGAAAACTGATACACAGCAGCCCACCATTCTGCAGCGCTACACGTCGCCATTAGGCCTATTGTAACGCGTACAGCGTAACATGACCGGCACCGTCCGAGATAACCATAAATGCATTTGATCCCTAACAGCTCTAACCGTATTAAGGATCAATTATGTTTTTAATGTGAGCAGTACTGCCAGTGCAATCACGGAGGCGAGGAATCTTGATTTACAGTAGGAAATTAATAGGCAGGTCTACTCATTAAACGCAAAAGCACATTTAAACAAACACGAAGCCTTAATGATTTCAATCTGTCACCCCCAGCCCCAATTACTCCGCACCCCTCTAACAGTCGTGGCCCCCTGGCCGCCCAGCGTTCTGCTCTCTTGGATTGTCTGGAAATCTCCGACACCTTCCTCTGACTCCCTAATTGCTTTTCCTCAGTGCCCAGGCGATGATAGGGACGACTGGGTGACAACATCTCAATTTCTCCTCCAACCCCCCTCCACCCCACCCGGATCCTTCCGTTCCAATTACCAGCGATGTTTTTTTCACCACTGTGCACATCCCCATATTAAATTTAATTTCCTGAGAGTCTGCCAAGACTCTAAATCCAAGGCCGTTTCACTCTAGTCTCCGAGCATGTTGGAGACAAGGAAAGAGAAGAAGCGTTCTGACTTTTTTTTTTTTTTTTGGATAGTGTACAGAAACGCATGGCCATCGGCTATGTATTATCATGGGTAAATGTATAAATTTTAAATGGTTCAGAAGACTTTTACATCAAAATAAATTGATATTTTTAGGTGTTTAATAAAGATAATTTATGTTAGCTATTTGCAAAACCTGTTTGCTATTTGAAGTTTTGTGTGTTATCAGTAAATTAGATTTTTTTGCTTTGCTTTTAAAGGAAAACACCACAGTTTTTTAATATTTTACTATGTTCTTACCTCAACTTAGATGAGTTAATACCTTTCTTTATTCAGCGCGTGCACTTTAATCTTTGTACAGCGCTTCATGAATATGTTAGCATTTAGCCTAGCCCCATTCATTTCTATGGCTCCAAACTAAAGTTTTATTTTGTGCCACCATACTTACTCGTGTAACTACTCATGTAACAGTCTTTAAATAGGAAAAACATTTGGTGGCTTTCCTGTTTGGATCCTAAGGAATGAATTGGGCTATGCTAAATGTTAACACTTTCAAGAGGGGCTGATACAAAAATTAAAAGTGCACATATTAAAAAAAGATAGGTATGTATTAATTCGTCTAAGTTGAGATTGACAAACGGTGGTGTTTTCCTTCAACAGTCAATCCATAAATGTTTTGAATCATAATTCCTGCTGGGTGTGTCGTCAAAAATGCCATTGATATTCATTTCACTTTGTACAATTTAGTAAGGCAGTATCTTTCTTGTTCTTTATCTGGAACATGCGGGACAAGCTTCGCATTACACTTACTTCTCACAATATAGATCACATTTAACTTGCGCAAGAGGTCCAAAACGTTTTGCCTCTGATAGAAGTGTCATATTTATATATTTAGAGAGGGCAAATGTGATAAGCAGAGGCGCGGAGGAATGTTTGATATACAAGTGAAGGTATCGGCAGTGCTGTTACAATTGCAATCGTTCCTCCATAAACACACAAGCCCACACAATTTACTGCTCTCTGGGCACACAACAATAAACATGTAAACCTTTGAAATTCATAACGGCACAGATAAGATAACTTTACAGTATTTTTTTTTTACAGGGTTTCCACAGGCTTCCGTGTTCAAAGTTCCACCGCCTTAACAATCAAAAGTTCATAAAAGCAAACTGGATGATGTCAGTAGGTTGATGTACAACTAGAGCTGGAGATACAAGTTATTACCATGAGGTTTAAATGTGTATCAGTGATTTACGCTTTGATATACCGGGCCCTGCCTATGTAGTGACATTTATGAGACATTTATGCTTTATTCAAGCATAACCAAGTTGTTTTAACTTCAGGCTGCATTTTTTACAGTGTACACTTGCCACCTCAAAAATGTTAAAAAGATAGGCCTATTTGTTTTGTCGGAGGTGTTTACAGTCATAGCAAATAAATCAGACATCAAGTGCATTGTTTTGTCTTTTTAGTTGTAAAATGAAACCTGTCATTTTTTTACATACCCCGTATTACTTTTGGATGGGGTAAAGCTCTGATCACAATGTCAACACATTTTTAGCCATTTTCCTGTGTTAGCCAAAACTCTGGTGCTATTATTTTGTCATGCAATCTATTATTATAATATAATGTACCCTGCAATTCAGATAAATTTGCCCCAAACAGCACGCAAAAATGAAACAAATGATGATCTGATACTTTACATGTCAGCCACAAGTCACAACATGACAACTTATTGATGTTGTTTAAAAAAAAATGTTAACAGAAAGTATTTATAGATTTGGCTAGATTAAAATGCCCTGCATTTATTTTCCCTGCTGCGTTGTTTCAAATACAATATAGACAAATCCACACATTAGTATAAATTAACCTAAAATGTTCATATGACCCAACCATGAGTTTAAACAATGCAGCATTTTAAGTTGAAACAACAAAGCATACACTGTAAAAAAGCAGCATTAAGTTAAAACAACTTGGTTATGCAAATTCATTCAACTACTATTTTAAAGAGCAACTATGGTCCGATTTACGTTTTAAAATTTCCTTTGGTGTGAGTGTGTATTAGTACGTGTTAACAATTTGCAAAAGATACATACCCCAAAGTAAACGATGATATGAGTTATGTATGTATGTATCTTTTCTTGGACTACAACAAACACACGGATGGTAGGCAACAATTTACTTCCTGGGCCTGTTGACGTGGATAAGACCAACATTATCATAAGTTTTTATCACCTGTAAGTTAACTCCTGTCACCATTGCATTGTGAGCGAATCTTTCAAACATGTTAATGAGCGTCACTTTTCCAGCTGACGTCAGAGGTATATTGACCAATCACAACGTACAGATTAGCGGGCCAATCAGGGACACAGCGCTTTTCAAATTGATGAGTTTTGTACACAATCAAAGCATTTGAGGAAGGCAGGATATCTGGAGCTACAAAAATGTACGATATGTAGAAAATAATGTCTTTTTTTAACCATAAACCACGCAAACACATTTTATTATACCAAATACTGTACACAAAATAACAAAGTTTTTAAGCAATGAAAATGGTGCACTTTAACTTTAGACTCATCATAAGTTGAAATAACTAATAAAAACAAGTTGAAATTGTTTAATTTAATTTGTTAAGTTAAAGTAACATAAAAATATATTGATTTGACATCATTTTACAGTGTAGGTTAATGTGTAGGTTAATTTAGAACCCATATCCATATTTTTTCCAAGCATGGGATAGCATATTTTGGCAACACTAAAATTTTCCCACTCAGACTCACCCTAGTGTTTTCCTTTTACCACACTGCACCTTTGCAACATATTAACTTATTAATTAACTTTAATTTTAATGCTGTTTAATTATTGAAATCCCATTTTTGATCCGAACACTCCCCGATCCATGTTTTCCCATGCCGAAGCTTTCACGAAGCCTTGTGCCCGAGTGGGACCTTTAAACCCCCACCTGTACATTATGACTCCAATAAACCTGTTATCATCTCATGAAAGTGATGGCAAACAGGTGAGCGTAGATTTTCGATAAGTCAGCGACTGAGATTAACGCGGTTTCTCAGTGGTTAAAGGGCTCCCCACCACGATGCCAGAGCCCAGCCTGCGAATTTTACAGCACTCCAAAATCATTATTGGCAATTAGCGTTCGTCAGGGAAGACAGCAGCTGTATGTAATTACAGGTAGCCCCTCATTACTCGTCCATGTACTGTGAAAAAACCCTGAAAGCTGCTGTTTATCCTTATTTATTTATTTTTACAGCAAAATGTTGTGCTACATACAGTACATCCATTGTGGTGCAATTATTGCAGGTGCAAGGAGGCGGAAATCTGGTACTTTGAAAGAATAAGGTTCGATATTTTTCCGTACTGTTAGCAGCTGTGATACGCTTCCCGGGCAGGTATAAGACCACAGATGGTTACAGCGTCCTTCCAATTATCCCTGAGTCAGATTTAGATTACTACCTTTCAGTTGTCGTTTCAGGATTTGATAATTACGTCATTAAAAATATACTGTATAAAAATATAATGATAAAATTGTATATCATTAAAAACACATAATTGTTTTAAGCAGAACCAATCCTTGATTTGCTCCTAACTAGATGTCTGGTACATTTAATGATGTTTTCAGAAAAACCTAAGCTGACAAAAATGAGGTTGCTCCGACCTGAGACGCCAAAATAGCATTTGGATGAAAATGAATGTGTTTTTAAAATGAGATGAATGACCATCTTAAAGGATTGTACACCACTCCCTGAAAACAGAGAACGGTATTAACACTCATCAGCAGTAGAGACCATCCTAATCATCTCATTTGAGTATCACTTGGCTTGCGTGCAGCCATAGGGAGCTGTTCTCTGATCTCAAGGTGATTCGGCTTATTAAATCCAGCATTTCTTCTGCATTACCCTGTATTATCGCCAAACTTTCCCATCAAAGTAGGTTTGCCTGTTCAATTTGCTAATTTGGCTTTTTGCTTTATTTAAAAGGGGTAGTTCATCCAGAATTCTGTCTTTATTCACTCTCCCTCACGTTTTTGCAAACCGATTTGACTTACAATTCACATGTAGTGCATTTAATGTAGGTTTGTGTGTTTTTTTTAAGAATTAAACCCATGGTATAGGTGTTGCAAACATTAATCGCTACCAGATGAGCTATAGGCGATTCATAAAATCTGCAGGACGACAAAAGATGCTTTTTCCATTTAACCCATTTAAGTCAGTATTAGTTGGTTAACTCATGTGCTCTATCACACCATGTTTTGTGTAATTTTATCTTGTTTTAGCTTATGTTGCTGAGTAGCATTTACGTAGGAAAAAAATTCAGCCTTTGAAAAACATTTTAAACAGCCTGCATATTTCAGCGTTAGTATTGCTTACATATTGTTGTTATCTGACTGTAATGCCGAGTTTAGACTATATGATTTTCAAACTAGTCGGGTCACAGATGTTTTCACACTGTGTGACAATCTGGGGTAGCGTTCAGTCGCTGCTGTTTCAGACTGCATGATGGATTGGCGAAAGGGGTTTTCACACTGCATGACTTTACCGTAGGAATAATCGCCGACAACTTTGTCCCGGTCCGCAAACTACGTCTCACGAACAAATGCACGCAAGAAGTGCGCGACAACGCGAGGTCACAGGTGCAAGACCGGAGTTCTCACATGAGACTGGGATTATTATTAAAAATGGTAGCTCGCAAGAAGCCTACCATACAAATTGCATGTGCCCTCATTTGCAGCAGAAAGAAAAAGAAATAAAGATTATGAAGGGGGAAATGTTTGGAGAGACTCCTCCCCGAACTTCCAGCTGTCCTGTATGTTGCTCTCTCATTGGCTGTAGGTCATCGACGATGTTATTTTCAGTCAAAACACATTTCACATGACATGATTTTGAATCGCAGACAGGTTCAGATATTACGCATGCCAAATATCTCATGGGTGTCGGCGACTCGTCTGTGATTCTCTCAGATCACGTCTTTGATAATTCACACTGTGTGATTGTCACCCGCGTGCACGAGCATCAATTTGCCTGTGATTTTGGGCATAGGGGAGAACCGGGGGAAAGTAACGTGGGATGAAAGTAACAAATCGTTTTTTAGAGCCCTCATAATATTTGCATTTCAAACAGCATCTTTAGCACACAACCATTGACAGAGCTGACAAATATCGCGTTATTTCCTTACCGTTTTGCGCGTGTATGTCCAGAAAGCTGTTTTCAACCATAAGTAAATTCCTAAAGCGGTCATTTTTTTCTTATAATGCGTTGTGTTTCTGGTTTCATGTGCTAAAGTACTGATCAGTCTACAGGTTATTTAGTGCAGTAACGTCCTGAAGTTTGCCTTAAAGCAAAAAAAAGTAAATAGGGTTTAAATGGCAGTCATTCCTGTTGGGACGAGAGTAACACTTGTTACTTTTGTCCTGATGCTAATACTGTTGCATTATGTAAAAATTTATATAATTCTAATTTGATTTAATTTCATTTTTAAACTGTTATAAATGGTACTTTTGACCTTGCTCTCCACAGGGGAGAGCAGGGGCGAAAGTAACATTTTTCAGAAAAAGATTATTTAAAAGCTAATGTTTTAGACAGAGAGATATTTTTGCTGTGGTCAATAACTCACAAGTGTGGTCTATTAATACCAGGTGGAACTTTGAACAAATATATAACAACTTCAGTATAATTTCACTTTGAACATAAGTAGCGCATTGTTACTTTTGACCCTGTCAGCTGGAACGAAAGTAACACACAGGTGGGTCAAAAGTAACACAACCGAACAAAAACAGAACAGATGTTTTTAGCAAATTTTCCAGACTTTGTTAATATGTAACTGCAAACATATTTTGTTGTTTATCTTTGAAAAAATAATTAAATTAAACTTTCATTTTAAATATTACTTTTCTCAAATGTTTCAAAAGAAACACGACAGTACAAACTTGTACAAAATCGTTCAGAATAAAAAAATTCAACAGTGTAAACACTATGAAAATTAAATTAAATCAAATTAGTAGGGATGCACCGATAGGATTTTTTGGGACGATACCGATACCGATTTAAACAGACAACTTCTGGCCGATACCGATATTAGACAGCCTTGTATACAATACTATACAGTTGGTCTATTAGCTAGTTTTTTTTTCTGCATCAAATTATTTTTACTGAACATGGATTGTATCTAATAAACATTTAACTGACCAACATAATAAGAGAGGCACAAATTAAGCTAAAACAAATATAATAAGATAGCATGACAACCTTAATAGGTTGTTTTTGCTATTCAGCATTTATTTTAATAACAACATTAACTCATTTTTCTTTTTACATATAATGGATTTCTTTATGCAGTTAATTAATAAACAATCGGTATCGGCCTTCCTCGTGCTATTGCCGATATGCCGATGGTTTCAAATTCATCAAAATACATCGGTGCATCACTACAAATTAGAATAATATAACTTTTTAACATAATGCAACATTATTAGCAGTGGCACAAAAGTAACAAGTATTGCTCAGTGATACACAAAATTGTTGGGTGCAGCGTTCATAGCTGTGTTTATAGTAAATATTTCATTTCAAATATTCCAAAGCTATGCATGTGATAGCTTTGTGTGTTAAACCAGTAGTTCTCAAACTTTTCGGCATGTGGTGCCCCCTTGAATAGGGTGCATGCCTTTGCGTCACCTCAACCCCAAGGAAAAATCATTACATAAATATTTAAATGGGTATTTTAATTAAACAAAACATATTTAAATATTTAACATAGTGCTGTTGGTTAGCCTTGTATTTTTTAGGTTTATTACACAGAATTCATGATAAATTAATGTATTGTAAAATGTCATAAAACTGGTGCCCCCTGGCACCATCTTGCGTTCCCCAGTTTGAGATCCACTGTGTTAAACAAACTGAAGTTGTCTAGACAACCATTCTCTTTCTTTTTAGTTGAATCTTGTCAATGAATTGGTTGACTTTGTTCATAAAATGCTCACATTGGTTAAAACAAGATTAGTAAATAACAACTTAAAGTAAACTTTCATTTGTCTCACACTAAATCATATGTCATATGGCTGATTATGTGACGTGTGTATTGTGTATAGTTTATCGCCATGAATATAACCATAGATGCTTTAATGGCGTTAAGAATGAATAAATAGAAAAACCTGTATAGTATGGATGCTTCATGTCCTTAAATGCTAAATCTTAAAGACTCGCCATTTATTATAACTGCATAGAGAAAAGGGATCAGAACAGTCTGAAAATTGTACCCATTTGTGTTTCACATAAGAAAAGCAAGTCATAAGTTTGCAACAAAGTGGGTGAGTAAATGATCCATTTTAATTTTTTCCCATTTTTTTTCATACTGTATGAGATCACATCCAGGTGGTTTCTGAGCCATGTTCTGTTAGTTGTTATACCAAAGGTGCAGATTGCAGTCATTGCTTTTAAACTTTCATGTTTTTATGTGATGGCCCAATAAGCCAAATACTTTTCCCATGACTGCATTTCTATCTCGCCTTAGATATTTTCGAGGGGGTTTTGACCGTTGAATCCCTTTTTAAAACATGTTTTTGGCTATCACACTTTCCCCAAATGCTTACATGATGAGCTCAGAGAGTGATTGTTATATTTGTGATGCATTGAATAACCTGTTACGGCCTTGCTTTGGATCGCACCCCTGTTTCGTAGCTAATTATTAACATGTGAGCACAGTGTCTATGTTAGCAGCTGGGGGCTTGAATAACTAAATAACATTGCCCTTGGCCACAGTGTTACTGTATGTGATGAGGAGTGATGACCCCCGTGCGCTACATTATGACACTTGGTGTTTGTAAGACAAGGGTCAACATGTTTCCAGCAGCAGGGTTCAGATAGCAGCTTACATCAGCGTATTAGATGTAGAAATTTGTATGCATATCCTATGTAGTCTTTAATAGCAGATTTAAGGGTCCATGTGTTTATTTAAAGCAAGCTCTATACTTTAACAATAAAGTTCATAAGAAACCAGTGGCGGACGTTTTTTTTTCGGGAGTGCTCGATGCGAAGTTCGTCACAACATGTATGTAGCCCATCATGTGTGTGGTTCCTTTTTTCAAAATGTGTTCTGCGCATCGAGAGATCCTGTGTGCATCACGTGTCTTGTCAAAATAAGTGCCTGCTGCAGATGCATCTAAAGGGTTTACAATAAAACAGACGCTCGCGTTTGCCAGATATTCGCATAATCTCATGCTTAATCAGATATTACTGTTAAGGGAGTGTCTTGCGTGTATTTTGTGAACGTGAGCGTCTCGTTTATCATAAACCATTTTGACGCGTGTGCAGCATGCACTTATTTTGACAAAACACGTGATGCACACAGGATCTCTCGACGCGCAGAACACATATTTTGAAAAAAGGAACCACACACGACACTCCAAACACTTATTTTGAATTAGCGCCCCTCGGATGAGCAGTCACGAGCCGCCACTGTAAGAAACTATATTTATGTTCCTGTAAACCTGATAACATACACACACTGTATCACAAAAGTTAATAATTATAAAACTTATATAGTAAGAAAAACAAATACGATTGAATTCTGACAAAATTTTCATTTTTGGGTTAACTATCCCCTTAAGCAAAAGTTTATGTTTGCTCTTCTTTAAATAATTGAGATATTTGAGATCTTGTCTGTGAATTTTATCTTATACATTTTTTTTGTTAGAAAAATAAACTCAAATCAAAACTGAAAATTTTCTTAACAAATAATAATAAGTGTGTCATATAAAAAATAAATACATTTATTTTATCATAATAAATAAAATACATTTACGGTAAAATGACATTTAAATTAAATAAGATCATAAAAACATACCATTAAAATGATTTATTACTTACAGTTTATTTTATGGTGTTACTATTACAGTGATTATACATTAAAGTACAGAGTAACAATGATGAACATGTACTTACTATATGGTTGTGGTTAGAGGTTGGTTTAGGGGTTATTTGCATGTAATTATGCATAATTTACTGTTATTACTATAGTAATTACATGTAAAGTGTAACTAAGCCACTGTAAAAAGTGTTACCGGTTTATTTAATGTTTTTAAATGTACACATCTTTCTGATAAATGCAGTGTATCCCATACACGTGATGTCATGCCACTACACAAAGCGTTCTCCTCCATCCTCTCTCTAACGTACCCATCAGACTGACTTGTGAACAATTTTCCATCTCGTCTGCATTTCTCAGCTCCACTGTAGCCCAGCCAACATAAACACAAAGAGCAACTGTCATGTTAAAAATGTGGAAAAAGAAGAAGAAAAATGTCTGACTGTCTTTCTGGTTCATCTCTCATGTCCCATCTTCCTTTTCATATCACGCCACGAAAAGTTGGAAGTGAAAAAGAAATGACGCTTTTGAGGAAAGATCAAGTGTGTAACGATCTAACAGATGGATAGCTGACTAAATGAGCAGCTGATACATAGATAGTATTTATACATCATGGCCAGTTAAATAAAGTGTTTTCCGCTAGTTGAGATATCATTTGTGTAAAAATATTTTTTGGATGAGTATCACCTCCATGGCGTTATTATTTTTTATTCTAAAGAAATGTTCGGTTTAGATCATGCAAGTAGAAACATTTGAATACTGCTACACATTTGTTTTGCTTTACACTGTAAAAAAAATCCATAGAAATTGCAGCTGGGTTGCCAGTAACTTACCGTAGATTTAAATTTATGTTATTTACTGGCAACATTTTGTTCAAAGTTAAAAGAACATTTAACATTTACAAGTCTTTGTCTTTACAGAGTAAAACTAAAAAAAAAAACAGCATCAAGCAAAACATTCTGGGAAACAAAATCTGAAGCAAAAAAACAGAAAAAGGTTGATGATGATTTCTGGTTCCCAGAATGCTTTGCATAAGGCTGTTATTGTATAGTTTTATTCTGTAAAGATAAAGACTTTTTAATATTTAAGATGTATTTAACTTTGAACAAACTCTTGCCAGTAAATAACATAAATTTAAATCTACGGTAAATTACCGGCAACCCAGCTGCAATAACATTGTAATTTCTACAGATTTTTTACAGGGTAGGTTTACCCGCACTTACTGTAATTGACTGTGAAATGATGTATGTAATAATAGTGGTAAGTGAAATTAATTGTGTTTTGTTTATTTAATACGATCAGAAAATCTGTTATTCACATAGAAACTGTTTCATTGGTTACTTAAATATTATACTATTTTTATATTATATTATATATTTTATATTAAATATTATATTTTTTTTCACAGTTTTTTTGAAGCAGTAATTTGGAGGGATTCTGAGCACACACCCACATGCAGCGCTATGTGATTTATAATGGCTGCTTGTGTTGACATTAGCTAAATTACAGCATGTTACTATTTCACAGTGTCTGGTCTGACTGTCAGTACATTCAACATAAATTACATTTTTGTACCTACACTCTAAAAGTGGCTGGGTTATTTTTGACCCATAATGGGTGAATATTGGACAGAACACATGCTGGGTTAAAAATGACCCAATGTTGGGTTGTTGTTATGTAACCAGGGGTATACTGTAATAACCCAGCATTGGGTAAATTCTGTCCGATATTTACCCATTATAGGTCAAAATTAACCCAGCCATTTTTAGAGTCTAAAGGGTGCATACTAGTAATTAAGGTACACGCACATACTGCTACCTCAAAAGTACATATTTTTACCTAAATGGTACACATTAGAACCTTTTAAAAAGGTGCCATCTCAGTGATAAGCATCTAGAAATCTGCATGCATAAAGGTCACGTTCTTTCTGATCCCATTTTTTAAACTCTAGTTAGGGTGTAATGTTGCTATAATAGCATAAATAATACCTGTAAAATGATAAAGCTCAAAGTTCACTGCCATGCGATATATTTTCTTTAACAGAATTCCCCTTTCAAAGCCTACAGCAAACGTCCGGTTTGGACTACAGCCCCCTACTTCCTCCTTTAATGACATCAGTAGAACAGTTTTTGACTAAACTCCGCCCACAGGAATACGTCAGTCGCCAGCTAAGCTAACGGCAAGCTAAGCTGCTATCGAATCAAAACACACTAAACAAACTACACAATCAGAACTCAATACACATTTCTGAATGAGGGACTTCATAGAACAAGGAAGACATCAGCCCGTTTTTAGGACAGTGAAAACAGCGGTATACAGATAAGTAAATTGTGTGAAAAATACTGTGTTTTTTTACACGTGAAACATGAACAGATGTTATATTGCGCACTGTAAACACAATCAAAGCTTCAAAAACACAGAAAGAACAGGACCTTTAAACTCCACTGTGGTGTTTGCATGCATCTTTGTGCACCAGTGTGAATGTGTTTTTGTGTGTATGTCGAGCTACTGTACAGGTGTGCTTGGATGTAAAGTACTCTTTGTCTGAGATTGGTGAAAGAAACTATGCCATAAAAATAGAGAGATCTATTCTCGTGGCTCCATTCAAGGCTATTATTTAGAGTCAGCAGCATTTTATCCAGTGTTGCTGCGTGGAGGACCTCACCTTTATCAGGCAGGACCGCCCTGCAGCTGTGGCTCTGCTCTTTTACCTTGTGCTGGCACACTATACAGCGTACAGGTGTGCTACACACACAAGTACCCAAACAGAAAGATTTAGACTCACACATGCATTTACTGTTTGAAACGTGCACTCTCATTCGCACATGGGCAGTACTGTATATAAGAGAAAGTGACAGATTAATTTAACTGTGAATGTTGCAGTGTGGATAGATTAGCAGGGCTGATGCTTTCAGTTGTGTCTGTCTGATGCAGGAGAAAAACCTGACGGGAAGAAAAAGAGTGGCTGAGTTTCATGCTTAAAAAGTGGGTCAATAAAGACAAGACTTAAAGAGGTCATGATGTGCTTAATTTTATTATTTCCCCGAGGCTCACGGTTAATTTGAGTGAAGTTCATTGCACCAAAAACAGTCAGTACTGTCCATGACCATTTTTTAGCTCTTTCTTGGTCCTCTAAATAAATGTATTGGTTGTCTTTAAAGACAACGTCCATGCTGTTAAGATTGGCTATAACCTCTTTGCATAAGAAACTACTTCCCACCTGGATTTCCCATTTAACAGATGCAGCATACATTAAATTTAAACCTTTATTATTACACAACTCTAAAATTCTTGATTCTGATTGGTTAATGTAAAACCAGCACCAATGGACATTCAAAACTAGTCCAAAAGCATCCCAATGGCTATTCACAACCCAAATACCAATAACTAATTAAAAAATCCTTTCATATTTAACTCGTGGAAAGAGTTTAAATGTAGCCCAAATTGTAAGTCCACAAAAAAGCAGAGGACTTGGCAACGCAGCGCACAGCATCTCTTGTCGAGTTCAAGCTCATCTCTGGAGAAATGTACTAAAGTCAAAGTTGAGTTGAAGAAAGTTGTTCTTAAAGAAATAGTCTATCCATTTTCCATATTAAACTATGTTATTACCTTAACTAAGAAGAGTTGATACATACCTCTATCATCTTAGTGCGTGCACGTAAGCGCTGGGGCGCGCTGCGACGTGCTACGACACTTCAATAGCATTTAGCTTAGCCCCATTGATTCAATGGTACCAAACAGAGATAAAGTTAGGAGTGACCAAACACATCAACGTTTTTCCTATTTAAGACGAGTAGTTATACGAGCAAGTATGAAGGTACAAAATAAAACGTAGCGCTTTTCTAAGCGGATTTAAAAGAGGAACTATATTTTATGGCAGAATAGCACTTTTGGAAGTACTTCGACTCGCCTGAAAAATCCGCTCCCCTTCTCCCTCTCATAATGGGAGAGGGAGGGTGTTACTGCGCCGAGTCGAAGTACTCCCAAAAGTGCTATTCTGCCATAAAATATAGTTCCTTGGTAATGCATGTTGCCATTGCCTTGCTATTGCATGTTTCTGTCATCATGTGATACGTAAATATAAGATGTGAACCTAAGCACAATTCTTCTGCGCATGTGCACAATTTATTTTTTGCATCTGATTGAGAAAATAGTACGATTCACATGTTTACAAGCATTATTTTCTCCTGATGATCGGATCACAGTTCGGACTACACCACCCCTTTCAATACAATCCAAATTTGCATCCGATTGACCTCGACTGTATTGATTAAGGTGTTTACATGAAGGCTTTTCAATACGATTGAAATTTGCATCCGATTGACCTCAATTGTATTGAGGCTTTTCAATCCGATTAAGCCATCAATCCAATTACAATCAGATTGTTTGGTTGCATGTTAATGTAGCTAGTGACATTTGTAAAAAATAAGGCATTTCATTACTCACTAATAACATTTTCTTTGAGTGCGTTTACATGCATAGTCTTATGCCGATTACGCTTAATTAACTAATAACATGTTGGGTCATGTAAATGCGTAAAACGGTTTTCTTTTATCTGGGAAAACCTGTAAATGGCGTAAGCAAAAAACGATCGGCACAGGTAGTTTTTTGTTCGTTACCCCGATTTTGCGTGGCATGTAAACCGGCTTTTTCGCAGTTTTGTTCATGTGCCCATGTCTCTGCGTGTGAAAGAAAAACATCACAAGCAGAAGTTAATGCAAAGTAATACAAAAAAATAGAAGCTCATATTACTTTTACAGGTTCTGCAGACACCAGAAGAGATACAACATTATAGCTTAAGACATATATGCCGAAAAATGAAATTCAGGTTTTGCTCCAATATGCAATGCAAGTACATACTGTAATAAGTAATTTTAGGGGAAAAGTCACTTAATTACATTTAGTAATCCATTACACAAACAGTAAAGGACATTTAAGGGACATTTATTACCATTTTATAAAACGGTTAGTTCCAATCCTTGATTCTGATTGGTCAATGGGTGTGCTTTATTCACAATATAACACAGATATGACCGCTTCACCTAACGTTTCTGTTGATCACTGCGCCCTTAGCAACACCCTTAGCAACCACACGTATCGGTTTGTTGTTTTTATTTGAGCTTTCATGCATATTACACATTGGAACACATTTTTGTTCATGGTCAGGGACTATTTTTTTCTAGCGGAAGGAATGCTTTTATTGATTTAACTTCATGAAAGTTGCACTAATATTTTTTTACTTTAATATTGTGTGGGGAACCTTTTTATAAAAGCAATAAGGTACTTGAGGCAAGTGCTGGATCGTGAATAAGATACAGCACAGCCTCTCGTACCTTATTGCTTACATTAAAACATATAAAAAGGATAAAATATGCCCTCATAACAGTAAAAATACCCTAGAAACCATGTTCAGATGGCAACTAAATCTAAATAAATTTCTGACTCTTGTGTCTATAGTATCACTTTAGTTTCTCTCTATAAATAACTCAAATTGTATTTATTTATTTATTTAATCAGTGATATAATTAGCAGGATAATAAACAATCAGTGGGCCATTATCTTAATGCGAGTGTATAATTTTTACATGATGTGTTATATTTTTACTTATAGACACAGTTGTTAATAATGATCAAACAGGTCAAATTAATCAAACGAGGAAAAGCCTTAAAAGAAACTTGATGAAGTGTTAAGAAGGCAACAAATAAAAATACAATAGATATGAAGGGCCACCATTGCCAACAATAGAAAGATGGAGATGAGAGAGAGAGAGAGGGAGAGAGAGAGAGAGAGAGAGAGAGAGAGAGAGAGAGAGAGAGAGAGAGAGAGAGAGAGAGAGAGTAACCACGGCTGTGTCTCACTGGGAGGTAAAGCCCGATCATTTATAAAAGGTAAACGCTGTCAGGACGCGGGGCGTTTAAGAAGCGCACAGACTCAGGTGTGATTTACGAGCACACTGCAGGGGTTATAAATCACAGCACCAGCACTCTCTCTCTCTCTCTCTCTCTCTCTCCTGCACACACCGTACATTACAATACAAACAGCGCAAGAAGCAGCTTGAGATACTGCTGAAGATGAATAGTGATGGAGTGAGTGAGTGAAAAGGTAGAGAGAGATGGAGTTCTTTATGATACTCATCATAAACGCACCAATAGTCAAAACAGAAGAAGTGAATGACTCTTCTCTCTCTTTCTGAGTGTGTGGTGTACAGCTGGTATATCTCTTCCAGATGAGTCGAATAATGAGATTTGTCAGAACCTCTTTATTTTCACTTGCTAATGTCCTCTAAAATTGCATTTTAAAAACTGTAAAACAATGCTGCGAAGTTATGTGCAGTCACAATCCTCGTGGTGCGCAAAATAATGAACTTTGACCGTTGTGGCACCTGAGCCCAAATAAAAAATTTAGTGTGGTGCCTTGCTGTGTACGGTCTATAGGCAGATAGCTTTCAATGTAACATTATAACCCAAAAGGTCTTTCACAGGCACCACAAAAATTTTGTGTCAGGATGGCAGCCCTACAGTTTCTTGTTTGTAATGTGTGCTTGTCCTGCCTTGTTTTGTCCTGTTACGATATTTGAATTATTGCCATTGTTTGCCCCCACAAGGGTATTTTGTTGTTAAATAAAGTCTTAAAGTGGACATATAATGAAAATGTGACCTTTTCCATGTGTAAGTTCTGCAATTGGGTCCTCAGTGCTTTTAGCAATCTAGAAAATGTGAAAAAGATCAACCCAGTAACTTAGTTTTGGTAAACCACTCTCTGCAAGCATGTGAAAAAATAGGTAATTAAAATATGGTTCCCCTTGTGATGTCAGAAGGGGGATAATACCGCCCCTTAAAGGGATAGTTCGGCCAAAAATTATATTAAACCCATGATTTACCCACCCCCAAGCTGTCCGAGTTGCATATGTCCATCGTTTTTCAGACAAAACACATTTTCGGATATTTTAGAAAATGTTTTAGATCTTTCTGTTGATTAAATGTAATGTTACGGGGTCCACGACCTTCAAGTCCAAAAAAGTGCGTCCATCCTTCACAAAATAAATCCAAACGGCTCCAGGATAATAAACAAAGGTCTTCTGAGGGTAATCCGTGCGGTGTTGTTGTAGAAATATCCATATTTAAAACTTTATTAACGTAAATAACTACCTTCCAGTAGCGCCGCCATCTTAGACTCCTCTGTTTTCAGGAGAGAGTATTGGCATAGTGTCCACACTTTTTGACGTATGACAAATTCGGACGTATGACAAATTCGGAGGGCGGGCCACAGAGCAGCAGCAGAATAGCCTCCGTAGGCTGCGTAAGCTCTCATCCTGAATGCGGACGCGACTAAGATGGCGGCGCTACCGGAAGGTAGTTATTTACGTTAATAAAGTTTTAAATATGGATATTTCTACGACAACACAGCACGGATTACCCTCAGAAGACCTTTGTTTATCATCCTGGAGCCGTTTGGATTTATTTTGTGAAGGATGGACGCACTTTTTTTGGACTTGAAGGTCGTGGACCCCGTAACATTACATTTAATCAACTGAAAGATCTAAAACATTTTCTAAAATATCCGAAAATGTGTTTGTCTGAAAAACGATGGACATATGCAACTCGGACAGCTTGGGGGTGAGTAAATCATGGGTTTACGCTCATTTGGAAGGACAGACCCAAAAACGGCACATTTTTGCTCACACCTACAATTTGAACATTATTATAAATTATTCTACATGATATTTTGAGCTAAAACTTTACATACACACAAACAACACACCAAAGATGTATTTGACATCTTATAAAATTTTGTGAAATGTCCCCTTTAAGACCTGTCTGCACTTGGGTTCTGTCCACCTCCACACTTGACGCAAAACTTCATGCTGCATTTGTTTTTACTTACATATACACACATATATCTACACACATGGACAGAAGTAGTCAAAAAATTTACAATATTTTCTATATCAGCCTATATCATCAAAATATAACAGTTTGATATAAGATGGACAAAACATTCAACTTTTAAGCTATTTATTGGAGCAATGCATAAACAAAATAAAAGATTTGACAACGATTTTATCTGTTAGTAATAATTGTTAACCTATTTTTTGTGGTAATAGGCATTGTCCTGGGCTATGTCTTTATAAACTTTGCAGATGTTTTGTGTGAACTTCAGTTTTATACTCCACACACGCCAATGCAACATACAAGATTTGAATGCATCTTTAATGAATTATTTAAATATATAAAGCTAAGATCAATTTTAAAGTTGGACATCACATTTTGCCACTAATGTATAGCAAGAAATGTGTTGTTTATGTATATGTTCTACATGTTCATACTACTTTCTACTTTACGTTCCAAAAAAATGCAGAATTTAAAAAAATCCTTAATCTAATAAAAATATCTTTAGCTCATAATAGTAGGATGTCATCTGGTATTGAGTTAAAATTGAACAATTATGACCACAGACCCCTACAAAAGTAACCCTTAGTTATGTGTTTTCACAGCATGTTCAAATAAGTTTCGTAACTTAATCCTGCAATACTTCACTATCTTGAGGTGGTCTGTCAGGAAACGGGCTGAAATGGATTCAAACCACCACATTTGGCAGGCCTTGATATATTTAATCATGTACAATAGAATACACATTCTTCTTATAAATGCTAGTCTCAATTTTGTCCTATTATCTTTGCCAGTTGCGGCTCATTTTCAGCTAATCTCTTCCAAGAAACATCAAATGAACCGAATGTGTGTGTGTGGGGGGGGGGTGTGTGCGTCAATGTTGGGTCACTGCTCTCTTGTTATGTAGATGACCGACACATAGTTGGCATTCTGAAGGTCTTGAGATGTACAGCTCGAGATGTCCACTCTTTTCTTTCACTTGTTTGTGGCATTGCCACTTCATGTCGGGAACGGGAGAAGAAGGCGTGTGTCAGCGGGAACTGTGGTTCCTCATTCACGCATGTCATTGCTGGGGCGTGAGGGAGTCTTTGGGGTGAGTCGAACAACATGAAAACATACACTCGTCTCTTTGTTTTCTTCACTACAGCGTAGTGTTCGCTCTTTTCTGCTGAGCTCAACGAAAACAGCTTTGTCGGTGAACTCTCTCTTGTCTAACAAACCGCTGAAATGTCCTTATAGGTCGCTCTGCATTTGTGCACCGCTCGCTGGAACAGACAGTTCGCTGTTCGGCTTGCCAGCGTAGTATGAGAGGTCACAGAAAAATTGTGAGATGGCGTTTGGTAAAATGAGAGTAAGTTAACCACTACTTTGGATTGCAAAGATTTTAAGGGTGTCTTTAAAATGTATTGAGTAAGGTCATGTTAAAAATTGAAATCAATGACTGAAATCTAACTTTTGGATTGTATTATGAATCTATTTCACAAGCAGAGTCATACAATAAAACTTTTTAATATATAAAAAAGTCATACAAAACATTCAGGTGATGCCAAGAAGTTTGCTGAATCTGTGAAAAAGAGTACATTTACTGAAAAAAAATCTGTTCATTCATGGAAATGGCCAAACCCAGTTCCACATTTTCCCCAAATTTTAAAACAAAACTTTTATACTCTAATTCATGAAACAAGGTGGATATGACATTTACAATTTCATTTAATGAACCTTTATTTAAATAAAATCATAGCAAAAATATATATTATACACTATACAGTATTTAATATGTTATACAGCACTACAATTAACACATCAAGTTGCATGTTTTAGATGGCTGTGATGTAAACATAAGCTAAATGAGGTTTCATGGTCCTTTAAGGATGGGTTTTAAAAGTGTGATTGAAGGGCTCGGGTAGCAGTAACAGGCTAGTAAAGCTGTAATCACCTCTTGTTGCCACTCCTCCAGATGAGACATGCCTTTTAAGAGCTGCTCTGGGGTCAGTGTGCACATAGGGGTCATGTGTTCAGATGACCTGTGTGTTCATAGCTCTCAGGGTCAAAACCAGCATCATTCACATATAGGGCTGGGATAAACGATTATTTTTTTAACGATTAATCTAGCGATTATTTTTTCGATGCATCGATTAATCTAACGATTCATTTTGTCAGTCCGATTCGACTTCGATTCGATTCTCGATTATCTCCCCATTAATTAACTAATAGCAAGTTATACATGTTGATTTACATATCTGAATGTAAACATTTCAATATATCTTTATTGCTCTTAAAATTTCAAAATAAAAAAAGACTATACAAGTGCAAAATAATGCATTCTTAGACAGAGGTAGCATTCAATAAAGCATTTGCAGTGCATACTGTGCAGTTAAGTAACCGTATAAAAATCTCAAGTTCAAATTACTTTATTTTACATGCATTTATGAGCAAAACCTCTTCAATGTGCCTTTTGATGGTCTGTGTAATTTTTATAACTAGATTTGTTTAATCCACATTGTTTTCGTGCTTTTCTAGTCCATTTAATGACAGATATAAACTTAAGATAGACTTAAGATAGACTTATTATAGACTTAAGAAGCACATATATTATTAAATCTCTTTCTCTTAAGTTTGTTAAGATAGATTAGGACTCATTTACTGCTGGACAGAGAGTGAATGAAAGCACAGTCTTCTGGCAACAGTGACATATTTCATTGCTTTCTGTTAAATTGCTCAAATGACTGTTTAAAACACACTTGGCATCACATTCATGATTTTATGATAAAATGACACTTTTTTGCGTAAATCCACGAGCATTTAAACCATAAACAAAGCACTTTCACTTTAATTGAGCGTGAGCAGCGCAGCAGAACCACGCAGAAACGATTGCAGCACTGTTGCTACAGAGCCGCCCAAGTATTTGTAGCTGGCTCCGACCTCCGTTTATATCCGTTTCGAGCCGCGAGCTCGCGCTGCTCATGCGGCGGGGTGCATGCTTGTTAACATGGGCGCTGAAAAAACCACGCGCCGCGCGGCCGCAGGCACTGCTCACCCTTGCTGTGTGAAACCGGCGTGGACTGAAGCCACTCGCGTTGCTACTACTGCGCCGCCTTTTTGGGTCTGACGAATCGACGCGCATATTTTGCGTCGACGTATTTTTTGCGTCGACGTCGTCGATTACGTCGACGCGTTGTCCCAGCCCTATTCACATATATTGGAAAATATGTCTTTTCTTTGCTGTTAATATATCAATGTACTTATAATTATGAGGTCTACGTGGAATTTCTATTTCCTTTGCTGACTGTATAGAAAATCAGAAGAATTCAGAGGAATGGAATAAAGATCGAGGAAGCATTATTTATACAAACCATAGAGTAGGGGGTGGCTTACTTAAATGTACTTTTGTAAAGTGTGTAAAAAGTGAACAGTTGAATCAACTTAAAAATTAACTTCAATTGGTAACACTTAAATATATATACAATTATATGAAATATGATGAATATATAAAAATGTGTTTTCTATACCAAGAAAATGACAAGATGAAAACCACTATTTTCTGTTACAAACGTTCACATAGCATCTTTACACTGTAAAAAAATACCTGTAATTATGCAGCTGGTTGCCAGTAGCTTACTGTAGAAGATACTGTAAAGACTGAAAATGTTTCATGTTTATTTAACTTTGAACAAACTGTTGCCAGTAAATAAAATAAGTGTAAAATCTACAGTAAATTACTGGCAACTAGTTACCAGTAATACCGAGTAATAGTGTAATTTTTACAGATTTTTTACAGTTTAGGTTATAATAACATTAACAATTCTAATCCATAATTTGATTTTTAAAGATTTATTTTAAAAACTAATTATTTTTACTGCAAAATGCAATAAATCCATGATGAAATAAGAAAATACGTTTTTTTTTTTCAAAATGCTATAAATCTATTGAATCAATATGTAAATGTGCATTCATCTTTGCCATGTTATATTCATTTAGTTGACTATACACTGATTTAATAAAAATAAACATTAATGGCATTAATCAAAACACTTACTTTGTCATATTAAGAACACTGTCATTGCTGCTGTCATCCATGGGACGTCATCGCTGAATTTGTTTGACAGCGATCAGCTGTAAAATGTTTTGGTCCTGCTCAATTTTCGTTGACTTCGAGTAAAATAATGGAAAGTTTGCATGTTAGCATGACAGAAGCTTCGTGCTGTCGCGTGAGAACAAGCAACAGCCGGCATTTTTCCTTCACCTGAGGGCCTCTCATGTAAATTATTTGATTTTGATGGCTTATGTTTCTTCCCCGCCACAAAAAACACCACAGGTTTATCAAAAATATTATTTTGTTTGTTTGTTTTTCACAAAGTACAAATGAGGAAAACTAGGATTCTGTGTGTATTCAAAGTGCCGCCCTTATTGTTTACAATGCGTGGAATGGTGCGCTGTGATTTGTTGAGCGGATTTGTTGCATTTTGCAGAGGAGGAGGACTGGTGTTTGTCGCAGTTTGGAAAAGAGGGAGAAAAGATGACAGAATAACACGGCGGATATCGGATTTTGCATAAAATTAAGAATTTACTTTTTAATACTGACCAGATACAATACTGATTGTGGTGGTAACTCATTAAAAAGGCGTTTGTCATGTTTTGGAACCAAACCAATACCCTGTTTACCCTGTAGGTTTCCTTTTGATTTTATCAATGGATATCTGGAACACATAGAGAATATATGGTTGGTGATATTCATGGTTGTGTTGCTAATGGAGATGTCACAGAGGCTTGGAGCAGACTTGGTGTGGCTGATATGTTGATTTCCCCCAGGAGCTGCTCTGTGGCCTGCGACACTTCTTTAAATTCCAGAGGGAGATGCTTAATGCAGGCCTGACATGAAACCATCCATACTGTACGTATGTATAGCCAAACCTCACCAGCTCACTGAAAATGTGCTTTGCTTTTCTTTGCTATGAAGCAGAAAACATTGATTTAAAGAAATATACAGTATCAGCATCTTTTTAGTGATGCATGTGCTATGGCACTGCTATCTCATGGCAATTCGTACGTATTTCACGAGGTGGCCAATTCGTATTAATTCATTTGCAAATTTTTGTACAATTTGCCTTTGTGACGTTGGGCATGGGGTGGGATTTCGTTATTGTTTTGTACTGTTGTTGTACGTTTTTGCATGATTAACTTTGTACAAATTCATACAAATTAGCCAATTTTGTAAATATGTATGAATTCTCATGGGATCAGGTTGGCTATGGACATGAAAATGTGTGCCAATAGATGATCAAATAATAAAAATCCCATCCATTTATTAATTTAGTTACATGATACAGTGGTAAGCGACCTGAATATTACGGAGTTTATTATTCAGCAAATACCGCTAACATATTTAAAGAAAAATTAAACGTTTCGTAATCTAATTATGAGATTCAGAGCACCAAAGTTTGATTTCACTTTGATTTCAATCTTAGGCCCCGTTTACACGTACATGGTTATTTTGTAAAACGACATTTCTCCTTCAATTGCGCCCTTCATTTTCACGCAAACGGAGAATTCACATCTGAAAGCGCTTCTTTTTTAAAAACTCCGGCCAAAGTGGAGATTTTGAAAATCTTCATTTGTACGTTTGTATGTAAACTAAGACAAACGGGTGTTTAGGCAGCCAACGTCACAGTATGCGCCAGAGCTCACACCTACGTCAAAACTGCGACCTTGTTCAAATGAGGAAGTGGAAGTGATTAGTTGATGTTGTTGCTATTTTCTGGATTCTGGTTTAGGTGGGCTTGAGCTTCTCGTTATACCGCCACCTACAGGTTTGGAATATACAGTGGCGGAGCCAGAGGGGTGTCCAGGGTGACATGTCACTGGCCACCCCGTGTGCCACCCCAAAATTAATGAGCTACTTTCACTTAATCGCTATGTTTATTTTCGACGTGCGGCAGCGCAGCAAACTCTTTATTTTTCAATCACTGTGCAAAGAGACTTAGATAACTCTGCTTATTTTGGAAATACAGATATGATTTATACATCATTTTAAAACGTTAAAGTAACTAGTTTTTTTCTGTCCACTCCCAATAAAAACTTGAATGTTGTGCTTTTCGCCAAATTAAGAAAATAAACATGATGCGCCTTCAATTCTCTCTCACTCAGTGAAGTCCTTTCAGAAACGCGTCAGAAAAATAAACTGTAACTTAACGAATACTTGTCATACAAACAAAAGATAAATGTCTACATAATGCTTGGAATGTCTACTTTTAAATTATGTAAGTGAAATCGTAAATTGCTACATGATTTCAGGGTATAAAGGTGTAATTGTCTTGTGGACTGATTAAAGTCTAAGATTGGAATTTCGTTTTACAACAAAACCCGACACCATGTTTTCATTCTTGACGTGATCTTTATTGGCTTCTGTATGATTGTTAATTCGACTGGATTGCCACATTGAACTTGAAAGCGCGACGCGCATATCCGCGCACAGCCAGAGCTTAAACGACTGTTTGCGTCTTTTTGGCTTTATCAAAATAGCGGTCTTGGTGATTTTCATACTAAACATTTGGTTACTGTATGTCTTAAACGAATAAACATTTTATTGCATTCCGTCTTAGCCTAACTTGTTGAAGTCTCTCTGTCATTAAAGTTAACTAAATATGAAAAGAAAAAAGAAAACTTTTGCATCTCCTGTATCTTCGTAAATAAAGATTAATCCAAACATCCTTTGTGTTGAGCTCTGCGTTTTGAAGTAAGTTTAAGGTTATACACAGCTGTAACCATTGACTTCCATAGTAGGAATAAAAACAACATGATGGAATTAAATGGATATACCATTAATTGTGTGCTTACCACCATTTATCAAAATATCTTCTTTTGGGTTTATTATAATAAAATACAGGTTTAGAACAACATAAGGGTGAGTAAATGATGACAGAAATCAGATGTAAGAAATACAGTAGAAAGATTTAAAATGAACCCTTATTATGTTTACATCTAATGCAATCAAAAGATTCATTTATGCTTTCTTGATACATGGTTACACGTCATTTTCTTTTATGGACTATGGACCCTTTAAAGTAGCTTTGGCCACACCACATTAAAAAAATTCTAGTTCCGCCACTGGGAATATATACACGGGTATGTGTAAATGAACACTTTTCTGAAAACTGACATGTGTGCATGATGTTATTTTTGAAATCGGAGAGGTCGAAATGTCCGCTTATGAAAGTAGCCACCCACCTATAAACGTAGCCTTAGACATGACCTTACCGAGTCAATAGATATCAAGGTTATATTTTCACAAAATGTTCTTTACATTATGTTTACATGCAGCAAATAACACACACAAATAAAACTATATATGGGCCCGCAAGTTGTCAGCAAACAATTTATATTCTGGCTACACTGCTTTGTGTCAACTTTAAATTCCAGTTTCATCTAAACCATGAGTCGTCTTCAAATGAGTCGTCAGATAAAGGCCATCTCTCACCTTCCGTCTGCTACAGCGGTGACTACTCACAGATTTTCATTCAGTGTTCTGGAATTGAGTGTTTGATGTGAACCTGACACGTTCTCTTCACCCATCTGGCATGATGTCTGGCTCCTGTCTATTAATTCAGGTAGCAGAATCAAGAAGACGAATCGAGAAAGACAGAGATAAATACATGCTCACCAACTCTCTCTGCATCTTATCGTATGTTCATACACGCTCCTACTCATTGCTTGCTAATTGCCACCTATGTGATTCTGCTTAACAGCGTCTAGACAACATAATTTGCAGATAATTGCTAAAACACATTGAAATACTATTAACTTTGGTTTAGTCATAGTTTATCACAAACAAAGGCCGGTAAGACTGCATTCTTCATTGCCCTATTATTCTTAAACTGTGCATCTTTTTAATATGACTAGGACTAGGCTTTAGTTATATTAGGACACTTAAATAGTTTTTACAAACATACCTTGCAAAAAAACTTTACATGTTCATTTGAGACAAAACAATGGCACACATATATAAGATAAAATAGGCTGCTTTCATTTAAGACAGCTCAAACAAGCATTTTAGTCCTGGACTAGACTTAAGCCCTGTCTGGAAAGCCGTCCCTATATTTGGAAGTGCCTGCCATATACAGCTGTCTGATAAAAAGTTTTGTTAACATATCTAAAAATGTAAACCAACTTGTCATAAGAGCCAAACATATATGCCGTAAATTATGGTAGATGTGGGGTAAATGTGTCGGATGCTTTGGGAGAAGGTGTCTTCGTAGTGCAAATAAATAAGTATTAGTAAGCATTGTCTTTAAGTAGTATGTTTTTATATAGCTATTTTATTTCTTTTTCTTTATGAAAATTGTTTAGGTATCCCCTAATTATCCGATTTTTATTAATTCTAATTAAAGCCAAAAATGTAAATATAGGATCAGTTAAATCACATTTTGCTTCTGAAGTCGACCTAAGAAAAATGTGCCACATCTTACCCTCTCCTAAATGTCTGCCTTTTACGTCATACAGGGCCTGGTCACACTTAATGTGTAGTTATTTTTTATTCCAGCGGTCTGCCTGTGCTACTGCGCCCCTCGTTTGTTACGCTTATTTGTTCAAAATCCTTCCTGAGTTTCTTTCTGTGTCGTTTGACTCACTGTGCCTTGCTAGCGGGCAATCTTTCATCAGCGCCACTTATTTAGAGCAATTTTGGTCTGCGCTGAGATTAAATATTCATATGCTGGCTAGATAAAGGCAGAGAGAAGTGAAGGCTGCTGTGGGCTGGAGATATCGCCGTCCCCCGGCCCCCTGGTCCCCTCATTGTTTCGATTTAGCATGATGCATGACGCTAAGTCATTTTCTGGAACAAATTACGTATCTAACTTGTGTCACAATGTATCAGTCACATTAGGATGGATGATAGGAGTGAGCCACTTGGAGGAGGAGAAAAGCTCATGAAGTGAGGTCAGCAGCTCCCATCTTTAAACCAAGCAGAAAATTGAATTAAAAGCCCTGATATGGGGTGAGGGGTAAAATGGCTTTCATGTAACAAGAAGGGTCTGTCCTATCCACAGTAGCCTGCTGCGGTATTTGCCACACGTGCGTGTGAAGTTTAATATTATGTGATAAAATTGCTTGTAATTAGCAAATTATGTTTTTCCCTCTAAAGTTGATCTCCGTTTATAATGCATTTGTCATGGTTTATTAATGTATTTCAACTGTTGTGTTTCCCTATTTTGTATAAATTGTTAAAAATGTGTGGTGCACTTTGAAAAAAAATTTGTCAGAATACCTATACTGTATGTACCCTATCCACTGGGGAGGTATCCTTTAAATAATATGTATAATAAGGTACATATATGTATAGGTAACATATCTAGATAACATCTGAAGAAACTTTCTGTTTCACAAAAGGTTATTTGTGATTGAATAAAACGTTAATCAGACTAAAAAGCAAGGAATATTTTTGTTAGGAATCAAAAATAGTTCTGCTATGGAATTGCTGTAAAGAACCACCTTCATTTTTAAAAGTATAGAGTTTAACTGTGCATTCACAGTAGATGCGAATGAAACAAATATATCATGCTATTCGCGCATAGTTGAAAGCTTGAATATTTTGAGTGACATTTGCATGTGGAATTCAGATGCGAATACGCTCATTTTGCCGGCTTTAGCTAGCTTGTAGTCTCAAAATGTGTGTCTGCGTGTATGTATATATATATATATATATATATATATATACTCACCTAAAGGATTATTAGGAACACCTACTAATAATGTGTTTGACACCCTTTCGCCTTCAGAACTGCCTTAATTCATGGCATTGATTCAACAAGGTGCTGAAAGCATTCTTTAGAAATGGAAATGTTGGCCCATATAGATAGGATAGCATCTTGTAGTTGATGGAGATTTGTGGGATGCACATCCAGGGCACGAAGCTCCCGTTCCACCACATCCCAAATATGCTCTATTGGGTTGAGATCTGGTGACTGTTCATTGTCATGTTCAAGAAACCAATTTGAAATGATTCAAGCTTTGTGACATGGTGCATTATCCTGCTGGAAATAGACATCAGAGGATGGGTACACGGTGGTCATAAAGGGATGGACATGGTCAGAAACAATGCTCAGGTAGGCCGTGGCATTTAAATGATGCCCAATAAGCACTAAGGGGCCTAAAGTGTGCCGAGAAAACACCCCCCACACCATTACACCAGCAGCCTGCACAGTGGTAACAAGGCATGATGGATCCATGTTCTCATTCTGTTTACGCCAAATTCTGACTCTACAATCTGAATGTCTCTACAGAAATTGAGTATCATCAGACCAGGCAACATTTTTACAGTCTTCAACTGTCCAATTTTGGTGAGCTTGTGCAAATTGTAGCCTCTTTTTCCTATTTGTAGTGAAGACGAGTGGTACCCGGTGGGGTCTTCTGCTGTTGTAGCCCATCCGCCTCAAGGTTGTGTGTGTGTGTGGTTTCACAAATGCTTTGCTGCATACCTCGGTTGTAACTGGGGATGCACCGAATACAGTATTTGGCCGCATACTGAGCTTTTTACTGAGATTTTTTTCCACAGAACCCTAGGCTCGTCACGCAGGCATTGATTACGTGAAGGCGTTTACATGTGGACTGTTGAAATTAATTAGGCTGTGAGAATCTGAAAATGAAACTCGTAAGCAAAAAAAGGGGGGACATTCGTTCCCACACTCGCAACCTGTTAATTCCGAAAACCAAAAAATCTGGATTCTGTGCATCCCTAGTTGTAACGAGTGGTTATTTCAGTCAAAGTTGCTCTTCTATCAGCTTTAATCAGTCGGCCCATTCTCCTCTGACCTGTACCATCAACAAGACATTTTCACCCACAGGACTGCCGCATACTGGATGTTTTTCCCTTTTCACACCATTCTTTGTAATCCCTAGAATGGTTGTGCGTGAAAATCCCAGTAACTGAGCAGATTGTGAAATACTCAATACGGCCTGTCTGGCACCAACAACCGTGCCACGCTCAAAATTGCTTAAATCACTTTTCTTTCTCATTCTGACATTCAGTTTGGAGTTCAGGAGATTGTCTTGACCAGGACCACACCTCTAAATGCATTGAAGCAACTGCCATGTGATTGGTTGATAAGATAATTGCATTAAAGAGAAAATGAACAGGTGTTCCTAATAATCCTTTAGGTAAGTGTATATATAAGCTTGCATGCATTTAGAGGGGTTTGCCATGAAAGTCATTTAATTTTGTTACATACCCAAATAAATGAGTAAAGTTACTAACTACCTTTTCATTGCCATTAAATCTAAATTGATAAAAAGCACTAATTCACAAGAAAACATATTTGACGCAGAAGGTTTTGCATTTGAGCTCTTCAAATGTTTCATACAGTATAGCCAAATATGACAGGTATATATAGTAGTCTGACAAATATGAATAAATGTATAAATGTTCAGATTGCCTCTGAAATCCCCTATGTAATGACAGGGTCTGAAATGAGCAGAGCTGAGACTGTCACTCCCCGCTTGTGCTTTACGTCTGTGGTGTTTCTGAGTGACAGTAGAGTATTAATGGCATTTCGCTCAGCTCATTCTCTCAGTTTCTGCCCCCATCTTTCTCTGCTCCTCATCCTCCTTAAATGCAGTTTCTGCACACTGGGAGCCATCATATCCACTTAAAACAAAGGGGATTCATCAGCCTGTCTCCCCCTCACTATCGCACCATTCCTGGAGACCAAATTATGGTCTGTGTGTCTGACTGGAGGTGCTGAAAATAAATGGCTCTTGATATAATGGTTGCAGCAGCCCATGGGTAATATATCTGTGAGAGGTACTGAGAGAATGATGGTGAACGAAGAAAAGATTTGCTGAATATTTTTCAGCTGTGTGGCACAAAAATCTGCCCTCTTCATCATTTTTTTCTTTTTTTTAATATTACTTTCCCCCAGCAATGCTTACAAACAGGATGCTTTAAGTCAGGCTTTAATACATACAGTAGCCTACATAATATATTATATAGATCATAGATGTAATAAGAGAGAGATCATTCTTCTCGGAAACACAAACTGATAGGTGATTTAAAAAGTAAATGGGACGCCACAAATATTTGTTAAAGTTATAACAAAAGCTATTTCTCAGTACACATCATATGTGTGTCATAAGGCAAATGGGTATATTTGTAGCAATATCCAACATTGTACAGGTTAAACTTTTAGATTTTTTTATGCCAAAAACATTAGGATAATAAAGATCATGTTCCATAAACATATTTTGTAAATTTCCTAGTGTAGATATATATATAAAAAAATATTTATCATTAGTAATATGTGTTGCTTAAGACTTCATTTGGGATTTCATTTAAGAAAATTTTATATTTTTTCAAGAAATGGAACTAGCAGCAGACTGAGAGTTGGAGAGGGGAGTAAAGTAACATTTTCCCATACCTCACACCTTTTAAGAATGTAGTCTTGAATATCTTCAAACCTTTTCCTCGTGTGAGCAATTCATGGCTTTTAAACACAACTTGTAAACAGAAAACGAAATGTTCTCTCATTTGGACAGTAGCGTTGCGTATCCTCAATTCCCCCCCCCCCCTCCCGATGACGACTCTCGCCGTTTGAACCTTTACACCTTTCTGTGCTACAGATGGTTTCATTTTATACGAGATAAAACCGCATTTGGTGGAACTGATTAAACAGAGAACAACATCCCCATCTGCCATTTATTCCCATATAAAATTGCTTGGGCAGATGCTGACATCTTTGGACATGATTGATTCACCTCTGACAGGAGCACAAGGGGTGGGGGGGCTGACTTTCATAGGGCTCCAGCTGCCAATCGCGCACGCACACACACGCGGTCACTTTACCAATGCAATCACAGCTCTCCTTGATTAGACTCGGGCAGGTGAGCGCAGGACACTTTAATCATGATCAGTCCTTGGCCAAATAATTCAACCTTTGTGTCAGGGAGAGCCTGTATGTGGCTTATACAGTATGTGTGTGTATGTGTGCGTCTATATGCATAAGAACGACCCCTAGCTGTCCCTACTTCTGACTGTTTGCTTTTGTGATATTCCACATATTATCGTCTTTTTTGTAGTTCAACTTTATTAGTTTAACAGCCATCAAAATAATTTAAAGGGACAGTACACCAAAAAATTAAAAAATCCGGTCATATTTTACACTAGGTACAAAACCCTACTTTCTTTTTCTATGAAACACAAAAAGGATTTTTTTCTAAATAATTGTGTAAATCTTTTTTTATTCAATGAAAGCAGATTGGGACTAGGGGCCGGATTTATGCATAGACGTTTTTTGGCACGGGCATGTCCAGGGGTGTCCAATTAGGGTGATAAAATTATATTTATCATTATAAATTATTATTAGTAGCAGTAGTAGTCAAATAATATATAAATACACATATACAAAATGTTTAATAGTAGGGGAGAGTGGGGCACAACCTAACGATTTTTGGCTTTGGCTCTATCATTCAAAAAATATTTAAGTTAGATTAATCATTTTTTTTACACAATCAACACACAGATCTCTGCTACAAATGAACATTTAAAGTTTGTTTATGGGACCTACCATTATCATTATATTATACCAAAAGTGATAGGAATGCAAACGTTACAACTTACCCCATAGACCCTTTTACTGTTTGTACACAATGATGACGTGGCAGCGTATGCGCGCGCATTTAGGCAACGGAAGTATCGTAAGAATCAACAGTGAAGCAACACAAACAGTAAGTTATTTTAAAAAAATTGACTTTATCAACATTTTCAACACAGCTACCAGATCCGTGTACTATAGTGGAGTGGATAAAAGACGTAAGCAGATGGCCAAAAATAAAGTTGCCAGATACATATATACGTATATTAGTATATTATATTAGTGCAACCAAACGCAACAACTGGACATTTTGATGTTGAGAAACCGTTTTAATAAACTTTCTGAGTTGCTACCACGTTAGAACCAATGGGGAATAACACCACTTCTGTTGCCCAAATGCGCGCGCAGGCTATTTGATCACGTGAGCTGTAAAAGGGTCTATAGGTGGAGTAAATTGTAACAAACAGAGGATTTGTGGTAACACCTGCTAGAAAATTTATTCAAACAAATTCTGGATATTGTTTATATATCTGCTTATAATAGATAGATATCCACACATTTATTAATCCACGATCCTTCATCTAACCATCTTTGTATTTGCATCAATGCATATAAATAAATTTTTTGAAAGGGCTGCACAAAAAGACAAAAAATCATAATTGTCAGTGTTTCTCCCTGATATTGCATTAACAGTTATCATTTAGATTAATTGCATTTACATTGTTTTCATTTCATTGTATAACTGAGGTTTCATTGAAAAACTGTTACAACTAAACCTGCTGCGTAAAAATGTTTTCAAACCCAGCTATAAGTTACTAGGAATTGCTGACATGTTTCAAAATGGTGTTATGTTTTAGGTAACAAGACGGTGATTAAAATAATATAAGGTTGGATTTGGTGACCAAAAAAAAAAAAAAACAGAAGATGAATAAATTTACTTCCATGCATCCAAAACACTCTTTGTTCAATATTTAAAAAAAAAAACATCCAAACTTTTTACAAATTCACAGGAGATCATTTTCTGACAGTAAGAGACTTTTTTTCAATGCAGATAAAAAACAATGCATTGTGACATGCCTTTTGCATCACTAAAGTTGCTAAAGGTACACCTGTTGGTAGATGAATGAGGAAGACTATTTTTCCAATGGAAAAACCAAACAACATAGGTGTAATTTTGAGCAGAATTTTTTTTTTTAAAGTAGACGTTGTAAAGGTGAACTTTAGGCTTAGACCTTAAGAAGTTACATCTTTAAAGATAAAATATACAGCCCCAGAAAAAATTAATTGGCCATTTTTAAAACTGTTTTCAGTTTATCGTAATGTACTATTTATAGGTATTTGAGTAAAAAAATGTGAGTACCAAAAAAACATTTCTGGCAAAAAAAGGCTAAACTGAAGTAGTCTATAAATTTTTTCGGTGGCTGTATTAAAAATGATTTCTACTTCTACACATGCAGTGATTTAAAATGCGTCTTAATTTGACACATAAGCCAAACAAGTAAAAGTATCTTGCACGTGATAACCCAGAGCCTTTAAAAAGCTGATGCGGAATGCACGTCAAAAAAGTTGGACTACAGTAGGGCAAAGTGTGTGTGTTTAAAACTGATCTAGGGGTGAAGATTTTGCTTCCTATTAGGGTATTGCACACCAGAGTCACCCAGCGTAGGGCCACAGACAGCTATTGTAGATGCCGCCAGTGTGTTCGAGTGGTATCGTCTGTGTGTCACAAGTTAACTCATCAATGGAGTTAACTCGTCTATTAAGAGAAAATGCTTCCCTGCCAATGACAAGTTTTTCCGGCAATCCATATTTCCCCTATTATCCACAAGTTGGCGCTCTTAGTCAACTTAAAAAACCTGGAAGCAACCCTTTAGGTCAAACAGTAAGAACTCCTTGTATGTTTTGATAATCGCTCTGCATCTGATCTGATCTCTATCAAAAGTCCTTCACAAAAATGCGATTATCTCAGCTTTTTGCTCAAAATTTGGTACTTTTGAAGAAACCTACCCATATTTGAGAGGTGATAAAAAGAGGGTGCGTCATTTATTTGTCATTTATTGTTAAATATGGGAATATCACGTTTCTGGTGCGCCAAGATGTTGAGCACCATCCAGAGTCACGGCGAAGCACTGCAGGTTTGTGTTCTCTCGAAAACAATTGTTATGCTTCTTGCCCGCCCATAAGAAAATGAGGAACTCTAAACCTTTTACTTTTGCATTTTTGCTGTATATTTCTTGGTCTGCTTATTACTTAATCTCTCTATACTATTACTTGATAAAAGTCACCATCTAACCTTGAACATCTTTGTTCTCAACAACACTGGTTCAGTTTATAGTCCTGATTTTAATTTATCCAGTTTTATGGCGTGCTACTTCAGGAGGACATGTTTCTTGAACTTAATTCCCTCCAGTGATTACTTGTAAACATTCAACCCCACCTTTAAATGTGCACCATTCAAACGCAGCAGCGTGTGAGATGAAAGAATCTGAGCTGAAATCTTGTAAAACCGCTGAGTTAGAGCATCCCAAGCAATCAGTCACCGGTTTCAGCTCATATACCCGTCTGATGAGAGATGAATGCTGTTAAACAGAAGCAGTGGGTTTAACCCAGAGGCATGATGGGAAATGTGATGCTGCCTGCCGAGAGAAACCAAATCAATCTACTATGTCCTTAAACCCGTAACAGAGTTTTCTTTCCTTGTTGCAAACAATTGTATGTTTTAAGAACGTTTTTCTGACATTGACATTATGCAAACGTTTTGGGAACATCAGGAGATTTTTTTTATAATGATATAAAATGTTTGTTTAATGTCTTTCTTTCATTATATTTCTTAATGTTGCTTTTTATTGCAGTTGGTGCTTACAAATAGCACTTGCAAAGTCAAGTTAATGTACACTGTTAGATGTCGCTGTAGATTTAGCAGCACTGTACTGTAAAAATCCACAGTACTATACTGTATGTGTACATTACAGTACAGTACTGCAGTTCATAATGCATTCTGGGTAAATTTGTTTGAGCGGGAAAATTTTACAGTATATTTTGGTCTTGATGTAACCTTGCTGTAGCCATTGCTGTAATGTGCCAGGTGTACTTGCAATAATCAGTGAAAGTGCGCCAACGTCAAATCACACAGACAGAGGGAGAGCACAACTCTTGGCTGCAGCTGAAGGAGGACGATTGATTTCTGTCAGTTCGGTAAGTTTGAAATATTTCTGTTTCATGAAAACTTAATTTTTAGTTTAAGAATGTTGTCAATAGTTTGTCACAATATTGTTTTAAACGTGCAATGAGAGAGAAAAACGGTCGCCAACAAAGTTTCAATCTCCCTCAGAAAGTAAGCTAACGTAAACGTTACACACAGATGTCTACCGCTGCTTTAACTCGCTTTACACCTTTTTAAATGAATATAGGGTTGTTTTAACTAAATTATGACGGTTTGGTGAGTTTATATTGTGTTGAAAGTGTGGTGACAATGAAACTATTTTTAACGAAATGGACAAAGACAACCCGCCAGCGCGGTCTTGCGGTCCCAGCATAACGGTCGTTGACGGCGTTTCATCCGTTCAGTTAGCGTCAGAGAAAAGTATGAAGTTCGACTGTTTGGTAAGGCTGACTCGTGGTTGTAAACAGATAGGACTTGACACGCCGTACACAGCATACTGTAGTACCGAACTCCTCCACAGAAGTGAAAACAAGAAACCTCATATTTAACTGGATACATGCATCGAACTCATCGCAGCTTTAACTTCGACCAAATATAATTCAGACCTGGGCTCATCTTAATATCGGATGAACGAAAGGGATTGCCGCGCTTATTGTTGTTGTTATTATATTACGGTAACTTATATCAGCAAAAGCAGAGAATATCTTCTCTTAAGCGTTTTACACGCCCAGTAAGTTGTCCAATACATTTTTATGGCATATTGTTTCCACCACTTCAGATGCATTACACGCTGTATATATAAGTTTCCAAAACACATCAAATCAATGCACGAAAAGAGAATGGGCTCCGCATTTACGTACCTTTGTCTTCTCGTCTCTGTCATCTGATCCTTCATCTCTTGATGTAAAAATAGTCCATTATAACATCGTGTAGGAAACTGGCATCACCAGGATTGCTCAGATTTAGGCGATCATGTTTATCTTTAAAGTGAGCAGCTAGCTACTAACTTGTTAAAAAACTTTGCGTGAAATAGTGTTACACCGCAGCCGTCCGGGTAAAACATTAAAGGGACAGTCTTTTTACCTTGTCACTATAAATCGCTATTTTCTGCACTAAACGAGACATTTTCAGAGATTTTCTGTAGACAAGATGTTATAGAATAATAATTTAAAAAAGACTTATTTAGATATTTATATATAATATATAATATAACAACTAATATATATATATATATATATATATATATATATATATATATATATATATATATATATATATATATATTTGTTTTACAACTGACTTAACACTTACAGTAATGTTTTATTTGTTAGCATAGCATGATATTAGATTTAAACACTTAATACATTTTTAAATCAATCACTTTGTCTCTGCACAATGAACATTATCAAATATTATTAATGTTGTAAAATATATTGTTCATTGTTAGTTCATATTAGCTAAGGCATTACCAAATGTTAAGGAATAAACTCTTATAGTAAAGTGTTACTAAATTTTCTTTTACCATTTCCTTCACAATGTCTACTTATTTCTATGGCTAACAGATTTTGTAACATTTGTCTTTTTTACAGTCTTACCATTGCTTGTAAGCTGGATTGGGTAAGATGGATCATCTTTAAAGGCACCAGGCAAGTACATGATGTACAGTTACAAGTCATGTATTTTTTCGACTGCAATATTAAATGCTTTCACGTCACATGTAAAAGTACACAGGAATGTGCTGATCACTTTTTATTTGTAGTTTACATGAGTGTCATTGCACTTTTCAGGAGTTAAGGCAGATGTGGAGGCACAATGGGTGACACCAGACACACACCAAGCACATTGTTCGGTAAGTTTGCACTTTACCACTACAGTTTCTTTAAATACCCATGTATACACTCATTCACAATTCCCACACACAACACTGTAACACGACCATACACAACATGTACACAATTGTCTTAGTTTGCCATGTAGAAATATACAAACAGAAATATTCAGACTTTGGTTATAAGAAATTTAATTTAATAATTGTATTTATTTAGCAGAGGTGTCCCTGGACTTTATTGACAAAAGATTTTGTTTTCAGAATAAAAAGTTGTGTCCAAATCAGTAACAATTTTACTTTCTGTTCAGGACATTCAATCATGACATGATCCATGTGGATGCTGTCCATTGAGGAAAGAGTTTGTTCCGAGGTAAGTGAATCTTCTGTATTTTAATGTAATTAGGTGTGGAACAGTAGAATAAGAGCAAAAGGTTTCAGAATAGGGGTAATTTCAAGGCTGAGTTAAATTTTTTAAGAATCTTTTTCTATCTTATATTTGTTGACTTAATGTTTATGATATTTCTAACAGGTTTCTGGATAGAATTAATTCCAAAGATGGGAAAAAATGCACATCCAGACAAGGAGCAAGCAAAAAGACAAGGAACTTGGTGCAGAGAAAAGCTGTGGCCATTAACCCCCATGTGAACAGCTTCATGCAGTCCCTGATTGAGTTCGAATGGACGACTTCAAAGTAAAGGCCACTGTGGTCTGTCTGCCAGTTTAATGCATTTATTTTTAGTGTTAAATGAAATTCAAGTAGAATATTTAAAACTATGGGCCAGTGTTCTTTTTACCACAGTGAAATGTTACCTTTTAGTCGATGATGGACTTTAAACTGAAAACTTCAAACTATGGAACAGTGTTCTATTTGCCAGAGTTAAATATGTTACAGCAGGGGTCTCCAAACTTGTTTATACTTGTTGATTTTATTTTATGTTACTTGATTATATGTTTATTATTGTTTAAAATCTTGTTTTAAATGTTTTGTTTCAATTAAATGTTTTTTTAAATAAAATTTTGATACAAACATTGCTTGGATTGCCTTTTAATTCATTATGTCATGTCAAGGATAGCATTTTTACCATATTAATAACTATAGATTTAAACCTAAATCTCTATCTATTTTATATAATATTATTGTATTAACTGTAATAAGTAATAAATAGTATTTATGGGTCAATATAGACATTACAGTAAATTACTGTAAAAATAGACTACTGTAATAAAATATTGTAAAATTACAGTACAGTACTGCTTTGTAACTATACAGTACTAGTTTGTGTACTGTAAAATGGTATTACAGTACAGTACTGTAAACCCAAAATACAGTAACTTACTGGCAACCGTGCTGCCAGTACCGTACTGTAAAAATACAGGGAAATCGTTAACAGTGTATACAAAGCATGAATATAAGCTTTCCTGTGGCTCAGTTGGTAAAGCTTTGTGAAAGTCATGGGTTCAAATCCTAGGGAGCGCACACAAACTAATAAAACGTATACCTTTAATATACTGTACATTGTTTTGGATCAAATTGTCTGCCAGAGGCATAAATTTAAATACACTGCAAAAGAGTTTGTTTGTCATTTTGAGAAAACTTCACAGAACATGAGCCAAAACTTTGAAACATTTTCTGTTAACTGGGTCACGCCTCCAAATGCAATAGAGAAAAAAAATAACAATCCCAGATCGACCTTGTGCTGTAAATTGGCTCCATCTCAATCTAGACTACAGCTTGATAAAACATTAAATATTGCTTCTTAAATGTCTTGATTCGCAGCAGATGTCGTTTAGCGCGGTGCCATTGTGATGTATGAACTTAGTTATGCCAGCGCTGGTCTTTTAAGAGTCTGTCACTCAGTGATTTGACATTGGGTGGGCGCCTGTTTAAAAAACAACCTTAAACAAGCTTATCTTTATTCAGGGTTATTTGTTAAGACACCTCATCAAGTTGGACCAATTTGCATATTAATTGAATTTGTAGCTGCTGCTCTAAGGTGACAGTTTGCTGTGTTCTGACTGCAGGCGATTGAACGTAGAAGCAGAGAAGTGCTTTTTTAACCAGAAGAATTATTTAAGTTTGCAAGATTTTAACCTACAGTATATGGGCCAGACTGCAAAGAGTGAACCAAAGAATCAAGTTGTTAAAAATCAAGTCTTATTATCCTCATCTTACTGATATTTCACAATGTTTACATTTACATCAGTGCTGTTTTTACTGCAAGTACATCCGAAAATCTCCACTTCTAAAAAAAAGAATCTAGTCACTCTTCACTGTCCTTTTTTAATAAAATTTAAAGGACAAGTTCGGTATTTTAGACTTAAAGCCCTGTTTTCAGATTGTTTATGGTCAAATAGAATGGTTTTGACTGAAATTTCGACATTTTCGGCTGCCCTGAGAATTTTCGCGTGTTTGTGTTTCAGCTCAGACCTCTACAATGGGTTTAATGGTGCACTGGAACAATCCTTCCTAAAATGCATTAAACTTTCGTTTACAAAGACGAGAAACTCACCGAGTGGTCAGGGGTGTTCACTGATATTCTCACACAAAAATCGCTGCAAAAGATGCTTTCCAACAGCTGTTTTAGCATTCGTTGTTAACTTGTGGACCTATTTCCCCAAACGCCTCACACCCGTACATTCTTCCGCTTAGAGCTTGAATAATAAACACTCCAGCCCAGGAGGTGGCGCTAATCCGCCTTTGCCAATTGCAAGAATAGAAACAAAGTTCCCGGCGCGGAGTAATACCGTACCTCACAGGACGTCTAATACAGTCAATGGAGTTGGTAAAGCTACGATAAAACCTGTTGGAATGCGTCTTTTGGAGCGATTTTTGTGTGAGCATACCAGTGAACACCCCTGACCACTCGGTGAGTTTCACGTCTTTGTAAACGAAAGTTTAATGCATTTTAGGAAGGATTGTTCCAGTGCACCTATAAAGCCATTGTAGAGGTCTGAGCTGAAACACAAACATGCGAAAATTCTCAAGGCAGCCGAAAATGTCGAAATTTCAGTCAAAACCATTCTATTTGACCATAAACAATCTGAAAACAGGGCTTTAAGTCTAAAATACCGAACTTGTCCTTTAAATGCTTATAAAATTGGTCAATATCATAATATCCTTTAGTTGGACACAAAATTAGATATGTAAAAAAAAGGTAAGCACACAGTTGACAGTACCCATTGACTTCTATATTGTATTTGTTTTTATGAAAGTTACCATTATTTTTTAAAATATCGCCTTTTCTGTTCAACAGAATGAAGAAACTCATCATGTTTAGAATAATATGAGCGTGAGTTGAGGGTGAGTAAATTATACATTTTCATTTTTGGGTGAACTATTCCTTAAACCGTGTAAAAATCTCTGTGTCGTATGCTTGCCAACGTTGATTCAATTCTTCCGTGCACTTAAAGGGGACATTTCACAATACTTTTCTAAGATGTAAAATAAAAATTTGGTGTCCCCAGAGTACATATGTGAAGTTTTAGCTCAAAATACCATATAGATAATTTATTATAGCATGTAAAAATTGCCACTTTGTATGAACAAAAAAGGGGCCGTTTAGGGTGTGTCCTTTAAAATGCAAATGAGCTGATCTCTGCACTAAATGGAAGTGATGTGGTTGGAAAGTGCAGATTAAGGGGTGTTATTATCTCCTTCTGACATCACAAAGGGAATCTAATTTTAATGATCTATTTTTTCACATGCTTGCAGAGAATGGTTTACCAAAAGTTACTGGGTTTGGGTTTTTTTCACATTTTTTAGGTTGATAAAAGTACTGGGGACCCAATTATAGCACTTAAACATGGAAAAAGTATGATTTTCATGATATGTCCCCTTTAAAGAACTTTGCTGAAGCAGAGGTATTTGATTAACGTATAATACGCTTTGAGAGCATTCGATCAATATCATTATCTAATTTTTGACAGAGATGGCGTTTAGCTGCTTTTGCATTTGAGCTTTCCATTTAATAGGCACTTCATTTAAATGTGTTTAATAGAACATTGTGTTGGCAGCACAAAAAATGTCATGGATTCGAGCCCAGGGAATATATTTATATTTACAGTATATATTTATTATGCACTGTAAGTAGCTTTGGATGAAAAAAGTCTGTCAAATGCCTAAATGTATTCAGACATTTCATAACGTCGCTGCCCGATGAAACTCACGTATGTTCAAAACTGTTACTTTTCAGGAAGTGAAAAAAAACACTGTATTTCAAAAGCAGTTGAATGTAGCGTTGTCATACCCCGGATTTCCACCGACTGCGGAGCGGCTGCAGATCAGCTCCGCTGCGTTACGTCTCCGCACTCTGCCGTCCACCAATACCCACCAGTTCCGTTTTTGTTGCAGAGCGGCTGCGTGCTGAAGTGACGAGGACCCATGAGGTCTCGCAAATTCACGTGATGATCGCGCAATACCTAGTTCTGTCTCTGCCCATTATGCCGTTGAATTATGACGTTTTTACAAACCAGCCCAGATCACAACATGAGATCTCGTGTAGACAGAGCAGTACATCAAATCCATCCAAAATTCAAAAAATAAGAAGGCTGCTAAAACATTTATATATGCTCTATCTTTAATGTATTTATTTGAAACTCCCCCTGGCTCTGTTCCTGTCTATTATTTGTTGTTTCTGTATTAATGACTTTATTTGTGTGTGTTTGTAATGTTTGTATTGCAAATATTTAATAAAAAAACACGAGTTCTCGTGAATTCAGGTATGATCACGCGATAAAGTCATGGCTCTGCCCTGCGGAGCTGTCCGGCATCCGTCAAAAATAGAAGCTCTGCGTATTTGTGCCGGAGGGCTGCGGATGGCCGGAGCTGTGACGGATTTGGAGCGCAGTCAGTGGAAATACACACATTGATTTGAATAGAAACCGATTGACTCCGCCGCCGTTCCGCAGCGGATCCGCAGCCGTTCCGCAGTTGGTGGAAATCCGGGGATACTTGGTACGGCATCTTTACATGTAACCATATTCTTGCCAGTGTAATGATATAATTCACATTTGACCAAAATTGAGTTTAAATGGACATACGTGCATATTTTACAGTAACGGTGGTCGATATGCATTCTTCTGATCATTAATTAGAATGGCCAAGTCGCGTTTCATATTGACAGATGAATACGCTCAGTTTATTAAATAGTTTACATATTAGTTTATTAAATACGCTTAGTTTATTTAATATTAATTATACATTTATTAAATGTTTATTAAATGCTCTTGCAAACTATGAAGGGACAATGAATCAATACTGACGTGGTAATGCTAGACAGATACTTTGTTTGCACAGTCCTACCGTAATTTTGTCACTCCTAGACGTACGCAGCGAAAGTCATTGTCTCACCAGACTATGTTTATTCGGCTATCCAGTGCTGAGCTTCGATGAAACTTTACGAGACTGGCGACATGCTTTCACTGGGCGAGAGATACCCTGCGTGATTGACAGCTTTGACACCAAATGGATATAAGTGAAAATCAGATGACACGATTCCACAACTTTTCAGTGGCCATTTAAATATGTGAAGCATACTGTATAAGGAAATGAACCTGGACTTTCAATCCGTCGAAAAATCTCAAAATCGGCAAAATGGACATACGTGGTTTTCATTGGACAGTAACGATAAACAAACCTATTCCACTGTAGTAAACATTTACAACAATGAAAAGCTTTATTATGAGTATTACTGTCAACAATATATTAAAGCCATAAAGACACTTGTATTTAATTAATTTACATTGACCTTTTCTATGAGTAGATGCTTTTATCCAAAACGACTTACAGTCCTAGTGCCCTTTGTATAAAAGCGACCTATGGTCCAATTCATGATATTTTATTTCCTCTGGTGTGTAAGTTTGTATTAGTACATGATATCAATATGCAAAAGGTACAAACCTAAATAAACAATGAAGTTATTGTCAACTGCAACGTAAATCCCTTTTCTTGGACTACAACAAACACACAGATTGTAGGCAACAGTTTACTTCCTGGGATTGGTTACGTAATGAAGACCGACATAATTCCTCCCGCTTGGACTCACAGCCTGTAAGTTAACTCCAGTCTACATTGTGATCGAACATGATAAGGAGCATCACATTCCCGGCTGACGTCAGAGGTATTCAGACCAATCACAACGTACAGATTAGCTGGCTAATCAGGGACAGTTTTGTACAAAATCTGTGCATTTCAGGAAGACCGATAAATCTGGAGTTACAAAAATGTACGGTATGTGGAAAATAATGTTTTTAATCATAAATCATGCGAACACATTGTATTATACCAAATACACAAAATAACGTTTTTAGCAATGAAATAGGTGTACTTTAAGTGCATTTTGGATAAAAGCATCCACTAAAAGAAAAAGGTAAAAGCATTTAACATTTTGTCTAAATATTGTATAATACCATTAAACTTTTATTTAAACTATGTAAAGATAATGTCCTGTTTGCTGTCCCCATCGAAATACAGGTATGTCCTTATATGCATGTTTTTTATTTTAAAAGAAATGTTTCTTATGATGATGTAACCTGGTTGTCAGCCAAATGCCGAGTCTGAGTGTGATTGGTGTATTTTTAGATTTCCTAGCCAGCAGGTTAAGTTTTATTTGGTCGTATCACCACTAACAATTCATTTCCCTATGGGCTGATTGTATAGAAAGGTGTAAGTGTGAATCAATGTGAGAAGAGCTAGATGATGAAAGGATTTCTGAGGGTGATGAAGCCTGACTGTCTTGATGATTGACCACTCCAGTCTCACCTTGCCCTGGTCTGCCTGTCTAATGCACCCTTTCCCAGAATGCACCGGGATAATGAGTGCGAAATGTCTGACAATAGCTCCCTCTCTCTTATTATCCTCGATGCCTCGTTCCAACCCTCTGGGAAACAGAATATTTTTGTCTTACATGTTTCTTTTCTTGAGAAGATATTGGACGTGTCATTCTCATGTAGTTTCTTGGGACAGCATGCGTTTGGACGTGATGTGAGACAGCGTATAGGTTTGTGTGTGTGTAAGAGAGAGGGGTCTTTCTGTAAGGGCAGGCAGGCAGACACATGACCGAACACTGGAAAGCGCTTATACTGCAGATGCAATTAGGCTAAATGGGATTAGGCCTATCACATTTCTGTCGTCCGCGGCCCCGCAGCCACCTGGGAGAGAGAAAGGTGGGGGATGCAGCTTGTAGGAGGAAATGTGAAAGTGTAAAGGAAGTACATTAACTGAACTCTGGGCATTGGTGGAAACTCTATACTTACAGTACTTTGTGTTTCACTGATAATAGCCTTGACATTAATGGGGTTCAGTGTTAGGATTGAATCTATGTTAAAGTCACCATGAAATTGAAATTAAAAACTGTATGTAATGTTTTATGGAATATTGTAGTGTTTTTATAAATGACTTATCTGTGTGATTTTTTTTATTTATTTTTTAAATTCATGTGCCCTCATGAACAAAAATGTTAACCTTCTCCCCTTCTCGAAACGACTTCTCTTCACTTCCAGTCATTAGGAATGGCGCAGGGGCAGGGCTATCGTAGACTTGGCATTCAGATTTGCCTCTATTTTGTTAGCAACGCCCAACTTGCAATGATCCAATCAGTTCTCAATGGACGAAATGAAGTCCCGCCCCACATGTTTTCTCAAACCCAGCATTTTGTGCATTTTTTTTTTTTTGGAGGGGGGGTAACTTAACTAGCCTAGAATAACATTTTTGTTATTTCTTTTAAGTAAGAACAATTTATGATATTGTTTAATTTATGGTATATTTAAAATATATAATTGTATCTTTGCCATTTGGCCATTTTGGAGTTTTTGGACTTTGCCTATTCACATAGCTGCATTGAGCTGTACTAGCTGCTTGGAGACATTGCCATTGTGGCCACTTAATTAAAAATTTTTCATGTCTTTTTCATGCAAGTAGACTATACATTTTTCTCTGATGTCTTTTGTTAAATGCTTTAGGAAAGAAAAATAGATAATTTGGTTTTGGAAGAATTTGATTGTCTTAGTATGTCTCAGATTGTTTAATCTTGATGTTTAACAGAAACATTTGATATATTAAAGCTTCTATTGTCCGATTCACGTTTAAACATACCTTTGGTGTGTAAGTGTGTATTAGTACATGTTAACGATAAGCAAAAGGTACATACTGCAAAGTAAACGATGATGCGAGTTTGCATCTTCAACGTAAATTTATTTTCTTGGACCACAACAAACACACAGATTGTAGGCAACAGTTTACTTCCTGGGATTGGGGATGTAGACAAGACCGACATTATCATAATTCCTTGCATTGTCAGCGAATCTTTCAAACATGGTAATGAGCGTCACATTTCCACCTGACGTCAGAGGTATTCAGGCCAATCACAACGTACAGATTAGCTGGCCAATCAGGAACACGGAGCTTTTCAAATAAGTGCGTTTCAGGAAGAGAGTGAATTCTAGAGCTAAAACAATTATGGTATGTGGAAAATAATGTTTTTTTTAACAATAAACCACACGAACATATTGTATTATACCAAATACACAAATTAACATTGTTTTTTGCAATGAAACAGTCTTTTTCTCTGTTAAATATATAATTTCTCATAGGGCAGAATGTAGAAATTTCCTTTCAGGCATTTTACTTAGATGAAAAGGTCACTTGTTTGCTATGCCCTATGGGTTAACACAGTTATAAGCCTTTCTTTGACAGAAATGAAAGACGGCAAAGAATTAGCCGGAGGGATTCCAGCCACCATGCCAACAAAATGCAGACGAAAAACATACACATGTTTTATTGCTCCGATTTATGACTGATTTGATATAGATTGTGTCGACAAGCATGTTAAAACCATTTCGGTTCAGTGCAGGCGATGCGAGCTGACATTTATTGTTGTTTGGAAATAAAGCTGATATGCAGTGTTTTCCCCTTTTGATAAATGTCAACATAAACAAAGCAATGGGAAAAAGAAGAGGCTGACATTTTCACACCATGCGATTTTCATCAGAAAACGTCACACATCGTTTTTCCTACCTGTATTCATGGAGAGGGAGAGAGTAAACTCTGAGGAATTAAAGAGAGATGGATTTTTAAAAAATGAGAGCATTATATGGAAACAGAACTGCCCCGTCTTACCCCAGCATGATCTGATGATGACAGAGTTTAAAATTTTTGGGTGAAGCGTCTCTTTAACTTAAGGTGAGCAGTCCTAAGTTGGCATTATTTAACCACAGCTTGGTTTCAGTGTGAATGTGAACAACAAACTTTGCTCTTGTATTAACATTTCTGAGATGTGTGAATCTATCTTATTGCTTGGGTGTGTATGGACCCACACTCTCCCACGCTCTCTTTCTCACACGCACATATCTGTCAAAAGAGAGGCCTGTGTTTCCCAGCTCACCTCCGTGCTTCCTGGTGGCAGCTGTATTGAGTCAGGGTCCGTTTCAGCCACTATCATTGTTCCCCCCGCAAGTAAATACAGGCGTCCTACAGCTGTTCAAATGCAGCCTGACTTCCCTATGTGTTTAGGAACAACAGTCACCTCGCAGTGCTCTCAAACAAGGACATGACCATGGGAAAAGATCTCTAGCTCCACAACCTCTCTCTCTGTCTACACATACACGTGCAGTACTGAGAGGCAACTAACAATGGCAATGTAAGTAACCAACACTCAGTAGCCACTCTCATGGCAATTCGTACATTTATTTAAGTGGTTAATTCGTATGAATTCATATGATCTCAACTGTAAATTTTTGTATGATTTGCTTTCACCCCAGTGACATTGGATTTAAGGGTTTCATTAATGCTTTTTCTTAACAGAATGTTTTTGTACAGTTGACTCTGTACGAAATTCATACGAATTGTAAAATACGTAAAAATTCCTGTAAACTACGCTGAGGTTGAATTAACGTAAAAGCATTTTAGCAACAGTATAAACAGTTTAGCTTTCCTAGTAACAAACTACTTTATCGATCAAGAATGAGTGTAGCGTGACTTTATGGGGGGGGGTTTCCAGGACAGGGTTTAGATTAAGCAGGGCTAGGCCTTAGTTATATTAGGACATTTATGTCGTTTTTACAAACATACCATACAATACACATTATTGGTGTGCATCTTTAGACAAATCATTGGTACTGAAATATTAAGATATGTTAGTGCAAGTTGCTTTCAGTTAAGACAGCTCAAACAAACATTTTAGTCTTGAACTAGACTTAATAAAGGAACATGCCGACTTTTTGGGACTTTAGCTTATTCACCGTATCCCCCAGAGTTTAATAAGTTCATACATACCTTTTTCATCGTGCCCTAAGTTAACTTTGTCTGACTCCCCACAGCTACCCTAGCTTAGCACAAAGACTTGAAGTAAATGGCTCCAGGTAGCATACTGCTCCAAATAAGTGACAAAATAATGCCAACATTTTCCTATTTATATGTGATTTGCTCGCAGCACCCGAAAAGCAACGTGGTAGAGGAGCAGAGAGTTTGTGTTGCGCTAATCAGGGGCGTCATGCACCAATTTTTTTTAAGGGGGCACAGTGTGCACAGCTTACAGAAATGTGTGCATACATAGTGATGGTCGTTTTCGAAGCACTGCTTCATGAGGCTTCGAAACATTTACAAATCTTTTGTTTCGAATCAGTGGTTCGGAGCATGTTTCAAACTGGCCCAAGTCACGTGATTTTAGCAAACGAGGCTTCATTACGTCATAACTGTTTCGAAAATCCGATGGTTCACCACTAGGGGAAGTTGATCACAAATGACCAGTGTCTAATTTGTTTAGGTGAACTCGGGTCAGTTTTATTATACAAGTTCATAAAACATTTATCCGATCTGACTAATAACACTACCATTTTGTCTACTTTTTGTTTATAGACAGATTTAATGACAAAAATGTGCATAATTAAAAGGGTAGTTAGTTTTAATGATTTGTTTGCCCCAAATAAAACTAAAAACACATTATACACTTTTAACTATGTCTTAGTTAAGTTAAATATTTTTTAAAACATATTTTAATAAAAATCTTGCTATTATTTTGTTAAAAAAAAGTTTAAAATGTTTGGACATATCTGCTTTTACACTCTTTTGACCAGCAGGGGTCGCCAGCGTGTGTGGTGTTTGGAACTACTTTGAAAAACTGAAGCAATTTTCGAAGCAATTCGTTCAATCAATATTATAGAGCTTTCAGTCTTTTCCATGGCACTATTTTGAGCCTTCCTGTTCCTGCCTTCATGACAAAAACCTCCAAAATAAAAGTGTTGACTAACTTTCATATCAAATACTACTTAATCGGAATAATGACATATTGGCATCATATTTACATCTGGAACGGCATGTTTTTATTTACGTTTTGTTAAATGACAACAACTGCATAATCCTATACAATTAATGTAATTTTAAATCCATAAAGTTTATAAACAACGAAAATTACATAGCCACGTGATTGAGTTTAATGTTCAATAATGATTAAAAGTTTTTTTAGATAAAAATTATTAGAGGAACGGATTTTTGCATTCAACTTTACCTCATATGTGAGCATGTGTGATTCCGCGCCCCCGTGAACTCTGGCGAACTTTGGCGTTGTACCAAGAAGATGAATCTAGAAATCTCTACTAATATAACATTGAGACGGTCACATTTTAAACCATACATTTTCTACACAGAGGAGGTTAACTGCACATTACCGTACTGGGGTTTGGAAATGTTGTGAGCGTTTCTTACACGTTTTAATTCCTCGGATAGCAAAATGCAGCAGCAACAGCAAAGAGCTCGTGAGCGTGCTCTGACGTTGATGGCGTCAGCGACTGCGCTGTATGCAGCGCCTGCCGCCAGAAGTAATGTAACACGATCAAAACACTATCAAAACGGCGAAAATCTCCGAAAAGTGACAAGGATGCAGCACAGAATTAATAATATTGTGCATAGTAAACAGATTAAAAGACAAATAACAGATTAATGTGCGCTTCTTTGATTTTGAGGCTCAAAAAACCAAGGGGGCAACTGCCCCCTCAGTTTGAATGGGCATGACGCCTCTGGCTAATCATTCTCAAGTAGCAGTGCGCCTTCTGAGAATATAGTTCCTAGTATGTTAACGGTTAAATGATGGCTGTGTCTCATATGACCTTGTTATTTGTACACACTGTGACTATACAAATCACAAATGTTAGCATTACTTTGTCACTTATTGGGAGCAGTATGCTAGTTGGAGCCATTTACTTCTAGTCTTTGTGCTAAGCTAGGCTAGCAGTGGGTGTGTCAGACTGAGTTACAGCATCCACAGAGATGAGAAAGGTATGTGTGGACTTATCTAACTCTTGGGAATACGATGAATAAGCTAAAGTCCCAAAAAGTTGCCGTGTTTCTATAAGACCTGTACGTGAAACCGCCCCTACTGTATATGTATGTATTTGTGCAATAAGTCTTGCTACTGATCAAGCAATAATAACACCAAAGCCCATAATATAGTCTGTTTTGTACGTGTGTGCAAACATAAATGGCATGCATTTCTTGTGCTACATACTCCTGTAGGCGCATACGCGACCTACGCATACAATGTACTGTACATGTTTTGTTTTTTAAGTCTTCTGATGACTAAAATTATAACTCCCTCGTAAAAAATGGCCATTTTTTTGTTAAAGCAGAATGTCTCTCTAAAAATTTTTATATTTATATATTTTTATAATATAAATATTATACTAAACTTTTTTGAAAATATACACATTTTCCAGCTTCCCTAGACTTAGGGCGCACTCACACTATCCAAACCAAACCGCGCTCGGGCGCGTTTGACCCCCAAAGCCTGCTTTGTTTGACTAGTGTGATCGCTCTGTACCACGCCCGGGTGCGGATTGGTTAATCGCGCCGCGGCCGGGTTGCAGAGGCACTGTTCACTTGGGCTCAGGCGCGGAAGGCTGTGGTGTGAGCGCAATCACACCTGAACGCGATTCAAAAGGTGAAGACGTCAGTTGCGCGACCACTCACCTTCATCTGCCTTCCTAAAAAACTTTTTGATGCGAGCTGCGTGGTTACGTGAATGTCCGAGCTGCACACGTGACAGATCAACTAAGCAATATGATGACATGTGAGAGGGCTGTCTGTAATCGCGCACCAAACAACTCTGAGGGTTCCAGTGTTAAGAGAGCGTTTTACTTCCTGCTTTTTTCAAAACAATCGCATCTTAATGACGAAAGCGCGCCCGGACTCGGATCGATAAAAAGTTCAGTGTGAGTGCGTGCATCTGGGGGAGTAGGGAAGGGTGACAATTGCGCTGGGGCATGGTTTGGTTTGGTTTGGATAATGTGAGTGCGCCCTTAAACATTTGATTCTTATCATTTTGGAATCCATTCAGCTGATCTCTGTGTCTGGCGCTAGCAATTTTAGCATAGCTTAGCACAATCCATTGAATCTGATTAGACCATTAGCATCGCTAACATCGCGCTAAAAAATAACCAAAGAGTTTCGATATTTTTTCTATTTAAAACTTGACTCTTTTGTAGTTACATTGTGTACTAAGACCGACGGAAAATTAAAAGTTGTGATTTTCTAGGCAGATATGGCTAGGAACTATACTTTCAAACTGGCGAAATAATCAAAGACTTTGCTGAAGTAACATGGCGGCGGCAGGCATAGTGATATTACGCTATTGAAAGTACCTGGAAAATGAGCATATTTCCAAAAAAAAGTGGAATGTCCCTTTAATTAGCTTCAGTGTTGTTATTTATATTTTGTTGGTAGCTTCTCGTGTACGAAACTACTATACTTTTTCATTAAGATAGCTCGACTGTAGTTTATCTACATTTTTGAACTTGGCAAGATACAGATTCAAAGCAGCTTTCGTAACCACACTTCTACGAACAGATATAGTTTCTGCACCCTGCTGACTATTTTTTTAGCTGTTAGCAAAAAGAGAGGGCATTAGTCTAAATGCCACCTTCACGGTTAGGGGTGGTGATGCATTACATTAACGCCATCTCTCTTTTTCAGTTCTTCTGTCATCATCGTAGTCACACTGGACTTTGGGTAATTAGATATCTCAGCAGCCCGGGAGGGTCTCGTTCCTCTCGGGGCCGATGATTTAAAATAGCGCCCGGGGACGCGAGAAAGAGAGCGTGAACTTGAGGGTCCCCCACTTTGTCACAGAGAGCAAATAAATGGCTGGTAGCGCGAGTGAATGTTCCTTAATGATGAGGAATTTAAAATAGGCAATGCGGACCACGCTGCAGGGACAATATGTTTTCTGCGCGGGGAGACAGGTGAACTAGGCTATGGTGAGCTGAGATGCGATATGGCCCATTAATTATTGAATTCGCTGATGGCATGACAAATGGCCGTGTCCCGCTCTCATCCCGTTGACTTACAGCAGACCGCCGCACCCGAACCCAGCACGCCTATTCAAACTTCCCTTGCAGGGATCCTGGCAACACTTGCGTTCATTTATCTGTTTGCTTGATTGCAATGCTGAAGTCTGCTAATGAGTAGCGTACTATTAGCAGATTTTCGTAAGCCATTTTATTGGTCGCTTCCCCCAAAATTGTAAATGCTAGGGCGCTATCAAAACCTTGCTCTGATTGTTTGACTGGTTCAACCCATGCCAGGACTGTCTCCAGCCTGATCTCACAAGAATTCGTACATATTTTACGAGTCGGCTTATTCGTATGAATTCGTACGAAGTTAATCATGCAAAAACATACGCTTATCTTAAAAAAAACAATAACAACCCCTCAACCCGAATGTCACAGAGGTAAAGGCAAATCATACAAAAATGTATGTATGTGGTTGTACTATTTAATTCAAATTAGCCACCTCAGATCTGTTAAGCTTTCTATACGGTTGCAGAAAACAGGTGTCAATTTGAAGAAAAGAGACACTGTGCATGTGCTTTTAGCTGGACTGAAGACATTTCTGTGGTCATCCGCAACAGGACAGCATGCATTTTGGGAAAACTGAGGGGGATATGAACACTAGCACATTTTAAAATGTCCAAACCAGTCAGATTGTGGGCCAGAATGATGTTATGACTTTTTTTCCACCACCGATGTAATCATCAAAATATTTACTAAAGATCTCCAGAAATAGACTTTTGGTTTAGTCAGCCTGCTGTGCAACCCTCCAGGTGTTTGGAAGGGAAGAAGTGTTTTATTTATGAAACATTTGTCCTTGGCAGAAACACCAGTAATTGACAGCGGTGTATGTTCCACTATTTCTTATAGAGACACACTCAGTAGTTTACGTCACGTACTTTGAAACAATTTTGTGTTCCTGAAACAAAGGTGCTTCTGTTTTTTTTTTTTACTATGGTATTCTTTAAAATATCTTACTATGGTATGATACAGCACTTTTTGTAAGGGTAGAAATAACAACGTTTGCTTCCTTGTGTCATGGTCCTGTATTTACTGTGTAGATTACATTGTGGATAGAAAACAACACTGCTGATTTTAACCATATTTTATCTTTATCCATTTAAATAATGGATTTGTTCATTTTGTGCCCCATTTAAATTTCTGTGATGACTTTTAATTTTCTTTAATACAAAGATATAGCACATTTAACAGTTACTGTAGATCTGCATGATGATTTTCAGGAGATTGCACAATGTGACCTGTTCTCTCAGCACATGTGGAAATGAGTTTATACTTTGTTTTGACTCCAGTGAGCTGCTTGCCACAGTAAGTTGTCATCATATCATATTATTTTATTTTATATTTTAGACATTTGTAAGTGGAGATAGGTCAATGTGGATTTAATTTCTAATGTGAAAATGTCCTGTTTTTCCCCCTAAAAATGAGCGATCCCTGATGTGCACTAAAGTAAAGTTTAAAGTTTTCATTTCTCACTCGTTCGTCCTCTCTGCAGATCTCAGAGGTAAATAATGAACCCCTTTTATAAGTCAAACGGTAGGTTGTGAGTCAAAGGAGATGAATTTTAATAGCCCGCACCACACACACACACACACACGCACACAAATGCACTTTTCCCTCAACTTGCACAAGGTAAAGTACACTGAAGGCAGTGAGTGTGAAGGAGCCAGAGCTATGCTTCATTTTGAGGTAATGACAGTCCCCGCAGATCTATGCAAATGCCAGCTGCCGCATTGGCTGCTGTAAAAGATGGTAGCAATTAGGTCTTGCTCTTAAAACAAGGTGAGTCAGGACCTTTTAATGATGTGCTGTTCTTCAGCACACGTGGCGGCTCGTGTTCTCGTGATTTGTGCGACTTAGGTGGTCTTTGTGTAGATTCGGCGGGAATAACAATGTGTACTTTAACTGTAAATTCAGGACTTATTATCAATTCACTATACTTTGAATAACAATGGAAGTTCACTGTAAAAGGAAAAAGTTGGATCAACCAAAAAAATTACTTCAATTGGAAACCTAAAACATTATTTTTTCAACTGTTGAGTCATTTTTTTAAAGGTGCATTGTGTAACTTTTAAAAGGATCTCTTGGCAGAAATGCAATATAACATACAGAACTATATTATTAGTGGTGTATAAAGATCTTACAAAATGAACTGTAACAAAATGTAAACTGTAAAAACCGTATTGTCTTTATTACCTTAGAATGAGTCGTTTTTGTCTACATTCACCGCGAGTCCCTATAAATGGAAGTCACTGTCATGTTTCTACAGTAGCCCTTAGCGGACAAAGCACGTTTCGTCCCTACGTTGTCTCAGACGACGTCATGTGTGTCCTGCGGCGGCTACCGTATGCGTTTTGAAATGAAGGGGTGAGCAGTTGGTTGCAATTCGCAATCTCACCACTAGATGCCGCTAAAATTTACCACCTTTAAGTAGATCCAACTTTCATTTTTACAATGTTTGTTGAGGCAAGCATCAGGATACTACTGCTCTCAGTCTGGATTTCAAAACTAACCCTAAATATCAATTCAGTTCAATTTGTTTATTTGTCACATGCTGTTATGCACAACATACAACTTGTGGTGAAATGTAAAAAAACAAAACACTGTAAAAATTCCTTGTTGCACGTGACTAAGATGGCGGTGCTACCGGAAGGTATTTACTTTCGTTAATAAAGTTTTAAATATGGATATTTCTACAACAACACCGCGCGGATTACCCTCAGAAGACCTTTGTTTATCATACTGGAGCCGTTTGGATTTAATTTGTGAAGGATGGACGCACTTTTTTTGGACTTGAAGGTCGTGGACCCCGTAACATTACATTTAATCAACTGCAAGATCTAAAACAATTTCTAAAATATCCGAAAATGTGTTTGTCTGAAAAACGATGGACATATGCAACTCGGACAGCTTGGGGGTGAGTAAATCATGGGTTTAATATCATTTTTGGCCGAACTATCCCTTTAAATAGGAAAAACGTTGATGTGTTTGGTCACTTCTAACTTTATCTCTGAGTGGTACTATTGAATGATTGGGGCTAAGCTAAATGCTATCGAAGTGTCGCAGCGCACCCCAGCGCTTACGTGCACGCACTAAGATGATAGAGGGATGTATCAACTCTTCTTAGTTAAGGTAATAACATAGTTTAATATTGAAAATGAGTAACTATTCCTTTAATTGTAGTTTCAAGTTGATTAAACTTGTTCAAAGTGTTTTCACAGTACTTGCATTAAAGGTGCAGTGTGCTAATACTTTTCTGAGGGCCTTTTTACACCTGGTCACTTCATGTGTTTTCTCTGATCGGATAGCTATCTGATTTGTTAAAACTGTTCCATTTACATTTGGCCACATAAATGCGTCTTGGCAAAATGGATTTGAATCTGATCTTTTACTCCCGCCCAAATTGCAAAAACACTTTTGATAACTCCCCCTTAAAAAACTTAAGACGACGTTTATGCAACAGAAGGCAGAACTTACTGTATGTTGTACTGTATGTTGGGGGACGCGCGTCTCCTTGCTCAGCATGAGCTGAAGCTTGCAGTACAGCGCAGCAGGAGAGTGATGAAGCGGTGATTTAACGTACAGGTCCATGACGGGAAAATCGTTCACAAAACTTTCTGTCAAAGTTTTATTTATCATTTGAGTTTAGACTCTTTTATTGGTTCTAGGAAGCTTTTTTACCCGCTGTCGTCGCTCCATAAAGCAACGGCGAACTTTCGGGTGACGTGCTTATGTTTGCGAGGAGTTATGCACTGAAAGATGTGGTTTCATCAACCAGATGTATTTACACTTGTCTAGTTTCATCTGAAATGTGTCCCAGGTACCTGTAGTAATCGGATTTAAATCCATCTAAAAACCGTTTCGCATTTACACATTGTCTTTTAACGATTGGATAGCTATCCGAAAACGCATGAAGTGACCAGGTGTAAAAAGCCCCTAAGTGACAACATTGGGCAACAACACAATCTCATAACCATACATATATCTTTTACAAGGTGCTGTATTCATATGAATTCGTACGATCCCTTTTGTACAGTATATTTTAGTTTTAGCTTTTTTGACTTCAACAAGTAAACGACTACCAACAGCATTCTATCAAATGCCCGGTAATGCCCTGGCAACCACCTAGAACACCCCTGTGACCGCATAGCAACTCGCTAATTCCCATATACAATATACGCACACTACATACTGTGAGAAGGTGCATTACACATAATCAGCTTTTCTATTTTAGGTCCCTGGTGTTACAGACCTTGGTGAATATACAATAAATAGTTGGTGTTTAGACTACAATTTTTCATGGTCCTTGAGTCTTCAGCCTTGAATTGCAATCAGCACATGTTCGTATATGGCCTTTTATGGTTTGCATATACTATAAGAGGAAATGAAGGATGAATATAATTATTTCTGTGATTCTGTGACCTACAGTTTTACTTCATTCAAATGGAAAGCAAATATATGGAATGATAAACCAAATCATAAATGTATACAGAATAAACAAAAAGGAGTTGTTGGAATGTGAATGTTACAATGTGGCAGGTGACATTTAATACATTCATTCATTTAGTTTACAGGGTCTTAGTAAACTGCTATTAGTTTGGTAATGTTTCTCATTTAGCAGAGCTTTTCTATGAAAGACCTTGGACAGACAATTCACTTTATCATTGAAGCCAAATGGCTTTGAAACTCTAGTCAGAAATTCCCAGCTAAAAGAGTCATGTGTCTCAATAAACCACATCCATAAACTTCACCAATGCAAATACATGTCCAGGTAAAACTGAATAGAAATTGTTTTTGTGTTTCATTAATAATCATTAACGATCGTAACTATTGATGGTTTCAGCAGTAAAAACATAAACAAACTGCTTTTGTGGACTAAATGCAACTTTTAGAAGACTCCCACATAGAATTAATAACACCAGAGTCCTTTTACAGTCGTTTATTTCTGATAAAAATAAAAGAAATATATGTTCATAACGCGTATCAACTATTACACTGAGCTAACATTACTGTTTAAAATGAATGTATAAAATGTTAGCTGGGTCCTTGAATACTTTCCTGGCTGCCAAACCTCTTGCACAGTTGTAATCAATGTCAGTGTTTGAATTAAGGGGGGTCCCGGGGCAGGGGTGGTCCCGGACCTCCTATAAGCATTAAGGGACCCTTATAAAGCATGAAAATATAAGGGGCCTAGGCTAGGGGAGATAATAATCTTTAACATAATTCGAACACTCATCCATGCTCATCATCTCCCCTCGTCTTTAGCAAACCAAAACATTTTATTTTCAACAAGGTATTTGTTTCAGAGATCAGTTCAGCCACTAGCCAGACCCAGGTCCGGATTATCCATACTGTACATGGGATTGAACTTCGCATCGAGCTCCCTCAAAAAAAGAAGTCACCGGCCGCCACTGCTGATTTGAATGAGAAATGTTGGAATAACAGGAGAGCTTCAGGGGGTTGGTCAGAGCTGCATGCTTTTTTTAATGCTTAGTCTCTGAGCTGGGGAATTTAAACATCATGAATACATTATTGGCTGAAGACATATACATGCGTGCACTATGTGTCACGCATATGTTATGGGCACGATAAGAGAACATGCATAAAACTGAACCTGTGATCTATGTGTGCCTAGCCTTATGTTGGCTGTAAAAAAGGGGACGGGCTGTAAAGTTACAGTATCATAAAAGCATGAGGTTTATTTTTAAACTCTGGCAGCTGGATTTGGCACAAAGAAGTTAATGTGATACTGTACTGTATATGCAATGAAGTCCAAAAATCCATAAAAGACAATTAGTCAGATGCGCCTTAATTTTCTTATTCATTAACATTAATTCATACATTTTATTATCAGCATTACAATTAAAGTTTAAACTACATTTTAGACTCCATTTTGCCTAAATGACAGCATGCAATCCAGCTGGCCTGAGTGCAACTCCAATGAATGCAACTCAAACATGCATTTTAGTTTGGAACTAGAATAAGCCCTGTCTGGAAAACCACCCCTATAAGTTTCCTATAAGCATCTGGTGTGCTAACCATTTGTATTAAATCCTCAGATTCCTTTTTGTACGATAAAGGTTACATTGTAATATTGTAATACCTCTTCCATGGTATTTTTTACTACCATGGAAGTCAATGGTGCCCCAGATCTGCTTGGTTACAAATATTCTTCAAAGTGGCTAAGAATCTCAGTTTGTTTTTTCCTACAGTATTTGTTTTTGCACATTTTTTAATTCCAGGTTTAAAATAGATTATGAATTTAAAAATCCCAGAGTTCAGAAGCCCAATCTATGTCGGAGGACAAATATAATAGCAGCATGTAAACAATTAGCATGTTTGTGCATATGTTCATATCCAAATGCTGAACGAGAGCAAGGCCACATGAGGATGACCTTGCTTCGGCGTGCATATGTGTCGTCTGTCCCCTTTAAATGACCACGATTATAAACAAACACTTTTAAGCTCACGTCAGCTATCAAATGCTGCTCCTGTGTCACGTCCGCTTCACTTAAACGGAATACTAAGGACGGTTTCACATTTGGTGCGATTGCCTGGTCCGAACCTGAGTTCGATTGCTCCCCCCTCGCCATGCCCCCCATGGACTGTGTTCACATATTATTTTTGCATCCGAACCGCGGTACGCTTGCATCATCAAGCTGCAGCCGGCGCGTTCTCATGTTGCTTGGCAACCGCTGTAAACGAGAAGACGACAAGTGTGATTGACTACTGCAAGCAGAGAGATGATTTCTGAATGCCTCCGCAAAAATTGACGTCGGCGGACGGACCGCGTTGTCATCGAAACGACTTTAGTATGTTTGCGGCAGACAGACGAAAGTGCGTTTCTGTATTATTTCTTTGAAAACAAAACCAAAGGTTTAAAAAAAATAAGGACAAAACTCAAGCAACCATTCTATGCATTTTGTTGTCAAGGTAAGTGCACGCACACAAACTCACACGTCTGTTTTGGTGGGACATCCCATATAATACGTAATTAACAGCGGTTCACTTCCGCGATTTGGTATGATTGCGCTCACATTAGCAGCGAACTGATCTGGAGTTCACATGAAACGAACCCCAGACCACCCTTTTTAAGCGGACTCGAGTACGTTTCGCGGGTGCGCACCCGAGTTCGGAAGACAGCGTTCACATCATCCAAATGTACCGAACTCTGATGTCAATCGAACCCGGGTGCGCACCAAAAGTGCTAATGTGAAAACGCCCTTGCCATAACCAAAATACTTACATACACCTCGCAACAGAGCGTGCGCACGTGCCCGGTGTAGATTAAACCCCGAGCTGTCAGAGCTAATTGGAAGTAATAGAGCCTGCAGTCTTTGGATTAGCGTGTCAGACATTGATCGTGTCAGGCTGAAAACAGTTGGTTCAGAGACTGAACGTTATTAGAACAGGCAGGGGCCGTTTCCAAAAATGGACTGCTAAAGGCTTTAGGCATTTTGCTTTAGGAACTTTAAAGGTGTGAATCTTGTGTTATGATGTGTCTGATTTTAATCCTTCTGAGAGGAAATGCATAATGCAGAGGGGCCTTAGGGTGACTGGTGACCTAGTAATATGTTTTTAGAGAGGATCTTAAAAAAGTTATTCAAGGAGAACTTTTCCTACAGTGAATGTCACATGTACTTCCTGTAGTACTACCTGTACTACAATTATGTTGTAGTATTTTAAAAATCACAGAGATTTTTTGCATATAAAAACATTACTTTTTTGCCTACTGATGCAAAACAAGAAAATGTGTCATCTTTTGCTCAAAACACAAATGAAGATATTTTGAAAAATCTTAATACCAAACAAATCTGGGGCACCATTAATTTCCATGGCATAGTGTTTTTTTTCTAATATGGAAGTCAATGATGCCCCAGATCTGCTTGGTTACAAACATTCTTCAAAATATCTTCCTTTGTATTCAGCAGAATAAAGAGATTTATACACCCAAATATAAATGCATGCGATATGCAGACATTATAGTGATCGCTTTTGCTATATAAATACACAATTAGTATTTTAAAATAAACTGTAGGGGTGTGCGGGGCAAAAACTAACACGGGGTTAGTTGTAACACGGACTGTTTGCATTGTTGCACAAGTTACAGCTTTTTGATTTTTCGGTTTTTATGCACGCTACAAAAAGACGATATCCCGCAAATTGTTGGAAACGTATAATGTTTTTCCAGAGAGTTATTGATGAACGAGTGTTTTGGTGGCATGTAAGGAAATTTTTTCTTTCATCATATGCTTTTTTCGGGTTTTAAGTTGGGTGTGTAAGTTACCAAATACAATACAATGTTATATTAATCAGTGTCTTGTTGACTAAAACATAACATCATTTTGAAATATGTCTGCAGCTCTTAACAACTTTTTTGGTGGGCTTGAAAATATTTTGACCCAGCGGGGTTTATTGTAACATTGTGTTACAACTAACCCCTCAGCACTTACGATATGAAAACCGCTAACGTTAGCGTCTTGCCATTGTTTTAAATAGGCTACACACAAATGATTGCTGGATGACAACAAAATAAATGTGCCTGTCTTATAAAAAAATTATTTTAGTTCATATATTTAATTTTGATTGAATAAGGTCACGTCAAAGATTAAAATCATAATGAATTGAATGGCTTAAATCAGACTTTGATGCTCATTATCTCAGAATTTGATTTTGAGACTTTAGTATGGTTATTACAGACTGGGTCACATATATAAAAAAATTGTCATATTTGTGCTGCTTTTTCTCACATAGGTAGACATTATATCCATTTATAATTGAACTATTGTTAGAAAAGGGCTGGATGAATAAATACAGAGTGCGTACCTGTCAATTATAGACAGATATATAAACAATATCCACTTCAAGTATAGACAAAATAGTATTGAAATATTTGCCTGCAAACTTAATTTTAGGAAGTGTTACAACTAACCCCCAGCCTATGGGGTAAGTTGTAACGTTTGCACTTCTGTCACGTTTGGTGTAATTGTCCAAGAATGATAAGTACTAGAAACAAACTTTAAATGTTCATTTGTAGCAGAGATGTGTGTGTTGCTTGTGTAAAAATATAATTAATCAAACTCAAATATTTTTTGAATGATTGAGCCAAAACCAAAAAGTGCTCTCCCCTATTAAATTAATTTACAGTACAACTTTTTTGTATTATTTTTTCAATAAAAAAAAATGCAGGATAAGTGCAGGTAACAAGAAAACAAATTATTGACCTTTGTAATGACATACATTTACTATTGACCTCACCCTCTAAAGAAATAAACCATCATAACCATCTGCTTTCAAGTCTGATAGTCCTATATTACAAACTGATCGAAGAGGACAAGAGTTGAGAAATTCTTCATGACAAGAAAGAAAATTGAAATTTGGCCTTAATACAGTGATAACATGATAAATTATGTCCCATTTTCTTCAGGCGACTTTGCTTGCAGAAATATTCAAAGACGCCCAGGGGACCGGCCGGTCATCCATCACACGGCAACGTTGAGTCCAGCGATTCAGCCTTGAGGACTCGCCTGCCTGCAGCAGCAAAGCAGCTAATAGCCGCGCCGAACACAAGCACCCCTGGGGAAGAGACCAAGCAGTCGCTGCAACGAAAACAGAGCAGTAGAGGGGATCAAGGTTTGTTTTGTCCCATGTGTTTTTGAGGTTATTATTTATTCTGCCTGGGCGGGTGAAATATCAGCGTCCTTGGCCGCTTGGATCTCCTTCTCCCTTGCGCAATTGACAGATCTCATTATGAGATAAAAATGACAAAGATAGCTCACGATGCTTCAGAGAAATGTAAAACCATTAACAGGTCATTGTCGTAGTTATAATGTGTCCTTTTAAGCAGCTTAGTGAACTGGTGGTGAAGTGTGATATCGGGATTAACCTATGAGGGAGTTTTACTGCGCGCCGTTCGGCATGGCATTGATGAAATTGCGACGTGAGACGGATGCTTTCGGGGCTCCGCAGAGAAATGGAAGAGTCGTACAGGGCCTTGGAAAGACATGAGGAGGTTTGGGATAAGAAAGAGTGTAAAGAGTTGTCAGAGCGTAAAAGCATTAAAGGAATAATTCAATTAAAATTCAAAATTTGGTCATTGTTTACTCAGCCTTGTATGTTTCTCCCAGTGCACATGACTTTGATTTATGACTTTAGCAGAACATGCTGCTCCTCTATATGCATCTGAAGTGTCCACAAACACCACAAAAAGCATAATAAAATTTGTCCATATGAATTATATGATTTTATATATTTTAAATATTTGATCCTATATTGTTAAAGGGACAGTTTGGCCAAAAATTATATTAAACCCAATATTTACTCACCCCGAAGCCGTCCGAGATGCATATGTCCATAATTTTTCAGACAAACACATTTTCAGTTATTTTAGAAAATGTCTTATATCTTTCAGCTGCCTAACAGTAAGGTTATGGGGTCCACGTCCTTCAAGTCCAAAAAATGTGCATATATCCTTCCCCAAAGAAATCCAAACGGCTCCAGGACTAAGATGGCGGCATTACCGGAAGCAAGTTATTTTCGTTTATAACGTTTTAAATGTGGATATTTCTACAACAAAATGGCGCAGATTACCCTCAGAAGGCCTTTGTTTATCACCGTGGAGCCGTTTGGATTTATTTTGTGAAGGATGGATGCACATTTTTTGGACTTGAAGGACATGGACCCCATAACTTCACATTTGATTTACTGAAAGATGTAAAACATTTTCAAAAATAACTGAAAATGTATTTGTCTGAAAAATGACGGACATATGTATTTGACGAACGTTTATTATGTGCTGAAAGCATTTGTTAATATCATTATCTCATTTTTGACGAAGGTTGCTTTTAGCGGGTTTTGCATCTGGGCTCCTCATATGTGGTGCAATCTGAGAAAATCAATCACATGGTGAAATTGTACCAATTGCTATATCTAGATATTTTCATAGATGAGAGAGAAGATGTTATAGAATAGTAATTTAACGAAAACCCAAATTTGACAAAATTCAACAATTTTTTTTATTTGAAAATGTTCCAGATTGACACACGACGGGTTTTCCCAGATTCATCACATATTTTAATAAACATAGGTACAGTATGAGCAAATGACAGAATTGTAACAGCCTTCATGATATTGTTTTTCTCAAATGAACGTAACGCTTTCAAATAGAACATTTTGCGTTTGGTGTCTGAACAAAAATCATACGTAATGATATAATTTACACCAACATTACAGCGTTTTGATGCAAAGTCTCAGATTCATTATCACTTCCCACTGCTGAAAGCTTTAGCCCTGCCAATAAAGAGAGAAACCAAGTAAACAAATCAAAATCTGTGTTTCTCACCGAACGTCTGCTTTTGGAGAGCGAGGATCTCAAGCACACATAGTGAATTGCTCAGCACAATACATTGGTTAATGTGGATTAATTATTGCACACTATTGTTTCGGAGAGTATGTTTTGCAACGGCAAGCTATTACTGAGCCCTATCAATCATTCTATTAACTCTGGCTATGCCTTTGACATCACATTAGTGAATGTAACTCATTATCTGGAGGGAAATTAGAGCAGTGTGGATCCAACCATGCATTATGTCTCTCTGCCCCTGTAGCACAAAACTCTGAGTTGTTTGATTGCTACTCTTGCTCGTACTGAAGTTGATTAAGTAATGACAGATACTGTATCTGCGCTTGCACTTCAAACTAATTCATCATTAGCGGTGGCATCGCAGGTCGCTTCACTTACGCAGCTGAACGAGGCTCCCACGAAGCTGCGACTTTTTCACACTTTTACACGAGTAGCATCCAAAATATAAAACTTCACAGATATGCGAGCCAAATCGCACAATAGCGAAATTAGCGAACGCCCAAGCATACTGTCGAGTTGTGAAGAAAATTGTGAACTTGTTCTGGGAAGCTATAAATCTGCCTTTCAAGCTGCTAGATATATTGAGGATCCAGACAGAGGATGTGACACGCATAGATGGTAATTCCTGGTAATTGTCGACTTCGAATGTGTTCATTCACATGTCTGAATGAATAGGCGCATTAAAAGTTGATGTTTTTTGTTATAAGTTTTCCAGCAACCTTGACCTTCCGCGGGGCAATAACAATCAATACAGTAGCCATTAGCATCCCGGTAATTGCGACAGAAAAATTACCCAACAGCCTCGCAGTCTTTTCCGCCATTTGTTTGGGAAGCAGATGGAGCGTACTAAAGAGCTTGTAGGAAAGATGGATTTGATGAATTAAAACCCAAGATGCAAATTTAGATTTCTGTAATTACACTAGCTGATCATAACGATTTTTCAGCGCAAACGTCCTGCCATCTTATCTTTGGCAGAGCCCATGTCTTTAAGAAACAATTACAAACACATGTTTTTCGGGGAAAGAGGTGACACGAGTTTACATCTCATTCTCCTTAAACGCGACCTTTAAAGTCAGAGGAAGTGGGAAAAGATCCAAAATGGCCTCCGTAATTTCCCTCAGGGGAGTCAGATTGCTTTATTTTAATGATTGATGAAGAGTTGCATTGACTTTGGACCACAGTAAGTCACAGGCTACACACTCTTTCCACGTTTTAGTTTGATATAAATCATTTCGTTCATACCCAATTACTCCAGGGCAACAAAATGTGCTAAATGAGACCATATGAGAACTAAATGAGAAATTTATTGTTGATCCTGAAATTACAAGAAGCTCTTAATTACACTGAGAATCTTCACTTTGTTTTTCTATATTATCAGTGTGTGCATAAGAGAAACAGATTTGATTATGTTAATAAAGGTTGCTTTCATACTATGTCGCTAATGGAGGCACAGTTCATATTCATTAGTGGGAAAAATCTCTATTCAAACTTTAATGCGGTCAAAGAAAAGCACGTTTTAATGGTATTGATCAAGGTCTAGTGAGCTCTGGGGTCTTTTTTAATTACAATCTCTTCTTCATGGTTTCTCGGGTAATGATGCCCACAAAGCAATTATTGCTTGTCCCATTTATCTGATTCATCACCAGAATGATACAGTACCTAGACAATGGAAAAATGAAGCATTGGCATTTGAATGAGCTTCAATGAAAGACGACGTTCCTATTAGATATATTTGATTCCTTTGGTCCACCATTTGAGACACATACAAGTCAAGTTTGCCTTGTTGCTTTTGCTTATATAATCAGAAGTCTCATTGGTGTTTTGGTGCAGATAGCCCTGTGGTTATTGCTCCGCCATATAGCGCCAGTGCACTCATGGTGACCCGAGTTCGAATCCAGACTCTGCGATCCTTTGCCTATCCTACTCCCCTATCTGCACCCAACACTATAATGTCATCTCTCTACTGAACTACAGTATCAAAATAAAGGCATAAAAAGCCCCTAAAATTTTACTTATAAAAATATATAAGTATATGTCCTTGGTGTGTGTGCACAAACTTGTATGTCTAAATGAACATTGTGAAAGCATGATACAAATAAATATGACCTTTTTCTTAAAAAAAAGAAATTGATGGCCTGCGCTCCTGTAGCTCATCTGAAGAAACAAATCTCACAGAGATGCGTATAAATAACACGAATTGTCATGAAATGCCATTCCTTCTGTTCACTTAAAATGGCGCATCTTTTTTGTAGTTTTATGTTTTGGTTTCTCAATGTTTTTGTATTATTTTTACCATTTTCGCTTAGCTTTAGGGTTAGAACAACTTTTTGTTAGCTACGTTACTTTTATGTAAAAAAAAGTTGTTCTAACCCTAAACCTGCATCCTAACCCAAACCCCAATTCTAACCCCAACTCCAAACGAGCATGGCTAAAAAATAAACAAAAAAACATGGAGAAACCTGTATATTAAATAACGTCCTAAAGCAAATCTCAAATCTAACCCTAAACCCAAGCGAAAATGGTTTAAAAAAACGGAAAAAAGACAAACCAATACCTAAAATGACCTGAAAAATCCAGCAAAGACCAGCATAAGCTGGTGAGCTGGTTTTAGCTAGTCTCCCAGCTTGATTTTAGCTGGTATTGCTGGTGTAGCAAGCTGGTCTAGCTGTGTTTTGGTCACTTTTTAAGCTGGTCTAGCTGGACCCAGCTGACTCACCAGCTTTGCCAGGCGGGGAGGACCAACTTAAACCGGCTACTGCCACCTTAAACCAGTAAAAAACAGCTACCAGCTTATGCTGGTCTTAGCTGGATTTTTCAGTAGGGAATGGGAAGGACTGGCGTATCATATGCACGCCAAATTGGAATTTGGTGTGTTGCACGATTTTTCACACTTTGTGCTATTTATACGCATCTACATGACACTGGGTAGCATCTGGAAGAGCATTGTGTTAGTAGTGCAAAAGGATATGGGTTCGATCCTGGTTAACACACATGCTGATAAAATGGATAGCTTGAATGCACTATAAGTTGCTTTGGATGAAAGCATCGGCCAAATGCATGTAAAATTTGCAAATAATTGAGGAGCTCAGATGCAAAAGCCGCTAGACGCCACCTCCATCAAAAACAAGATAATGATATCAACTGAATGCTCTCGACATGTATTATATGTTCATCAAATACCTTCCATTCAAATCCACTTTATCCCAGACTCAAGCCATTTAGAAATTCCGGTTTGTTGGCAGAATCCATTAAGAGTCTGATAAAAAAATGCTAATTTACAAGAAAACTTGTCAGACGCACTTAGGGTGTTTTCACACATGTTAGTGCGCACAGTGGTGCGGCCTCCGAGTGCACCAAATTACATTGTATCAATTTTCAGTTAGTGCGGTTCGTGTTACCATATGTTGTTTTTACCGTGCTTGAAAAGTTGCACCGTACAGCATGTAACAACTGTCAGTGCGTTCATTGGTCTCTGACAGCTCTACCACCATGACCACCCCCACATGTTTCCATGACAACCAGACTGACACGAAGAGCGAAGCTAGCAAGATATGGAGATAAACGATGAACGTCTTTGCGAAGTTTCTTTGCTTTAACGGGGAATTGCGCAACTAATCTGAAGACCTTCTCACGGAGTTGTTTTCTAAAAATACATAAATGTCACTACTTGTGTGTGTGGAGGACAGCTATGTATTTATAAAATCATCAGTTCATATCTCCAAGAGAAAGGTAATCTCTGCAACGGACCAAGATTACCTTGTTTGTTGTTAACCCACAATTTAACATCCGGTTCACATCACGACAGAAGCCCAATGGCTCAAACATGTGGAGAACTTCCTGTATTTGGTTCGGCCCGAGGTCGAGCAGCGTTCACACTACAGATGGGTCGCACGAGTTCGGCGACATCCGCTCCGAGACCACCTGCGATTGGCCATATAGTGTGCACAGTTGTGTTCACACTGACCCAAATGAATTTGGGCCGCCCTAAACAGTTCCAGTGTGAAAGCACCCTTAGACGGTTTCGCATCTTAGCTCTTTAAATATTCTTTTTTATAATGTTGCGCAAAAATCTTGCAACTTCACAAGGGAAGGTAAATTCTGTGTTTTATTTTTATTTTAGGTGAACTATTTCTTTAACATTAGACACAACCAGAAGAGTCCTTGGTGCATGCAAAATTAAGTGCTTGAGGATTTATTCCATTGTACAAATCTGCAACAGCTGGAGTAGCATACAATGCATGTAAACTTGGTGTTTATAATTTGGTGACAAATCAAGCTTAATCATGCCGCAGCTTGGCTGAGAAGAGGAGAGCAATGGAGTGAAGCATCTGGAGTCTGTACGGGCGAAACACAAACGGGCAGGCGGGCTCGGCTCTGCTGACGAACTGCAGTGGCAAATGCTGGATTTCTGCAAAATAATCAAGGTGAGTGAATCGGTCGGCATGCGCAGAGTTCACGTCATATATGGTCATGGCCCTCTCGGTCTGAGTTGCAGATATTTGCTTTATGACGGGATGATTCTTGAAGATAAATGGGTCTGTGTCTCATTGCAGTGCAGAAATATGCAGACACTTGAATAACACCCAAGTATTCAAGATACAGGCTTAGTCTATGCATCATGTAAGGAGGTTCATGCATAACATCATGTTGTCGTTATTTCACGCTTTAATTTCTCAATCTGTGCCAAACATGTATGCTGTTTATTATGTTAAACAGAAAAGTAGACATTTTTGGAGAATTGTAACACAGGTCTTGCAATTCAAAGTGCATAACAATGTAAAAATACCATTTATGTGTCAGATTTTAAGACAAAATAGTACAATAAAAAGGTTTAAAATTACCTAGTTTTCCCTAGAGTTTGTCACACCACAGAAAAATGTGTTATTAAAGGAATAGTCTACCCTTTTGCCATATTAAACTATGTTATTATCTCAACCTAGACGAATTAATACATACCTATATTTTTCAATGCGTGCACTGTACCGCGCGTTATGAATGTGTTAGCATTTAGCCTAGCCTCATTCATTCCTATGGTACCAAAATAAAGTTTCATTTTGTGGCACCATACTTACTAGTATAACTCCTCATGTCTTTAAATAGGGAAAACACGGAAGTGTTTGGTGGCTTTCCTGTTTGGTACCAAAACAACAAAAAGTTCTATTTTGGTCTAATCTGACCACATGACTTTCTCCCATGACTCCTCTGGATCATCCAAATGGTCATTGGCAAACTTAAGACGGGCCTGGACATGTGCTGGTTTAAGCAGGGGAACCTTCCGTGCCATGCATGCCTTCAAACCATGACGTCTTAGTGTATTACCAACAGTAACCTTGGAAACGGTGGTCCTAGCTCTTTTCAGGTCATTGACCAGCTCCTCCCGGAGTAGTTCTGGGCTGTATTCTCACCTTTCTTAGGATTTATGCACGTTTATGTCAGAAAATCTCAACATAACACCGACTGTGACGTTACAGTCGAGTCTAGCCCCAACATTAAATTACACATTAAATTAATTACAATGTTATTACAATGCTAAAAACAAAGTTGTGACTGCTGAGTTAGCACTATTTGCTAGTTAACGCTATATGCTTGAGTTTAGGCTGAAGTTCTACTACTGATGTTACAGCTGTCCAGCAGGTCCATACTGAAAAAAACCACAAACTTATCACTCAGACATTTCCATTAATAATCTCCAAACAATTGATAATTCTTCAATTCCGTATCTTAGTCTGATACAGGCTCAATCATAAGGTCTGTTTACAGAAACACACAGCTATTCAAATTATTCTAATGTTTTCTTTGGCACCTTTAAACATGTAGTGTCTATGTGTCATTAAGTTGCATTTGCATAGTGCAGTCATGATATGCTTATATTGTATCATATAGAATAAGAAAATTAAAACGCTGTCATGTGTGTGGACAGAGTTGTCATGTTTCAATAAACCATTCCTTTAAACCTGCAGTCTAATTTTCTTTTTTCCAGAAAAGCACAACACAACCTGACACATGGGAAACTCTCTGCTTGGAATGAATTATATGTTCCATGCAACCACTTTTCGAGCAGTTGTGAAAATTCATAAGTGCACATGTCGCGTGGTCAGATTGTGCAGGTGTTCGTTGAATTGCAGTCTGTGGTCACTGCTGGTGTGAGAGCAGATCCAGGAGCCGCGTGCTGTAGAAAGCGCTCTGACTCACCAGGCCAGCTGGTCCAGTCCACGCTCACATCTGCACAAGCAGCTCAGAGGGAGGAGAGAGTCTTGTTTACCGAACAGCCACTTCCAGTCACATTGGAACTGTGAGTGCTTGCTTGTTTTGACTTTGTTAGCAAATGATTTAAAGGTACAGTTCAGCTCAAAATAATTTCACATTTTCCAGATTTTATAATAGCACATTAGCTGAATGTCATTTCTATAAAACAGAATTGGACTGTCATTTTAAACATTCAAATAAGTAAAATATTAAAAAGAAAATAGTCCATTTAAATTTTTTACAATATGTAAATGTAAGAAACACACACCCAAACATAAGTTGCTATATATTGTAAGCACTAAGGGTCTAACTTATTAATTATAGAACATGGAAAGACATAAATAACCTGGATCACTGTAAAACACAATACCACCCACATTTCTCCACAATTTTAAGCCTACTGCATCGTTATTTCTATAGCGTATGATGGGATATATTAAAAAGTGTTCAATGAAACCAGCCAGCTGCAGCATTCAGACAGCATTGATCAGATGAAATGTTTTTATCAAAAAAGAAAAGGAATAAGAACCAGTGAGAATGTGCGTGTTTGGCCTTTTCTCTTTGTCTGTGTTTTCGAAATACATTCTAGTTCCTCCCCAGGAACACATGGCAAGGTATTTACTGCGCCATCTGCTCCAAACCGCCTCACTAACACTATCTGCCGCTCGGTTGCTAGGGAAATGAATGCCTTTTAAAACGGGTGAGTCAGTGGTATGACTTACCTGTCAAAGTTAAGCATCGATTTTTCTTTTTTATCCATTTTGATGTTACTTGGATGGATTCATGGCACCACCTGCATTAGGTTCCTGAGAAGAGAACTCATTGTATAAAGAAAGATCTTATTAGTCACCATTCATATTTGTGGGTTTCGTTTGATTATAAAAATTAGCAGTAACGTACAAAGACTCTTAAACCTAGGCCCACTGCAATGCGATTGTAATGGGAAAAATTTATTAAAAATAAATTTTAAAGCTTTTGAAATTTGCATAATGGAAGGGACTTATATAGCTAAAATTGAGTAAACTTACCAAATTGTTCAACCTCCTCACTTTCTTCCAAACAAGATCCTTTTAATTCCTGTAAAAGTACGATGTCATCTCATGTAGCAATAATGATTGTACTCCATTGTTGTTTTGTTTTTCTGCCTCTGCTCGCTTCCTGTAATCACGTCACTGCTAGAGCAAGCTCCTGATTGGTTAACGTGGTGTGAAAATTCACCAAAGTTCAGATTTTTCAACTTGCGCGGATCAGGCGGCAATGCTACATTTTGCGCGGGACGCGGCATCTGCACCACAGGATGCCTATTCGCGTCTATGCATTGACTTAACATGTAAATCACTCGCGCTTGCTGCCTCTTCTGCGTCTGGTGTGAACACACCATTGGTAATGTAAGGCCTGTTTTACACACACAAAAACCGTGCTTGCATTTTGCTTGCACACTGACGTTCCTGTTGTGTAACAGAACTGCAACTCTATTCAGAAAAAAAAGTTATTTCCACCTTATGTTGTATTTTACTACAGTTATTATAGGGTACAACACTGTCCCCACGAGCTGGCTAATTCATATTAATTCATTCATGTACAACCACAGTGCTTTAAGTGGGCCGGAACGCCCCGGTACTCAGTACCGCCACTTCTAAAAATAGCTCTTGAGCGTACCACCACCTCTACGTGCGCCCAGAACGTGCTTTTAGCGTACCGGAAAGCTCATCTGTTTAAAAATCAGAGGTTTAATTTAATCATTTGGCTGCGCTGCCGCTTTTCAGAGCGCCCTTAATGTACGCTTCCTAATTCGTTCCACCGAGAGCAGAGACTACATTACCCATACACCCTTGCGTTTACAAGTTAAAAGCGCATGCGTCCTTCAGTCAGTGTCAACGTGCTCTGAAGAGGTGTGTGTTTGTGTGTGAAACGCGCAACCATAGCTGCTCGGTTAAAATGAAAATACAATGAACACGTAATATGCCCTCCTTATTTTAGACTCTGAGTAGTAAAAGAACACAGTCAGAATCAGAGGACTCGCTGACATCCCACCAAGCCAGAATGATAGCTGCAGGTCAGACGCAAGCCTTGTAGGTACGTGATAATCTCCGCTGTCGCGGCTGTCAGTTTGGTTCCCCTCGACGCAACTTCGGATTTCCTCAGGCGATGTGCAGAAAACATTCTTGAAATTATAATATACATTTAGTTTAATTGCTAAACTAAAAGTAAACAAAATTTCAATGAATTTGAACGACGTGCACAGTAGTTTTATCACCCGCAAAATGGAAAACAATGGGACAAAATAAATGACTTTAATTAGAGTTTCAAATGGCCAGTATTTTGTTATTCTTGACCCCATAGACATGGTCTTGGTGTCATTTTAAAGTTTTTTTCAAGCTTTTTCTATCTGAACCACTAGTTTTAGCATTTAACCATGCTGAAAATTTTACTGACATATCTACCTTTTGCACATTTTATTTATGTTCAAAAACTCTTTCTACAGTAGCTCTTTCTAAGGGTATTTTTTCAAAATCCTTTTGCACATTTTATTTATGTTCAGTAGCTATTTCTAGCTCAAGCAAATCCACAAATTTATAAAAGGATTAATTATTTTTTACAAGGTCGTCTATTGACTGCTAAATATAAAACCCCTTCAATATAGGAGTCGAGTCAGCATAAAAAAAAAAAAATAGAGTACCGGCACCTCTTTTGGGCCACTTAAAGCACTGTACAACCACATTTATAAATTTTTGTACGATTTGCCTTGACCCCTGTGACGTCAGGGTTAGGGGCAGGGTTAGGGGTTTAGTTTCATTGTCGTTGTTTTTTTTTTTTTCATAAGAATTGTACATTTTTGCACAATTAACTTTGTATGAATTCATACGAATTAGCTTACTCGTAAAATATGTATGAATTCTTGTGAGATCAGGCAGGGTAGCCAAGTAATTAAGATTTATTTTCTTGATGACCAAAATCACCTAGGAAAAAGGCTAGTTTTTAGAAAAAAATATATAATTTTAAGTAAATTATTGCTTAAAAATTATCTGCCAATGGAAAAAAAAAATTACTTGAAATAAGTTAACTTTTTCATAAACACTTAATTCAAGAAAATGTTTCCTATTTTAAGAATCTTGTTTAATCTTAAGGTTTTTTTTTTTTTTACTGAAAACAAGACAAAAATACTAAGTAAGAAAGTCTTTTTTTTTGCAGTGATTAGGCCAGGCAGACTTCTTTTTCAAACAATGGGTGTGAAGCTTGCAAAATATATATTTTTGTTTCTTTATAAAACTCTGTACCACAGAGAATTGTGTTAATTAAAAGTTCTGAAGTGCGTTTTCTCCATATTTTCTGCTGAGTTTAGTGCGTGAAACAGAGCAAAAATATACATAGTGCCAAAACTCTACTTACAGATACATTAGCTCTACACTTGACTAACAGTGTGAATATGCTGTTAAAATGGGCAAAATATATATGCACGTATACTTTTGCTGACACAAATTGTGTAAAACAAGCCTCATAGTATGATACATTAAGAGTATGTATGCTTTGCGTGAGTGAAACCCAGGTTTCAAATAATAACCAAATCTGTAAGCATTAAAGGGGACATATTATAACAATCTGACTTTTTCCATGTTTAAGTGCTATAATTGGGTCCTCAGTGCTTCTATCAACATAGAACATGTGAAAAAGATCAACCCAGTACTGTAGTTTTGGTAAACCATTCTCTACAAGCATGTGAAAAATAGGTCATTGAAATTTGGCTCCCCTTGTGATGTCAGGAGAGGATAATATTACCCCTTAATCTGCACTATCCAACCACGGCATTGCCAATTAGTGCAGACATCAGCTAATTTGCATTTTAAAGGACACACCCAAAAACGGCACATTTTTGCTCACACCTACAAAGTGACAATTTTATCATGCTACAATAAATTATCTGTGGGGTTTTTTGAGCTAAAACTTCAAATACGTACTCTGGGGACATCTTAAAATAGTCTTGAGAAATGTCCCCTTTAAGTGGAAATTACCACACTTCAAATGAGTATTACATTGACCAATAACTTTTAACACCTATCCCAACTAAACCACGTGTCGTCGCAAACACTTTCTACTAAGCTCTATTAATTTTACTGTAAATCCCGGAGTCTAGCCTGTTTCTTACATGTATGCGAATGTACGCTCGCGGTCGAATGCACAGCTTTGCAAAGCATACCTTATTCCACTCGTACGTGTACACAGACGTTTGCACATGCGCATTGAGACAAAGTGTAATGCTGTAGTCCCGGGCTACATACTACATTCTTTTGTATGCCCAATGCGGCCTACGCATATAAAGTATGTGTGGTTACAAAATTCCAGCGGTGCACGTACTATTCAATTGCCGAAATTTGCATTACACGCAGTGTAAGCGGACCCGCACATATGCATAAAAGCGTGACTATACTTCTAGCTGTGTTCTTTCGTTATTAGTTCGCAATATCAAAAAAATCTAATTGCTCCCGAAAGTTGACAATTTGCTCTTTTTGATAATAAATGGTTTATTACAGAAATGTCTTACTTTCCGTAAGCCAATCGCTGCTGTTTTTGTGTCGAGTGGAAAGGGCAGATTTGGACAGTGAGTACGGTGAATGGAGTGAAAATGCCTGGAGAACTGGGATAAAAAAAGCCTTCTTAATGAAAACTGTGTACATAAGTATCACTAAAATAATAAAAAATAAATGATACCTTGCACGTGATGATTGCACATTGTGTTGGAATTTGATAGGATGAAAATAAGCTAACTCTCCTTCTTCATAAAAAGAAGGAAAAATAGCCCATCAAAACCCAACCTATTTAAAATGTTTATTATACCGTATACTCAATTAGGGAAGGACTGGTTGGTGTTTTTATGAGATTATAGTTCAGTGATGCTGTCCAGAACAATGATGAGTTTCAGAACGTGGCTCTTTGAGGCAGGTCATGACCCCAGGACAGGAGCTTTGTCACTTTCAGCTGAGCCTGTCCCTGTATAGATGACACAAAAAAGAGGTCAGCGTGAGGGCACTGCGCCTGGTCATAAATCACCTGGAAGAACATGGGACATGGTGTCCTTTGACCCCGGCCTCTCCTCACTGGGTCTTGTCCCAGATATAAAGAGAGAGGATATGAAATATCAACTCGCAGCAATGTCCCCACACATTAAGTGCCATTAGGTGTCCAAAGAAAGGTCAGGACAAAGTTTGAAAGACAAGAAGAAAAGTTGGAAAGATGATTTTTCCATAGGAAGTTAGGAACTCGTAATATATAAATATACAGTAAGTCATAATACGTAACAGATATGTATACATTTGGTACCATTGTGTACCTCTGAGGTACAAATGTGAACTCTTTAGATACCAAGATGAATTTTTTTTAAAAGGTAATTTTTGATCATTTTATTCTGACAGTGTGGGACACTGTTTGTTTTAAACACAGGCCTAATTATAATGCCTCATGGCCTTACCTATGTGATCTAATACCTCACCTTTCCATCTAATAAAGTCTTTATAATGCACGCTGACGCCACACCGCCTTTCAGAATGCAAACATGCTTTCAACTCTACCTGACGACAAACTTAAATATACATCCTGCATGAGGGCAGAACAAAAGGCCATCTTCATTTCCCACACAGAATACATTAGCCGTAAGTGGGTTAGTGGTTATTGCAGGGGTCTGAATCTGCAGCGGACACCTGGGATTCTCTAGACTGTTTGATCTGGCCCTTTCAAGCACTGCGATCATCCTGCTAAATTGCGTCTAATGGACGAGGCCTGCCACTCGGAAACCCAGACAAGAGGGGAGCACAATTTACTGTGCGTACACACCTGTCCTTTGTAGTTCAGAAACCACATTGTAAGCACCGGCAGCATTAGCCTCGATTCACAAACGGCACTCCGGAGCAGCAGAGCGCAGCCTCCATTTAGAGACCCTCAATAGCCCTGGGATGCTATTAGCCCCTGTAGCCGAGTATGTTCGCGGCTCCCCGCGGAACAATGCCTTGGGAAGATGGAGGGATCATGAGAGGGAGAGAAAGAGTCTGGGATGAGGTGATGCATCATTGCACCTGTACCTTCAATGGAATCCATCACGTGCAGGCTAAGCTCATATTAAAGTCGGTTAGCCGCGCACAATGCCTCCAGCTAGCTCATGAATAACGTAGCTGGTGCTGATGTTGGGCACAGTTAAGGGGCTCATGCTCACCAATTTGCTTGAAATAGTTTGATAATCTGCTGAATTTAAAGAATAGTGTGCACAAAAAATGAGGATTCTTTCATCGTCTGCTTACTCGTATGGGACCTGAAACACATTTATTTGTGGAATTGGAATTGCTAGTGTCCAAAATAATAGTAACCCTTGTTTCCATACAGTGAACATAAATTAGGGCCAGTGGCTTTACAAAAAACATATACTTTACCATGCACTCTTATAAATGTGGCACCGGAGCTGCCGATTTCATCGCAGATCCGGCCTGGAGTCATTTGATTACTGGGACACAATGCAACAAATAAAAATAATAGTATAATAGTTTTTGGCTGTTTGATTTCATAAAAAACCTTTAAAAACTGCAGAACCTCTCTTTTTGTACATGTTTAATAAGACTGATTTCCTTTTCGTTGAAGTGGAACCCATGTGACTATGTGGTGCTATTAAAGCATTACTTTAAGGCGGTGAAACATGTTTGTCCAACCAATGGCAGACAGAAGTGCTCACAAAACATATTGAGAACCATCACTGTTTTATTTGGTGACCCTAGCGGTGCATGAATAACACACTACAGGTTTATGCTACTGTTAAAGGGACACTCCACCTTTTTTGAAAATATGCTTATTGAGTCAAATTGAGTCATTTGAGTTTTACCGTTTTGGAATCCATTCAGCCGATCTCCAGGTGTGGCGGTGCAACTTTTAGCATCTTAGCAAAATCCATTGAATCTGATTAGACCATTAGCATCGCGCTAAAAAATTACCAAGGAGTTTTGATTTTTTTCCTATTTAAATCTTGACTCTTCTGTAGTTACATCGTGTACTAAGAATGGCTAGGAACTATACTCTCATTCTGGTGTAATATTCAAGGGCTTTGCTGCCGTAACATGGCTGCAGTAGGCGCAATGATATTACGAAGCCCCCGAAAATAGTCCCCTTGGTAACTTTCAATAGCTGGGGACTATTTTCAGGTGCTGCATAACCAAAACGATAAAACTCAAATGTTAAGGGGAGCTGGAAAATGAGCCTGTTTACAAAATAAGTGAAGTGTCCCTTTCAGAGCATGAGATTTTAAACGCATATCTGTAATGGGAAAACATAACATCCCTTTACCCATAGCTGCTGTGATTCGTGACAAACATAATGCCATTCAATAAAGATAAATGCATCTCTATTTTAAACAATGACCGGAAAAATGTCTTTCATATGTCCGCTTATAAAACCGGATGAGGTATCTGGACATACGCAGTCATTTGTTTCTGCTGTGCTGGACTGCAGTCAGATGTTTACCGTCTCTATATTATGGATGATTGAGATCTTTATGTCCTCGAATAGCTCACAAGCACGATGGACAGACCGGCCACTTTAGAGTTTACAAGCTGAACTGATTGCGCTTTTGGTACAGTTGGAGTTAGTGGGGAAATAGCATTTTGTAAACACACCAGGAGATTTTTGTTTTGTGTGGTGAAGACAATTACAGTTCCACTGCTGCCAGTGCATCTACTGAGCAGGTGGCTTGAGTTGGATACAGAACATATTATTTCTCTCTCCCTTATTTCTCTCGTTCTTCCTAGACCGTTTTCACAATTTTACTACAGTATTTCATTATTTTCTCTGTCTCTCTTGAACATAATGAAATGCAACCCTAATTTCTAAGTGTAACCTAATGACTTCAGGACTTAAGTCTCCTCAAAAGATTTTAAGATGTGCTTAGTGGCAAGAGTGGTTACATTAATACTTACTTTTGCCTAAAGAAGCCATTTTGTTATGTATGTATATGGGTCAGTGACACAAATGGTTTGCAAGATGAGAAGTTCAAAAATCTTTCTAAAAAAATGTGTTTTAAAAGCATGCATCAGGTTTATTTCAATGCACATAATGTATGTATGTAAATTTTATGCAATAAAATGAAAGTTGAGAATGAATGGACCTGAAAATGTCAAATGGTGTAACCGCCAATTGCGCCAAAGAATGAGAAATATAAAAAATTGTATCCACCTTGATGGCATGTAGGCGTAATTGTATATAAAAAAGAAATTTTAAATATAATTTTATTATTTATTTCTAAATGTAAATTTAAATGCGTTTTTGTAATATTTGTCCTGACATATGCTGAAAATTGTATATAAATTGAAAATTTTATATATATATTAAAAATAACCTTTGACAAATTATGTAAAGTTTATTTTAAAATATATGTATGTTTAAATGTATGAATATATTTATATTTTATTAACCTAATAAAAAAACTAGTTACAACAATTGACACAGGGGTGCGTTTCCCAAAAAACGACGTAACTCATTGCTGAACGACCATAGTACGATGCATCGTTGGAGAAACGAACTACCTTGTCACAACTGTTTCCCGAAAGCATAGTAACTTTGTCCCACATTCGTCGCTTGAACCATGTTGGTACTTATTAATCTGTGCAAATCAATTTAATGTCAGATTATTGCTGTTAATAACATTGCATCGGAAGACTGATTTTTGTTGTTATCGTGATTTAGTTATCTGTTGTTATTTTCAAGATATTTAATTCACGCGCAAGTTCCCTGTCACTCCTCCCAGGGATTCCCCAGGGTCTTAAAGCTTGTAGACTGCGCACATGCGCAGTTTTCAAATGCAACGCTTTCATTCTGTTTACAAATTGAAAAACGTGATCAACGTAAGTCTACATATGATAATAACAAGAAACGATGCTTCTGACGACAGGTGAAGAGCTGTCGTTCCAACGACACAAGTTAGCGATGCAGTTTGCGTTTGAACGATGGCTTTCGGAAAACACCAAATCGTTGAACGATGTTAGTAACGATGGAACTTACGATGTTTGTTGGCTAACGAATGTTTTAGGAAACGCACCCCAGACCGGTTACACAGTCCCTCTGGAAAAAATGCGATCATGCAATTGCATGATTTAACGCATAATCAGCAAAAGTCCGCCTATTTATGCAGGGAATGCATTTTTTTCAAATACATATATAATTTCATTGCATAAAAATTGCATAAATATCTTGCATATTCCATCGCATTTTTTAAGAAAACATGCCGCAAGATCAAGGATTTTTGCCCGCAACAATCACAAAAAACTGACTGGTTACACCACATTGACATTTTTGCAATTATCCCCCAAATATTCTGTCAAAATGAAATAAAACCAGAAATTTTAGACGTGGTCCTCAAATAAGAGAATGTATGCAAGTAATCTGCTAATTTATTTTGTAATTTTAACCCTTTTACATTTAATTGAACTATTACGGACACAAAAAATTAACGTCAGGTCATAGACCCATTTGTATTTTTTGTTTATATCTTAATCAAGAGAGCCAAAAAGTGTTCTGCATAACAGTTGTTTCAATGCTGTACTTGGTCACCTGTTTTAATAAAGAAGGTTGCTGCATACATTTTTAATGGCTATGATCAGGTTAACTGACAAGGAGCTGTCAAGATGTCATTAACCGTGCAATGCACATTTCAATCTCTTTCTCTCTTTCTTTCTTTCTCTCTCTCTCTTCCCTCACACACAACAAATGAAAGAAGAGCTCAGTAGGTCAAGTCTCTGAATTAGACAAAGCAGGAACTATCATCTCATGTTGCAACTCTGGAAAAGATGACCAGGGGGAAATGCCAATAGATGTTGCATATTGTTGCAGGTGTGACCAGGGACATTTTCTCCTATTGTTCAGTACAATGACATTACATGTAACACTGCCTTTGACATATTACACGTGAAACATAAACTGCATTACATAATACTCAGCAGGTCATTATTTAAAATACATTCACACGCCCATTACAAATTCACATAAAGTGCAGCCAACATGAATCAGACCAACCCTGTATATCAGACACAGAATGAGCTGCACAACTGGATTATAAGCGATATGTTCGTGACCTAATGCAATATACATTATAAAAGTACAGAGCATGTATGCATGGGTAATCTGTTGAAAAAGTGTTGGGTTTCCTCATATTCAAATGTTGTATGGTTCAGCAGCAGTATGGTCAGGTTGCAGTACAGTATTCTCAGTCTCCAGGTGTCCTGTTGCCGCCCATGCGAGAACAAACTACAGTCAAATTATAATACAAGCAGCGTCACATATTTACGAGAAACCATACATATTTTCTATTCAAAACTGATTTAAACCTCTTAGAAAATATTCCACAACTTACTTGCTTGATGCAGGTTGAATATCTCTACAAGAGTCGGCATCTTCATGAATAGTAAATGACCACATGCACGGCTTAATTCAGTCAGAGCTTATTGAAGGTTATCGACAATCATGTACTGTAGGTTAAAGTTCCTATAGTATTCATGTCATTGTAAGAGGACACCGCAGTCGAAAGTGTCTGTATTTCATTACAGCCTTCTTTAGCAGCTCACCAGCCCAGCGAGACCACATGTGCCTTAGGGTGACTCGAATACGCAAAGTATGCAAATACCCTGGATATTAGGGTCTCATTTGAATACTGATTTTCATATTAAAATATTGATGATGTTTTAGCTGGGACCCACTCTCAGTTCTCATTATAGACTAGTGTAATGTGGCCTTATATATGCTAATTATTTCCCATGAGTTTTTAATTAGTTATTAGTTCAAAGAATATTTTGTAATGGCAGAAGAATTAATAGAAGCATAGGGAATGTGAGACAGACTGTCCATTGATTGGTTCGTTCAAAGATGTTTGAATTATACTGTAGTTAAAGTTTTGTCTCATTATGAGAGTGTACCAACAGTTTAATGAAGTTATCAAGATTTAATTCATTCTAATGAGTCTTTGGAGTAAAAATACACGATTTCAGCTGTTACAGATATAATAGCGATTAAATGTTTAAAGATGTAGGTGGGTGTTTTAAAAACAGCTACTTTTACTTATTGTTAAGGTCAGAATGTTTTTTGTTTTGTTTTGTTTTGTTTTTTATGTTCCATATATACTTTGTTTAATATGTACTTTCACTTACGTTAAACGCTTATTCTTAATTTATATTTTTTTCCACATATTTCCACAGAATGATACTATGGAATAACACAAATATAACTATGACAATTATGTTGAGACCAAAAGCATTCAAAATAAATCAAAACTATATTGTAGTATACTATATCTTCTTTAGTAGTAAATTAATATGTTGGCACAATTATATTATATGTGACCCTGGACCACAAAATCATAAGGGTCCAATTTTGTTACATTTTTACCTGAATAAATAAGCTTTCCATTGATTTATGGTTTGCTAGATCATGACAATATTTGGCCGAGATACTATTTGGAAATCTGGAATCTGAGGGTCCAAAAAATCTAAATATGTAGAAAATCGTCTTTAAAGTTGTCCAAATGAAGTCCTTAGCAACACATACTGTATTACTAATGATAAATATTTTTTAAATATTTACAGTAGGACATCTTATATGGAAAATAATCTTTACTTAATATCATCATGATTTGTGGCATAAAAAATGACAATTTTGACCCATACAATGTATTTTTGGCTATTACTCTAAATACTTTGCTACCGATTTTGCGGTTCAAGATCACATATAAACCATTTTGCAAGATGTAAACAACACAGAAGCACTTCATGTTTCAGTTTTTAACACTACATAAATGTTGGGATAAAATACAACCAACAGATCATATAGAACTGAATCAACAAGTTAACTAAGAAAACATACAGATACAAACTGAAACGGGAAGTGTTTCTGGACCAGTATTGTTTACATCTTGCAAAATGGTCTATATGCAATTACACACTAGAAGATAATCGCAAATTGTAAACATTCAACATGGTAAATACTTACGATCAGAAATCCATTTGTGCGGGGAACCATGAGGAAAAACGTGCACACCCCCGCTGTAGTTTGTCACATGGCACAAAATGATACCCAATCAGAAAGTGAGCTGATAAAAAGACAAAAAAATACCAACCATAGTCATGGCACAGCAGGCACAGTCAAAAGTGAGATGTAAAAGCAGTCAACATAATATTATTGCCATTTTTTCGTGTCAGTTGTCCACCATGTTTGTTTATTGTGATGTCACGTTTGACCGCGAGAGATTTCCCTTGTTCTTCTTATAGATTCATGTTGTTTTTAATGGAGTCTGTTGACGTGTGGTGTGATGTCATGGTCAAACAGTTGCACTCCATACACTATAGAAATATAACTTTTAAATGTGCAATGTTTTACCACCATGTTAAGTCTCTTACATTTAAAAAAATCTTATTTGAATTAAAACATTTAAAAGATAACCCGGACGCTGCAAATAATTTTGACATGTACGATTTAATATTACACAAAAATTTAATATAAATATGTTTTTTTAAAACATATATGACATTATAAAATAATTAAGACAAATATTGTGTTCAACATTTGAATGTCTTGTCTTATCTTAAAGCCAGACTGATCTCACGGAAAGTCGTGTTATAGTGACAAAAAATTTGATTAATTTATTTGTGTTAATGGATGAAATTCGTTTTTTTTTTTGTGCCTTGAGCACAAATGTTTTTTTCATGTCACTCGCACAAATTTCTATAAATATTTTTTGTGGCTGTGGCACGACTTTTTTTCGTTTCATTTTATGTATTTTTTTCTCATTGTTTTTTCATATTTTCTTACCATTGTCGCTTGGGGTTGCGGTTAGAATGACTTTCTGTTACATTTTTAGACATCCTAACCCAAGCCCCAACTCTAACCCCAACTCCAAGAAAGAATAATTTTAAAAGCGAAAGAAAAACATGTAGAAACCAATAAATAAAATTGCATCCTAACCCAAACCGCAAATCTAACCCCAAGCAACAATTTAAAAATAGGGGAAAAAATGAGAAAATAATACATAAAATGACACAAAAAGAAAGTCGTGTTACATACACAAATAACTATTTATAGAAATTCGTTCTGAACAACAAGAAAAATACATTCGGACACGAATAAATTAATAAAATTTTTTATGACTATAGACGGTTTTATCGGACGCACATGCGCTGACGCGATACACGTCTGGATCCGAACTTTACTTCCTGTTTCATTTATTTAATGGTCTGACTAGTTGTTAAACTGATCTCTTGAACAAATGCCTCGTCGAAAATAACAAACGTTTTGGTTTCCTATGTAATCTATGTGTAGTTTTTTGCTTGATAGATATATATATAAATAACGTGCGGACCACGACAGCCGCTTGTTATGTTGTTACTGCTGAAACTGTCTATAACACGACTTGCCATGATATCATGTTGCTTAAAGCGTAACTAAACCCCTGGTCAGAGCCTGACTCCACCCACTGCAATATTTGAAAAATGCAAGAAAAGTGGGCAGATCCCAACGGAGATAGAGGGGACGAACTAAGTGTGTGGTGAGATCGTAACAAGGGCGTGGTGAGCTTGAACCTGCTTACGTCACGAGTTATTTCTTGGACCCAACATCCAATAGGAAAATTCAACTGCAGTAGCCACCGTTCAACCTGAAGAGGGCAGCATTCAGACGTTTTTACACCATATATTGTAGGATTGAAACACTTTATATCCAAATGTCAAAAAACTTACTAAAATCAATGAACAGCACTAATAAAGCATCATTCTTACAGATCATTAACTAAAATAAGTTGTTTTAGGGTTTAGTTACTCTTTAAAGCCTTGAGTAAATGGGTTTTCCTCGCAGAAGGTCTGCATTCATTATGAGCAAATAAAATAATTATTTACAATCGATATTTAATGTTCTTTACCTTACTTATGATCGTTGTTATCCAGAAATAAGCCCCTGCAAGATCACACTGTCAGGGCTTCTTTCTGCGATATACATAATAATATTATAACTTTTATATAATTTTATATAATATATTCATTTTTTTACTTAAAAAGGTTTGATACATATTGTGTTATGTAAAGTTTAATAAAGTGTTCCAATTAATTAATATAAGTCATCAAAAGGTTGCAGTTTAATGTTTGAAGAGCATATAACCAAAACTTGCTGATTTTTGCAATTTATAAAGCAATCACACAAAGAAATCTGTCTCTCAAAGACAATAAAGAGGCAGGCATGATGTTTGCATGCAAGTCTGCGTGTGTTTGTATAGCTGCATCGGCGCATATGCACGCTATAGTTTACGGCTCACTGTGGGTCAGGTCACGTGTATGCGTATGTGCTTGCGTGAGGGCCGCTTAATGTATGTGTATACAGAATAAACAGGTGCAAGAGTATCAATGCGGTGTGTATGTGTGGTGTGTGTGAATGCGTGCCCATTTGGAGTGAGATTCAGAAGGCTTGCTTCCATCTTGGCAGGGCTACTGTACCGCAGGGACGGCAGCAGTGTGTGCAATGATAATTGTGTGAATTGAGCTGTAAGGGGGAGCTGCCCATTGACCAGCGCGCTGTGCCTGTTCTCTCTGGCAGGTGTGTGGTGGCTGAAAAAGAGAGAAACAGGGTGAAAGAGAGAGAAAGAGAGGCAGGCAGGCAGGACACAGCTGTTAGTACAAGGCCTCCATTATCCAAAGGCAGCCTATTGATTCACCCAGTGGGATGTTTCCTCTCTGTGCCTGGGCTGGTGTTGCGCACAGTGAATTTGCATGGCTGCGAGCTGCGATCGATAGCCAGAGGTGTTCCAGCCTTCTGATTTTAATGGGCCCTTCTTCGATCGACGGGGACAGACTCCACCAGGGGCTGTGTTTCCTATAATTAGAGTGTATGTTAATGCGCAGGGACCCATAAAGCATATCTCAGCCTGCTAATATAATTACTTCGCCCGCTCCGTAAAAAGCAAAACGAATCGAATGGTGTCGGTGGGATTAAGGAAATGGGGGCGGTTTGAATTTTCACAGAACGTGAACTTGACATTTATTTGAGCTTGTCAGGCTGTTACCCAGAATGCCACAGGAAACAAACGATGGATGTCGAGATTGTGAAAAGAACACTTGCCCTAATGCATATAACATTATTGTGTTTGATATTTTTCCCTTTTCTTTGACGAAAAAGCTCAAAGCTATTGCATTTCTGGAATTATATTCTTAATTAAATAGGGTTCTTTATGTTTTATTTTCTCATTGTGACTTATATATTGGCTCATTCTTACAGTGGAGACCCATGCTAGAGTGCTACCATATGTGACCCTTTCAATAACCAAATTTTTCACGTGCTTGCAGAGAATGGTTTACCAAAACTAAGTTACTGGGTTGATCTTTTTCACATTTTCTAGGTTGATAAAAGCACTGGGAACCCAATTATAGCACTTAAACGTTGAAAGAGTTAGATTTTCATGCCATGAACCCTTTAATATTGACTGAGCAAGGCCATGTCAGTGTTAAATCAAACTTTGTTGCTCCAAATCTTATAATTATATTAGTGTCACATATTCCTGTTTAACACACTTTATGTTTCTTCAACATCTGTATTTTTCTTGCTCTTTCATAGGGTCAAATAGATGTCGTTGTACACAAGTTTTATAGACAATTGAGAAAGTATGAACATTTCCATATGGCAACTCTGTGATTTGTGATGGAAAAATAGTTACCATTACCACAATGGAATTGCAGTATTGCATTTCCTCATTACCGATTTTTTATGTCAAAAAGATCTCAAGGGAAAAATGATCCCATCTTTAGAACATAATGTGAACCATAGTAGGTCAAAAAGATTGAATGATAGATAGAAGGGTTGCGTGTTAACATTTATGCATTTGGGAGATGCTTTTATCCAAAGAAACACAGTGCAAATGGGTATACATTTTTAATCAGCATACTGTATGGGTGATTCTCATGAAATCCAGATGTAAAAGGTGTCCAGCATGATTTTTTTTAAAGCCATTGAAGACAATTTGTTTTTGCACATGAACTTGAATCCATTATTTTTAGATGATTTAAAAAAATATTTCCTATAGAATTATTTACATTTTTTAGATTATAATTTCCAAAAATTATCATTACCGCAACATGATATTACATTAAATATATGCATTTACAAACTCATGTTTCGGTAATGAGAACTAAAAAGTTGTCTAGGTACCAAGACAAACAAAATTTCAACTTTCATCTGGAGAGAAAAAATAAGAACTGCTTACCTGGTAGCCATCTTGAGTGTCACAGTCAATTATGTCCCTTCCAACATTTTTTTTTTTTTTTAAATGTTAGTTCCTTGAGTGCTTAAACAATGATTGAAAATTGTTGCGAAGGGTGAGAAAATTAGTCTTGGACACATTTATATTCCTTATTATTGTCTCTACATTTACCAATGATCATCAAATACCACGTTTCTTTACTGTAAATGTTTTCCCCTTAAATGTGAAAAAAAATCGGTTTGTATGATGTCATAGACATACAAAATAGTACATGAAGAGATATTTGTAACTGTATGCTTCTTATTTTGATACTCTTACTTTGCATTTACTTTTTTTATCAAAATGTTTCATGACACCTCATAAGTCTAATTTCGCAAGAATCACCTGTATGTATTTTTCTGGGAATTGAACCAATGGCCTTGTTATAGTTAGTGTCATGCTCTACTACAGTAGCTAAGCTGCATGAACACCTGCAAGCACAGAATGTTATTATCTTTAAAAAAGGTGCATTTGTAAATATTTCATTTCATTTGTCTTAAAGCAGAGGCCTGATCTAACCAACAAAATAAACGGTTTCTAAACATCCAATTGGACTATAAAAATAAATAAAAATATAGCTTTCCATAATCCTGCAAAGAAAACATCTTTTCATAAGAATCTGTAGGTTTATCTCCTGCGTTTTCCATTGTCAATCTGAATGAAGGGGATTGGAGGAATTGCTCATGTAAACCCGTTTTATAATCTATCTCTCGCACCCTCCCTCGGCCACAAATGTGCATCTGTTCACCGCCTCATTCCTCCTCCAAAACAGTCTGTATTCTGACAACACTGTAATTTGAATGGCACTCTCCTTCAGATTTTGCCATGATGGCGAAGTCAGTATGTCTGCTTTGCATAAATGTGTCTCGTTTGGAAATTATAGAGTCTGTAAGAAACAGGCTTTAGCGGGAGACCTCTGTCTGCGGATGCGCTTTAGATCTCTCTCTTCGGTATGTGTGCATTCAGTATATTTTGTCGAAATTGAAGGTTAAAGGGACAGTTCAACCAAAAACATCTACATGTACTTCATCATGTCATGTGTGGATATCTTTCATCTGCAGAACACAAACGGAGATATTTGTATGTCCAAGCTGTGGTTTTTTCATCAAATGAACGGGGCATGTGTGACCACACTGGTTAAAGGAATAGCTCACCCCGAAATGAAAATTAGCCCATATTTTACTCAACCTCAAGCCATACTACAGATTTCAGTGTCATTTGTTCAATTATGTCATTTTTAATGCAAATATGACATTGTTTGAATTGTCTTTGTTATAACAACTTGACATAAACCAAAACATCATAACTTGTCATAAATCTGTCATAAACATGACATAGCAGAATAATTAAAAAACTACTTAGCTTTATGGGTTAACATTACACTAAACTGTCATTAAAATGTCATTAAGGGGTTAGTATTGTCAAAAAAATTAAAAAACCTAACAAAATGCAACAGACACTTCAAAAGATTATACTTAACTTTATGTATGTGCAGAATACATAAAAAACTGACAACTATCAGAACTTGTTCTTCCTCACACAGAGGGTTCTGAAAATGTCTGACATAGAATAAAAAAAATAAAAAAAAATGTAATCAAATTAATTTAATGTAATTAACTTTGCAGCGATATAGACCCAACGCTGCATGGCTTAACCCATTATTGTACTGTTTTTATTTAATTTTAGGTGAATCGGTCTCCAAATGCAATAAAATACATTTTTTTTCAATTTTAATTATTATTATTATAAAATGATTAACTTTATTTATTAAACACATTGTAGAAACTTTAAAAAAAACATTATGAACTTAAGAATATTCATGATGTTGGTATAAAACTATTTGACAGAGTATTAACACTTAATGAAGTTGTAATGACAAATTATATTTGTACCACTTTAGTTGAGGTCAAGAAAAATATTCATGGAGCTGTTATAAAACTATACGACAGAGTATTACCACTTAATGACATTTTAATGACAAATTCAATTTGTATCACTGGTAAAAAGTGGTCAGTTATGTTGTCTTGGTAATGTCAAGTTGTCATAACAAAGAAATCTCAAACAATGTAATCTGAACGAATGGCAATTCATGACAGTTGTCATAAACATGCAAAAAATCTCCTTCATGTTCATAGCACGTGTCATGTCATGATTATGAAGGTGTCATGTAGGGCTGTCACTTTTCGTTCGAAAATCGATTGCACAATCGATCGGACCAACCAAAAAAAGTTTCAAAAACGAAAATAGGCAATCGATTTTAACCAAATATGTACACTATTAATTTTAAAAGAATTAAACAGTTAAAAATATAGATGTAACAAAACTCACAAACAAGCAGAAAAAGAAAATAAAGAATTCCGAAAGTGCAGTAGGTGTGCGAAAGCTAGACAGAAAATACCCAGCAATTTTACGCCCCTTCAAGTAAAGTGTTTAAATAATATCCTGGCTTTTTAAACTTTATAATGGCATTGGATAGTGCCCCATTTTTAAAACGCATCTATACATCAAAAACTAAGAGATGGGTTTTTGTAAGGAAACATTTATATTAACAAATTTATAAACTACGTCATTAGTATGTTCACAAGAGAGTGGAGATCAGGTGGAAGGTTGACCTCTGACCCACATGTAAAGATACCCATCACTTTACCTCATAAGACATTTAGTAACTGTATAGATTCGTTTCTGATGTATAGATGCGTTTTTGGAGCTGTAAAAATGAGGCACTATCCAATGCCATTATAAAGCTGAAGACCCAGTATATTATTTAATATAACTCTAACTGTGTTTGGCTGAAACCTCTCCATACAGAAGTTTAATTTTAGGGTCCCTTTACCAGTGGCTGTGTCAAAAGAACGCACCAATTTGGCTCTGATATGATAAGTGCAGGAGTGACTGCTCGTATACTAAAAGCCTGGGAACGAGCGTGTGCCGTGGCTCATGAGGCTCTCAGTCCACTTCGACTCAGCTCTAAAACGGGACCGCACAGATGATGGCAAACAGATGTTGCTCAGATTACCACTAACACTGGTGACCTCTCCTCAACTGCTCTAGAGCAGAAAAAACAGGGCTTGTGCCTTTATTCTTCATCCTTCTCTCAAATCCTGCCACTGGCCTCTTTTTGCTGGCACAATCGGTGATAATTGGTCATGTTTCTGTATGTGCGTCCCGGATGAAAGAAATACTGATGTCACATAGTGGAAGACACATGGAGAAGGCGGGTTAAAGGAAGTCCCAGCAAAATGAAAATATTCAATAGCCATGCTGGAGCCGCGGTTTAGCGGTCAGCGCAGGAGTGCAATGCTGCAGTAAATGAGCTGTGGTGCTCATGTGGGAGATGTTGGTTTAAACCCATGTTGTGAATAACTCTAATTTAGAAAAAATGGTTTTTGCACTATGCTTAACCCTGGATTGTACTTTCTTTGCAGAGTTAGGTAACGCTTCACATGCATGTGGTGCAAAAATTGAGGTGCTATAGTATTACAGTATACTTATGCATTTGGCAAACGCCTTAATTTATAGTGACTTACAGTGCATTGCAAGGTATACATTTGTTTTATCAGTATGGATAGTGGCTTTTAAAGGGGACATTTCGCTGACTTTTTTAAAATGTAAAATAAATCTTTGGTGTTCCCAGAGTACATATGTGAAGTTTTAGCTCATAGATAATTTATTATAACATGCTAAAAATGCCATTTTGTAGGTGTGAGCAACAATGTGCCATTTTGGTGTCCTTTACAATCCAAATGAGTTGATCCCTGCACTAAATTGCAGCACTGTGGTTAATAAGCGCAAAATAAAGGGCGGTATTATCCCTTTCTTACATCACAAGGGGAGCCTGGGTTGATCTTTTTCACATTTTCTAGGTTGATAGAAGCACTGGGGACCCAATAACTTAAATATGGAAAAAGTCAGATTTTCATGATATGTCCCCTTTAAAATAATCCATACAGTTCTGAGGTGAATCAGTGGATTTTTGTAAGGAAACATTTATATTTTAAACTTTATAAACTATGCCCGTACATGTGTTCAGGAGCAAGTTCAGGTGTAAGGTTGACGTCTGACCTAACATTACATATAACCATCGCTTCACCTCAAAATACATTTAATAACTGTATGAATTAGTTTTTGATGGATGGATGCGCTTTTGGAGCTTTAAAATTTTAGTTAGGCTATATATAAGGATGCATGGCTTACTTTAAATAGACATTAACGGAGAATGATTATTTTGGGAACCAGATAGTGTACTGCAGCAACGTTATCTACCAGCAGAGTCTAACAAGCCATGCTAACCAGTTAAACTCACTGGTTGCAAAAAACAGGTACTGACCAATCCATGCCTGACCAAAAACAGATTGACCTTCCTCTGCCCAATCCTTTCATTTCTGCTCTGAGTGAAAGAGGAAATCAGTGATGATAAGAGTGATCTTGGGGAACAGAGGAGGCCCAGAGCTGGTTGAAAGCAGACTGTCACCAGCTGGATTCAGACAGGTCCGGGACAGATCCAGAGCCTGCTCAGAGATAGCGGCACCAGGCGCCAGACAGACGGACATCCACAGATGACCACGACAGCAGAAGGGGCCTTATCAGCCACCAACACAGTGTCCTCGGATTCCTAATCTGAGCGGCAGGGCCCACAGAGCCGCTCAGGAGTGAATGAGACTTCACTGAATCCACACAAAAACATAAATACACAGTCAGTCCAAGGCCACAGAAAACACACATTAGCTCGGCTAAAAGATTCAAAATGCAGGACATCGGGTGTCTGGTGCATTCACTCAGCAGCAGAATATACAAATGTCAGTCCTTTTTTGCAGTTCACAGTTTGACTATTAATGAGAGTGACAACCACATTTAATAACAAAACTGACAGACTTTAGTTTTAAGCCATTGCATTTGAAGTTTGTGAAATCCTTACAGTCTATGTTAAGGGTACAAGGGAGTTAAACATTTGATTTTTACTTTATTGGAATCCATTCAGCCGATCTCCGTGTCTGGCGGTACCACTTTTAGCATAGCTTAGCATAGTCCATTGAATCTGATTAGACCATTAGCATCACGCTCAAAAATAACCAAAGAATTTCTGTATTTTTCCCAAAACTTGACTCTTCTGTAGTTACATTGTGTACTAACACAGACGTAAAATTAAAAGTTGCGATTTTTTTTTTAGGCCGATATGGCTAGGAACTGTACTCTCATTCTGGCGTAATAATCAAGGACTTTGTTGCCGTACCATGGCTGTAGCAGGCGCAATGATATTAGGCAGTGCCCTAAAATAGTCCCCTTGGTAACTTTCAATAGCAGGGAACTATTTTTGGCCACTGCGTTATATCATTGCCATGGTACGGCAGCAAAGTCCTTGATTATTATGCCGAAATGAGAGTATACCTAGACATATCGGGCCGAAAAATCACAAATTTTAATCTTACGTCAGTCTTAGTACACGATGTAACTACAAAAGAGACCAGTTTTAAATAGGAAAAATATTGAAACGCTTTGGTTATTTTTTTGCGCGATGCTAATGGTCTGATCAGATTCTATTTATTGTGCTAAGCTATGCTAAAAGTGGTACCGCCAGACCCGGAGATCGGCTGAATGGATTCCAAAGCGGTAAAAATCAAATGTTTAACTCCAAGGGAGCTGGAAAATGAGCACATTTTCATTTTCAAAAGTGGAGTGTCTTTTCGGCATTATAAAAGTCACCATCTTTAATTTTTTTTGTTTGCTGTCATGGTTACAAATGCTGTTCAAGGCTATTGCAAGGATAAAAAAGGAACTTGAATTGCCATATTTAAGATGCTTCTTGTATGTTGTTGTATAAACCGGACCATTTCAGAGTCACACCTGTTAGTACAGCAGTTGTTAAACCAAAAACCGCTGACTTTGTAAATGTAGCTATAGCTAGAAAGCTTTACCTGGCTGTATTTTGTCTATTCTTCTCCATTACACCCGCTTTGAGGATTTCAGCTTTGGTTCATTTGAGGCGAATTATATCACTCTAAGCTCCTCAAAGAAAACCCGAGAAAATCTATCCTCCTATCCGCAGGGTTTAAGGTTTGGGCCGCGTTCATTTAAACGTGAATGATAATGGATTGTAAGTGCACATATGAGAGGATTAGACAAATCCCGCTCGTGCTGAGCACTATCTATAACCTCCATAAAGGTAAACATCACCCTTGAGGAAGCGAAGATTAGCACAGGGAGTTTATGTTCTACTTCCTTCATCAGCATGCATGACTCACGACGGCACGCTGACCCCGACGCGAACGCGCATAATAACTTCTAACGCAACGTAGAAATTGCTTCGTATGATAGCTCATTAAAGCTGCAGACATTTCGGCTCTGCCAAGAACGTGAGATTGACGGGAAAAAAAAAATCACACATCAAACTTGTTTCTTCCCCATAGCTTCACATCTCTGGCCAGATTTGGCTCTCACTACTACAAACTCATTTGTTGTACTCAAGCATCTAATGTGCTATCATCGATCTTGGGTGTAAAAAGAGTGATTTTTGGGTAGGATGGAGATGAAAATCTTCCCTCCTTGTTTTTAGATCTTCCTCCTAGGTTTGCATCGCTAAGAGTTCCTGAACAATAAATGACTGTGGGACTCGAGCAGAACACCTGCCCAGTGATGATCAATGGTTTAAATTAAGCCTGACAGCTTTCCTATAGCAGCCGTTCACCCTAGATGGAGATTCAGTGTGTTTACATTTCATTATTTACTCAGAAGTAATATAGATATAATTAGTTACAAAAAAGAAAAAAGAAAATTCTACAGAAGTACATAGTAATGTAAGACAATATTTCACCGTTGCTAAAAACTTCACATTTTGTCCGTTCCTTAGTCCAATTGATCAAAAAGCATTTACATTCTTGCTCATAATTTGAGATATATTATTAATAAAGCTCAGTGCAATCCAGTCATTGAGATATTACATGTTGAGGAGCAAACCAGGGCAGGACAAACTCATTTCTCATAAACTGGTGAAGGTTGTGTGTGGGCTCTTTATACTAGATGGGGTCTTCATTAGTGCAGGGAGCTCAGCCTCTCTCTCCTGTTTGTAAACAGCCCATTAGTTTACAGCGTGTTTAGTGTGATTGTGTTTACTGGTTGGTGTCGGGCTGCCAGGGCTGCTGCTCCTCAGGCGACAAGGAGGCAGATACGCAGTCGGATGAGCAGAGGGAAATTAATGTGCCATTCAGGATGGCTGCTTTTGTCTCCCATTGACATGATCACACATGCTGGAGGGGAGAGGCGAGTTACACAGTCAAAGAGTCAAACATTGGAGTGGGATAGAGGATGAGAATAAGGCAGTGTAAATGCAAACTGATTTCATTTTGACACTTTACAAATAGGGTCAACAGCTATCTATTAAAATTAAATATATATTTTATTTTTCAACAAATGGTCAGCAAGTGGTGTGTTTGTTTAATCTTAAAATAAAGCTATTTATTAGATTTTTGTACATAATGTGTTTCATTTTTGTAACCAAGAATATCCAAATTAAGCTTTATACCCTGATTTGTGTGATAAAGTTTATTTGAATGTGTATGTCTATTCTAGCATATCTTTTTGCTAGAATGGTTATTTTATTGCTATTTTGGGACCAATTAGGGACTAAACAATACACAAGGTTAAAGACGGTACAGGTACAGTAGGCGTGTGATGATAGTAATGTTTTATTTTATGGTAACTGCTAGGACTTTTATTAAAGTGTTAGATTAAGATAAACTTTATTGATAATATATTGTTTATTAATCTTTATTGATATTTATAATGTGAATGTAATAGTTAATTTTTAAATATAAATTATATAAAAAATTAACATGAATAAACAAATTAACCATTTAAGAAATTAAATAAATATTTGAAGTAATAAACAAAATTGTGCAAAATGGTTCCCTTCAGTTGCTGGGGTGGTACTGTAAAGTTCTGTTTTGTACCTTTACAGGTATACAAAACAAAATACAATAGTGTACCTTTTAGGGGTACACTATTGTACCTATTGTGTATCTTTAAAAGTACACTTAAATGTTTTGTACCCCTAACATTTAACTGGTACACAAAAGATCCTTAAAAGTACACAATAGGTACTTGGGGTATAATATTGTACCCAATAAGGTAAATTTAAATGTGTTGTATATAGTAATTAGTTAAATTAATTTAATTACTTTTCCCTTAAAAAATTTAAAGTAAGGATTACTCTTATTTTTCCAAGATTTGATTTAAAGTTACTTCTGATGTAATTGAACTTAATACTGTAGATAAATTATATTTAATGCAATAGTGGATTTAACATCAACATTTAAAGTCTACATTTAAAATGTTTTTATGCATTCTTCTCACTTTAAATACTTTGGTAAGTTAAGAATAATGATAACACTAGTGTAGTTTACAATTCTCACTATTAATTGGTTAGATAGCATTAATATTACTGAGATATTGGCTGTTTATTAATACTTAAAAACCACATATTAATGCCTGATTTATGCAAAACCCTATTTTACATCCTCACTCCTAGTTAAACTTAACAACTACTTTACTAAGTATTAATAAGCAGTTATTAGACAAAAGTAGCTAATAGTTAGTTAAAAGTGAGAATTGGACATTATAAATAATAATTTTTGTACTTTTATATAATTTATTCTAGGTGTTTCAAGCCTATATTTGGATTATTTATTAAATAGGATTTAGAAAGTAATTAGTAATAAATAATTAAATTCTTTTCAGAGAGAGTAATTTGTACAGTAATTTAATTACATGATTGAAGATGTAATCATTAACTAGTAATTAATTACTTTTATTAAGTAACTTACACAAAATTATGGGTTGTATACCCAAAATACAAAAAGAAACCTGAGGTACCACCCCGGTGACAGAAAAGGTACAGTTTTGTACTTTACTTACTATATTACTTTACTAGGCTACTATAAATTTTGTATGTTATAAATAGGGTTATAATAATCATCTTTACACATAATGATTCAATTAACAACTATATGGTGTTTTTTATGTGGCTCTTTTATAATAAGTGACTCTGAACAATTTATCAATTGTTTCATTTAACAGCTGGTTACATTCACTGTCGTCAACAAACAGCCCATATGGGGTTAAAACATTCAGAATCTTCACTTATATGGAAAGTAAGCTACTCTACTATGATTTTATATTGACGAATATATTGAATTATTTACTGTATCTTGATTTGCCCATGGTTATATTTAAATTTGTGTGCACGTTAATTTTAACAATAAACTGTAATATGGAATAATGACACAATATATCCTGTTTGTGTAAAGGCCCATTTGGACCAAAATATATTCAGGTTTTTTTTTACCTCAAATATGATCAGATATGACCATATATGATCAAATGAATGTGAATATGAGATTCATGACTAGGGGTGTGTCTGTCTCATCATGATGCTCATCTGAGACCATAATAACCCTCTACATCGCAAAACAATGGTTAAAACACTCTTGTTTGCTATTTTCTAATCCTGCCTCACCTGTTGAGATCCTATCGCATTTTACAGCCCAGGTTTGCCCTTCAAAAGGATGAAGAACAACCGCTTTCACCTGACATGACAGCTGGGTATCAAGTTTTACAAAAATGCTGCGATAGATATTAATAACTCTTTGTTTATGTTGCTGGTGAGCTCCACCTGAGCAGCAGGTGCAGGGCTCTGATAACATCATAACTGAGAGCACACAGGTGTGAGCAAACAGGAAGGAACAAATACGCCAGCAGGTTTTGGATGTCACTCTGGATAGCATTTCTCCTTGTTCTCCCAGAGAGTCACTGTCTGCTGAGGGTCATAAACCAAACAGGGAAAACTTGATGTGAGGACATAGTGTTACAAATAGTAAAATAAACGTGGGATGGATTACTTTCTTCAGTGCTTTGGAGTACATTGAAAGTGAATTACGCATCATAATTGCCCATTATCATATACATGATGATACTTGTTGCTAAAAGAGTGCTGCACTTTAACAAATTAAGGTCAAAATGGGCGCTAGCTGTCACTGGGGTGGAATTCTTTCAAAAAATATGCCCTTTGGATCTAAAGAGTTCATATAAGTACCACATATTTATATTGGTGCATACAGTATTAGTACCTGAAAGATACATATTGGTACTTAATGCATCAATATATGTACAACAATGATACATATTAGGATCTTTTAAAAGGGCACAGGTGTGCAACTGGTTGCACATAAGGTTTCTTGCAGTGAAAAATGGTTGAGAGATATAAATTTTTTTTTGTTCTTTTAAAAACCTTTAGAGAAGCAAAAATGGTTCTTATATGACATGCGCTATGAAAAAACATTTAACTACAGTATAACCTATATTTTAAAGAGTATAGGCTCTGGTTTTGCAATAGCTTTCGGGTTATTTGGAGTCAATCGAAAACAATGCACATCACTCAAAATTGGTTTTACTGCTCTCCAGAGTGCTTTATTCTGATTGATTAATCAATCTTAGTATTCTGCCATCTTATATGTTATATTTTAAATTGTAAACAGATGTAGCTGATTTCTTAAAAAATAAGTAAATTTTCTTAAAAAAAAAACATCTAGATAATTCACTCACCACCATCAAAATGTTGATATCTTTTTTTGTTCAGTCGAGAAGAAATTATGTTTTTTGAGGAAAACATTCCAGGATTTTTCTTATTTTAATGGACTTTAATGGACCCCAACACTTAACAGTTTAAATGCAGTTTAAAATTGCAGTTTCAACTGAGTTTCAAAGGACTCTAAACGATCTCAAACGAGGCATAAGGGTCTTATCTAGTGAAACAATTGTCTTTTTGGCAAGAAAAATAAAACAATATGCACTTTTAAACCACAACTTCTCACCTTTCTCCGGTCCTGTGACGGATGACGTATCGAAACTACGCCCCAGTGTCTACAAGTGTGAAGAAAGAGGACCGTTCCGACGTTGTTGTTTATCGAATGATACCAATTAATGTCTTTGTGTCAGTTTATTGTTGGTCCGCAAATGTGTGTTTCATATATGTAACACGTCACCTTTCGACGTCATTACGCAATTACGTAAGGTCCCGCTGGTGCATCAAAGAGGAGTTGTGGTTTAAAAGTGCATTTTTTTTCTTGCCCAACATGATAATCGTCATGACAATCACGTAGATAAGACCCTTATGCCTCGTTTGAGATCGTTTAGAGTCCTTTGAAACTGCAATTTTAAACTGCATTAAAACTGTTAAGTGTTGGGGTCCATTAAAGTCTATAAAATGAGAAAAATCCTGGAATGTTTTCCTCAAAAAAACATAATTTCTTCTCGACTGAACAAAGAAAGACATCAACATTTTGCATGACATGGTGGTGAGTAAAATATCTGTTTTTTTTAAGAAAATGAACTAATCCTTTAAATAGCTTTGCTATTCAGATGCCTCTCATGTCACTCTGCGGATGAAACATCATTTGTGATGAGATTGATGTTGACTGCAAATCATGCAAAGCAGGTACATTCAAATGAAACAGTTTGTTCTTTAATATAAAGCAAGATGTTTGGTGACATGAAAATAAAGCCTAGTTATGCATTAGAAACATGAAGCATAAGTAATGCCCATATAAATCAAGCTGTACAAGCTCATGAACAAATTTACATCTGTTTACATCAGATAGACACTGCTTGTAATCTAATTGCAAATAATTGTTCTGTATTTGCTTTTGAAAGCGTGCAAAATGTTTGTTTTTCGCTTCGTCTCAGTGGAGCGTCATGAATTTAGATTGAATGATAATTTTATGTTGCCGAACGTGCCGCATTTGCTCATTTCATCACAATATCTTTAAGCTTTCTTGACAGATACAGTATGTTAATGATCAAATCGGCGATGGATTTAGAAATGAATTCAATCAGCTATTGGTCATCACAGCTGCTGAAGGTGAATGGTTGTAGTAAAAGTACAGTATATGTTGTAACAGTGTATAAGATCATGAACTGATGTCAAAACCATCTGCTGCACCATCAAGTGGAGAGAAAAAGTACAGCATTGACTTTTCACACAGTTCTCTATCACTTTATGCTCATGTGTTCATAAGATATTGAGTCATACAGTAGTCAAATAATAGATTTGTGCATTAATATATTACACAAATAAATGTTTTGTTTTAAGGACATTTAGAAATATTGAAAAGAAAGATTAAAAGGTTTTGGAAGTCAATTAATCTTCTATTTAGAGAGTTTTGATAATTATCTGCTTTGTCTGCTTAATGAGTTGTTAATTAGGTATTATTTATATAAGGTGTAACAATTTTGTCTCCCGTGTCCCTTGTTGAATTCTTTTTAAAAGTTAGATTAAAAAATTCATAAATAGATTCTTAGTGCTATTTTTTTCTTTTCAGCTGCCCTTATCCTCCTACAAAATGTAATGTTTGAAAAGCAAATGCACATTCCTTCTTTGTAGAGATGTTACCGAGGTCACGGCCAGAATTTTAATGAAGTTATTTCTCCTTAGCTATTAAAAATATTTTTCTTCACTTGGCAACAGTACAGTTTCTATGGTGTGAAAGTCTACTTTGACATTACGCTCAAATGAAACAATTAAATAAAAACCCAGTGTACCATAATATTGCAGAAGAAAGATGTGCACTTGGTACCAATAAACCTTAAACCAACATTAAACCTGAAATCTAGGAAATGTTATGTTACAGGAAACAAGAGAGACACCGTGAATTGTGCAAAAAAGAAACTGCATGGACTATAAAGATGTATCTTGAGCATCTTATCATTAAAATCAATGCCTGGGGTATGTCTTGTGTCTTATGGGATCAGAAATGTGAGTATTATGAGGCAAATACAGAAGTCACAACATGGCCAACATATCACATAAGCCAGACAGTTTTATACCTTCCGTGTAGTAGTCACAGTAAATAAAAGATACAGGTACAGTAGAGATCATGCACTTCGCTTTTAAGACGTAGTGTTACAGTTTTTGTTAACAATTGGATACATTTTTGTAGCTCCATATTTCACTCTCTTCCTAAAACGCACTAATTTTGTACAAAATTCAACGATTTGAAAAGTGCTTTGTCCCTGAATGGCCTGAATACCTCTGACGTAACCCGGAAATGTGACGCTCCATACCATGTTTAAAAGATTCGGTCACAATGCAATGCTAACAGGAGTTAACTTACATGCTGTGACTCCAAGCGGTAGGAATTATGATAAAATCTGTCTTGTCTACATCACCAATCCCAGGAAGTAAACTGTTGCTTACAATCTGTGTGTTTGTTGTAGTCCAAGAAAAGAGATTTACATTGGAAACGATAACTTGCGTGATTGTTCATTTTGAGGTTTGTACCTTTTGCATATCGTTAACAAGTACTCATACACACTTACACACCAAAGGAAATGTAAAATAGTGAATCGGACAATAGGTGCTCTTTAAACATCTAACCATAATCAATTTAATACACATCGCTATAAATTTTTTGTGTTTGACATTTTTTTCTATTGGAGAAAAGTCATATAAGTGTGGAGCAACATAAACTGTAAGAAGATAATGACAGAATTGTCAGATGTAGCAAATGATTTGAAAAAAGTGCAATTTGCTTCTATTTTGAAGGCCTTAATATGCAAACATTTGAAAATAAAGCCAGTATCATCTTTGTGTTTACTTCAAATTGTAAATTTGTGCAAAAGGAAAATGGCATGCATATGTGTAGTGCATCATGTGTTTAGACATTTTGTGACATCGCCAACTACTGGCTTGGCATGCACAATACATCTGAACAACCAACCCATTCTCACCAAAAGCGTACAAATGACACGCAGTGTGATTATCGTGCAATAGATACGCCAAATTCCGATTTTGCGTGCATATGATACGCCAGTCCTTCCCATTCACTTATATGGCGAATCGTTTCGTGACGTTTTATTTATTGTTTTCTCATTTGTTTTCTGTTTTTTTTACCATTTTCGCTTGGGTTTAGGGTTAGAACAACTTTTTGTTATATAAAATTGACATCCTAACCCAAACCCCAACTCTAACCCCAACTCCAAGCGACCATGGCTTAAATATAGATAAAAACTTAGAGAAACCTGTATATTAAATAACCTGCTTAAACAAATGTGAAATCTAACCCTAAACCCAAGCGAAAATGGTTTAAAAAACAGAAAACAAATGAGAAAACAATAAATAAAACGTCACGAAACGATTCGCCATATAAGTGAATGGGAAGGACTGGCGTATCATATGCACGCAAAATCGGAATTTGGCGTATCTATTGCACGATAATCACACTGCGTGTCATTTGTACGCATCTTGGTGAGAACGGGTTGGAACAACAGTGTTGTCTGTACCAGTGACGGCTGGTGACTTGTTTTTTAAGGGCGCACGAATCCGAAGCTCATCGAAACATGTATTTAGTTTGTCATTTGTCTGACTCGTCATGTCAAAATATGTGTTCGCCGCATCATATGAACATATGGGCATCACGCGTCAAAATACTTGCTCCAGAAGATATTTATGATAAAAGAGAAGCTCGTGTTTGCCAGATACTCGCTTAATCTCATGTGTAGTGTAGGTAAGTGAGTCTCTTGCAAGTATTTTGTGAACGTGAGCATTTTTTTAATCATAAAACCTTTCAAAGCATGTGCAGCATGCACATATTTTGACATGACGCATGATTCACATAGGTTTACATGACGCACCAAACATATATTTTGAATTCCTACCCCTTCCGAAGAGTAGTCACCGGTCTGTACACACAAAAGTTAAATCATTTTTGTTTTTAGTACATAATTGTTGTGTAAATACAGACATCTGAATGAGATAATGATATTAACCGAATGCTCTTGGTACATATAATTCGTTCAACAAATACTTTCACTTTAAATCTATTACAGAATAGATTGGCAGAATCTTTTAAGAGTATGATAAAAAATGCTAATTTAAAAGAAAGCAAAAAGACGCCCTTAGAGGGTTTTGAATATGAGATTATAGATTTAAATAGTTATTTTGTAGCATTTAAAATGTTTAAAGGGACAAAGTTACTGATATTACATTTATTCATTTAGCAGATGCATTAAATTTTTTATAAGAGCAACAATATCCATAGTATTCAGTACAATATACAACATGCTCAGCCAGGAGTGCATATCATAATGTGTTAACATCTTTGTGACATCTTTCTGAGGTCTGCGATAGCAATGCATAAAAATCTTCTGCAACACTGAAAAACTGAAAAACAATTATACGCACGTTTTGTTTTACTTGCAAACAAAATTGTGTTTATAAGGGAGTGTTAAGGTTTATGTTCCCACTTTTTCATTTGTTTTGTTTTGCTCTCCCAATTCTCACATTATGAAGGTAAAACGTGTCCTGACCGGCGGTGAAGGTTGGATGCCGTGTCTCCTGATATCACTTCCAGATGCTGGCTAGACTCGGCGGAGCCAGAGCCCTTGTGAAGGGCTCGGTTTAGTTGTCTTTTCCTCCAGGTGTGATGCCTCACGCTGATCCCTCCACATGTTCTGCCGGCCTTATCCAAACACGGCAGGCCGGGGACAGCGCCGGGCCGCCCCTCTGCTCACCCTCCTCTCCAGCCCACCCACAGCAGCATTGCCTGGTCCATCAGACCACGTCAGACATTACACCATTTGTCCCTACCTTTCATTACATATTGTCAGATTGGCAGAGAAGCACCTCTAATGCACTTTCATTCTGAAGAGAAAAGCCTTTGAATGGCTTTATAATGTGTTCTGTGTTGGGGAGTAACTAAATAATGACGTTGCTAATATATCTACATTTGTCAGATGACAGTAACACGCTACATTTCCAGCAAACGGTGGTGAAGCGTGATAAAATGTTTTATTGCATTCGATTTTTTGCTTAACTTGTCTTGTACATGCAGCGAATGAACTGAGGTAAAAAAAATGCAATTTTCTGCAATATATACTCAGTCTTAAATAATTAACGGTAATGAATTGATTTATCTGGACGGTTATTTAGGTTGCGTCCAAAAGCTCGAAAATACTGCCTTTGGATTTAGCATTCCAAGATAGATAGGCATCAAGGCATATCAGAATCCAAAGTTTGCTTTACTTTCTGTGTCTTGAGATACTTCATTTGATCGATTTTTTAAGACAGAAAGGTGTATCTTTCACTGACGTCAATGTCCCACAATCCTATGTGTCCGTGGCCAGAAATGCCTGAAAAGTCTGGTTGAGTTTGAAAAAACAAAGTGGCAGCCAAGAAAGCGGCTGGAGCACAGTTTTTGTGCAAATAAAGTTATATTTTAACTCTTTACAACTTCTGATTGCATTTCAAGCGATTTTTATTGTTTTTTAGTATTCGATTAGTTCACAAAAACACTCTCTGTTTATATAAAAAGCAGAACTCTGTTACGCTGCCTATGAAGTCCGAATGCATTTCCCGGAGCTGCCTTCATGCACAACGCAGCATTCGAAATCATTGCCTCGCGAGGCAACAAGTCAGCTGCATATGATTTTAGACGCAGACTTAAATTTAGCAATTCTAAAAATGATTTACTAATTTCAACAAAACCTCACAATTTATTAAATTTATGAGGTGGCTAATTTTTGTACGATCTGCTTTCACTTCATTTTTGTTGGTCAGGGGTCAGAAATGGGGCTTCATTATTACGTTTCGTAATACACACTTTGTATGATTCACATCGTATTAGCCACTTAACCAAAATAGTTTTCTATTTGAAATTAGGCTGTTAATTTTACAATGCTGCATGAACACTACCAACGACTTTGTGGCTGTGTGTCGCCGGTCTCTTTCAATGAGATCATTAAGAGGCATTTCTAATTTTTGTTGTCCTAGTTACACTTATAAAGATATAAGCATCCTCTCAGTAACGGATGAAAAATGGATGACGTTAACTCCACACTTTACTCCAATTGGTAGTCGTTCCCGAAAGTCACTCATCATTTGCATAAAGTTCAAGGTTGCTGGACACGCCCCATTTAGTCGCCACTGATCACTGTTGCTCGTGTCACCGGAATTGCCAGCTCTCCATTAAAATAAATGGGATTGTGACGCTTTATTGCTGCGTTTCAAGTTTCTCTGCAAATGCTTGCATGGCATAATTTTGTTTCGCAATATAACAAGAACTTTTGCGTATTTTTTTATTTTGATTTCCAGTATAAATATAAACAAATTCTTACATTAAGTTTATGCCTAAGTACATATACCTGCCATTGGGTTAAGTAATGGATAATGTAGGCAGCCGGTTGTTGTTGACGCATTAATAAGCCCTGACAGAGGGTCTTGTATCACTCTGAAGGGGCTTATTTCGCGATAACAACCGGCGGCCAACAATTATCCTTTGTTGGCTGTTATTTTACGATAACAATCGATGTATTACACGCTTATTACACAGCTATTTACATCATACAGTTGTAAATAAGGTTAGGAACAATAAAAATAATGATTTGAAATATTTTATTTGCTCAATTTTAAAGAATTTAGACCTTGTTTACTTTCGTTTTTAAGATAAGACAAGACTTTAAATGTCAGAGACACACTACTTGGTTTAAAAAATGTGTAAATATAATGTCATATATGTTATTAAAAGACATATTCATATTTAATTTAGTTTAATACTAAACTGTATCTGTCAAAATGATTTGCAGCATCTGGGTTACTGTGTGTTTTTAGTTTTGAGTGGTTGTAAACCTGCAAATGTCGCGACTGGCCAATCAGAATCAAGCATTCCAGTGAGTGTTATAAGAGAAATTAAACTGAAGTTTACTAAATTAAGTTACTACACTCTAAAAATTGCTGGGTTGTTTTTAACCCAGGGCTGGGTCACTATTGGACAGAACACACTGCCGGGTTAAAATGACCCAACTGCTGGGTTGTTTTAACCCAATTGCTGGGTTATTGTCAATCAACCATCTTGAAACAACCCAGCAGTTGGGTTAAAATAACCCAGCAGTTGGGTCATTTTAACCCGGCAGTGTGTTCTGTCCAATAGTGACCCAGCCCTGGGTTAAAAACAACCCAGCATTTTTTAGAGTGTAATTAAGTTACCCCACTGATATTTTTGCATGGTTTAGATAAATCACTGTAAAGCACTATATACAGTTATTTTTTAGATATGAAGTTTGATAATAAATATATTTTGATTTAAAAGATATTTATACTGGAAAACAAAACAAAAAATATTTAGTATTTTATTTTCGAAGCTTAAATATGAAGTTTGGTTTCAAAATGCCCCCCCCCAAAAAAAAATTTATGAGTAACCGCCAAAATCAGTATTGTATCAGGTCAGTATTTAAAAGTAAATTCTTAATTTTACGCAAAATCCAATATCCGCCGTGTTATTGTGTAATCTTTTCTCCCTTTTTTCCCAAATGCATTTATTTATTTTCTGCAGAATGCAATAAATCTGCTCAACAAATCACAGCGCACCAATTAACGCAGCATTGTAAACAACAATGGCGGCACTTTGAACACACAGAATCCTAGTTTTCCTCATCTTGTACTCCGTGATCAACAAACAAACAAAAACAAAATAAAACTTTGATGGCATTGAAAAACGTGTGGTGGTTGTCTGAGACGGGAAAGAAATGTAAGTCATCAGCATCTAATAATTTACGTGAGAGGCACTTGGGCTTCTGTCATTCTAACACATTGACCCCAGGGGATCTTATGAAAAACTTTCCATTATTTTACGCGAAGCCAACGAAAATCGAGCTGAACCAAAACATTTTACAGCTGATCGCTGTGAAAAAAGTTCAGTTACGACGTCCCAAGGATGACAGTAGCAATGACAGTGTTGACAAAATGCAATGACAAAATTATGACTTTTTTGAATGGATTTATTGCATTTTGCATTGCATTATAATACATTTTTGAAAATCAAATTATGGATTTGAATTTTTTATGTTTTTATAACCCAAAATTGCTATGTGAAAGTTTGTAACAGAAAATAGTGGTTTTCATCTTGTCACTTTTTTGGTATAGAAAACACGTTTTTAGTTTTGGAACCAAACTCTTCATACATTCAGTCATATCAGTTATTTTTATTAGTAGTTTGTAATTTTGTTATTTTTTTGTAATAAATGTAGGTACACTGTGATGTCATGAGTTGAAAAGCTACAGTTTCCAAGTAGTTTCCTTTATATTTGTGTTCTTTTCCTTCTTACGGCCTCTCCTCAGACCACCATCTTCCAGTTTGCCTCACGGTTTAATCTCTAGTAGCAGTGTTTTGTTTGTTCTGCTTGGAGGTCGCCGGAGCCGTAGGCCTGTCAAAAATATTATTACTCTTGTAACATGAGTCAGGTCAACACTGTTGCAGGCACATTAAAATGTCATGTTTCCAGCTCGGTGGGATTTTGAACAATAGACTTGTAGGCGATGTATGAATGATTAGAAGAACAAAAAGAAAAAGAGAACAAAACAGAAGTAATGCCAAACTTCTAATCCTGTGGCTCGCCAACGTGAGTTACCGAAAGTGTGGTCACACGCCTAGTTAACACAGTTGGCCGAAGCGCACATTCTCACAATAACTGCACAATGTTTGTACAGATGACCTGTCAAAGATCTCTGTATAAGGTATAAAAACATGATGTCTTAAAGAAATTTGGAGAACATTGAGTTCTTCATACTGTATTTTAAGAAAAAAAAACATGTTGATTTCATTAGTGTTTGATCCTGCGGATTTTCATTTCATAGTGTTTCATATTGTATGAATAGCGTGGACCATTATTATTATGATTATCTACAATGTGCACATGCACATACATATAATACATAACTGGTTATATTTTGAATAGTTTCAACTCAATTCTGAGTTGTCAATTCAGATATTTTAAGCTTAGTAAAGCACTTTAAAGTTATTTTTACATATGACTTTTGTTAATACAGCTTCATCTGGAAACAGACAATAAACATGATGAATTGTGCAATATTAAAGTAAATGAAACACTTACATACATCTATTCAATGAGGTAGGGGTTACGTTTATTACATTTTATCTTTTCATGGTTTCATGATAATATCCAAATGTTGTGTTTGCAAAGACTAAAACGTAGTTAATATAAAATCATGTGCTGGTTTATATATTTTTATTTAAACAGTTTTGGTTGCGTTGTACACAAGTATCACTGCAGACCACAGCAATTCTTGATTGTTCTTCCATTACATCTTAAGCAGCGTTTCCCATCCAACTCCCTGCATATGTTAATAATTCAGTCTGAATGAAAAAGAAGCCATGACGATTGGAAAAAAGTCTAAAGATAATTATATGTTGAATTAGATAGATCCCAATCTAAGTAAATGTTATTGTTCAGAGCCCCGTGCAAATGGGAGGGGCCAGAGATTATGCTAAGAACTTTCAGATGGTGTCATAGTTGACAGGCTCATTGTATCAGAAACACATAGTGACAGAGTACGTTCTCTCCCTCTCATATTTCGGGTATGGACTCTGAAAACGCTTAAAATTATTTCCAGTCACTGCTTAAAATAACGTTAGGTCGTCCAGAGCTGGACCCCGATGCAGAAAAAAATCTAGACTTTTAACAGGGCCCGGTTGCTGGTATTAATTTTTTGGTGCCTGTTGGCTTGCAATCTCTGGCAACCTCTGACACGTTTTTTTTTTTGTGCAGCAGTGTTACTGGAAAGCTGGTGAGAAGAATCTGGAGTTGATAATACTTTCTGCCAGCATCTGTACCAGATCATACAGGAAACTTGGGTTGTTGCATCTTAAAGTGGACAGAATGGCAGCAAGAAAAATGTAATCTCCAAAAATTAGGGAATCTGTTCTGGTCTCTAGACTGGAGCCTAAAATGGGCAATAACTTTTTTTATTTCAAAAAAAGGGTCTTCTGCTTAAGGTGCTATCATGAGAACATTCTTATAACCAAGCAAGAACTTTAATACAGCATTTATATAACAAAGGAACTGAACGTTCTAAAAACGCTTTGAATAACGTTATTATAACAAAGCAAGAATGATTATACAATGTTTATATAAAAAGAGGATTAAATGTTCTAATAAATATTTTATTAACATTCTTATAACCAAACAAGAATATTCACACAACATTTATGAGAGAATTGAACGTTCTAATAACGTTTTTAATAACATTCTTATAATAAAGTGAGAACGTTAAAGCAACGTTTATACAACACGATAATTTCAACCCAGTTGAATTTGGTTCAAACCAAAATTCAGAGTTAATTTAACCCAACGGCTGGGTTTGTCCCTCTTCTGACCCAACACTGGATTGAAAATAACCCAGAGTGTAATGGGTTGTATACACCAAACATGAATTTAACGTTTTGCGCGAGTAGATTGCGTACAAAGTCAATGCAAAGATGCCAATAGACGCAAATTCACATTGGGCGATGTAAATGTTGCTAATTGGTCAGCGTGATTGCCTTGAATATGCGCTAATCGCCTCAACACATCGAAAAATTTGTCTGACCCAAAGTTAAATCCAGCAAGTAATATTGAACGAAAACATACTTCGTGCCTAGTGTTTATGACATATCATCTTTAAATTGTTGCCAAACAAGATGACAATTAAACACTCTCAGAAATAAAGATACAAAACTGTACCTTTTCTGTCACTGGGGCTGTACCCTTTCAAAAAGTACAGCTTTGCACCTACGGATTTCATTTTAGTACCTCAGAGGTACATACTGGGACCAAAGAGAGCTTATTAGTACCTCAAAAATACATATTAGTATCTCAAAGGTACATATTGGTACTAAATGTTTACATATCTGTACCTAATGGTCCATACAATTGCCTTTTTAAAGGGTGCTGCCCCACTGACAGCTAGGGTACATATTTTGACTTTTTTCTAACAATGTAAGTCCTAAAGGTATGATATTGTATTCTGTTTTGTATTCCTGTAAAGGTATCAAACAGAAACTTAGGGTACAGCCCCAGTGACAGAAAAGGTACAGTTTTGTACCCTTATTTCTGACAGTGAATAAACAATACTGACCGTTACCTATCAACACATACAATACAAAATATCAACAGATAACCAATATGGACATGACATATTGAATTTCTATGAAAAAGCTATATCCAATAAAGCTGCATAATGCCCAAATCTTTGAGCATTTTTACACGTGGTCACTTCATGCGATTTCTCTGATCAGATAACTATCCGATCATAAAAAGACCAGGTATTAATGCCCTTCGAAGCGTTTTTGAGATGTTAAGAGGTGTTATGGGACGCATTTCAGATGAAACTGGACAAGTGTAAACACATCTGGTTGATGAAGCCACATAAACTTGATTATGAAGTGACGTTAATTATTTGGTGTTCGTATGGTTCAATAAAATGAAAAAGGGTTAAAATTTCAAAATAAGTTTGCAGATTACTTGCATACATTCTCTTATTTGAGGACCAAGTCAAAAATTTCTGGTTTTATTTTATTTTGACAGAATATTTGGAGGATAGTTGCAAAGATGTCAATGTGGTGTAACCGGTCTGTGTCAATTGGTGTAACTAGTATTTTTTTTAAATGAAAATATAAATATATTCATAAAAATGTAGAATAAAATATAATCATCTAGTTTAGTGTAATATGATGTTTTTAACATACATTTTTACATCATTTGTCAAATATTATTTAGAAAACAGAGCTGTTTTCAGCATGTGTAAGGACAAATATTACATAAACGCATAAAAATTTACATTTAGAAATAACTAATAAAATTATATTTTAAAAAGTTTTTTTTTTTGATGATTACGCTTACATGTCATCAAGGTGGATAAAATATTTCAGATTTCTCATTCTTTGGCGCAACTGGCGGTTACACCATTTGACATTTTCAGGTCCATTCAGTTTTAATTTTCATAAAAATGGTGCAAATGTCATTTTTACTGCATAAAATTAACATAAATACACTATGTGCATTGAAATAAACAAGTTTTTTTATTTTTTTATTTTAAACAAGTTTTTTAAAAAGCTTTTTGAATTTCTCATCTTGCCAAACCATTTTTGTCACTGACCCATATAACTATAAAAATTTAACTTTTTGAACGTTTTGTGAATCGCATTTCTCCCATCATGAACCTGTAAATCATAAGGTTGTCTCACTTTCCTGCTGCTCTGTACTGCAGGCATACAGTACAACATACCGTAAGTGTTGCCTTTTGATGTATAAACGTCGTCTTAAGTTTTTTAAGGCGAAGTAATGAATAGTGCATTTGCATTTTGCGTGGGAGCAAAAGATTGGATTGATATCCTTTTTGCCAAGACGCATTCATGTGGCTGAATGTAAATGGAAATAGCTATCTGATCAGAGAAAATACATGAGGTGACCAGGTTTAAAAAGGCCCTTTGGAAATTACATCCAACTTATGTCATAAAAAATAAGAAGTAAATGTCATAATAAAACAAATATATAAATATAAACATAAATATTTATCATGCATAAAGTATGCCTCCACAAACCATGCATGTTTATACCTATTATAGTTTCTATTTGTGTGTATGTGTGCATATACATCCTGACTTAGTCCTTAGATACAGTACTGACTTTCTCTTATTTACCCTAATGTGTTTCTATTTAGGCAAAGAGATCTATGCAGAATGGCTTATGGTTACACAGGCTATAGATCATAATTCTGCTCTCCCATGAGCCAGAATGCTTCCAAAAGCAATCACTGTTAAGTCAATGTGGTTTCAGTCTGCAGCCTTTGTTACACAGTCCACACAGCATGCAGTTTGGAAATTCCAGTGGTTTGGGAAGCCGCAGTTTCTAGGCATTAAGGAAATGTTACTTCTAAATCAATATGAGGAAACGATTTTGTGTTTGCCATGGCAAGAGATTTTAAGCCCATCAAACGTGGCTCTATTCCCAAACCTCTGATGAAACTATGCATTCACTGTAAGATTATGGTGGTTTCTACCCTTTTATTAGTTTGCAATGTATGTTTCTTTATAAATTTGTCCATTGTCAATGTATTTTGCAATGCAGTGAACTCCTTTAAACTGGTTGTATGCTTGTGAAGGTTTGAAGTTTTTAAATAACAGTTTTTTGCAATATTTTGTATAATTTGTTTTCTGAATATATAAAGGGGGTTCAGGGGGTTTTGGCTTTTTCTTAAAATAGTGCAAAGCTTTACATGACCTGTAAAAAAACATGCACTCTGAAAATAACAGTTTTTTTAAAGCCATATTGGTAAAATATTGAACAGAACACACTGCTGGGTTAAAATTGACCTAATGCTGGGTTGTTTTAACCCAACTGCAGGGGTTATTATAATCCATGGTTGCATAACAACAATTGGGTCATTTTTAACCCAGCATGTGTCCTGTCCAATATTTACCCATTTTGAGTTAAAGGGGACATTTCACAAGACTTTTTAAAGATGTAAAATAAATCGTTGGTGTCTCCAGGGTATGTATGTGAAGTTTTAGCTCAAAATATCATAATTTATTATAACATGTTAAAATTGCCACTTTGTAGGTGTGAGCAAAAATTTGCTGTTTTGGGTGTGTCCTTTTAAATGCAAATTAGCTGATCTCTGCACTAAATTGCAGTGTTGTGATTGGAAAGTGCAGATTAAGGGCGGTAATATCCCCTTCTGACTTCACAAGGGGAGACAGATTTAAATTATTTTTCCAAGATGTTGCAGAGAATGGTTTACCAAAACTAAGTTACTGGGTTGATCTTTTTTACATTTTCTAGGTTAATAGAAGCACTGGGGTCCCAATTATAGCACTTAAAAATGAAACAAGTCAGATTTCATGATATGTCCCCTTTAAAATTAAGCAGCCTTTTTAGAGTGTGTGAAGACCTTGATAAAAAATAAGATCATATTGTGTATAAAATTATTTTATTAAGCCTGGGTGAAATACCTTATGCATTTTTATTCATTTTGGCAAAATTATATATTTTGGATTTATTTTGATTTTTTTTTTTAAATGATTGTCAGATGAAAAGCATGCATTTTCTCAAATAGTGGTGTAGTTACATCATCTACCTGCAGGGGCAGAGAACAACGCTAACCAGCCAAACCCTGCACCTCTGTGTGAAGGTGACCCAAAATTCCATGGGACCTCTCAGCCACCTGTTTCCAGTAGAGCTACATTAGTCCAACTCAGCCTGTTTGGTTCCCCAATACACCATCCCAAACCGCCACCTCTCATTCGTCATGGCTTGACGACAGACCGTCCTCTCATATGGCCCGATGAAGGTTACCCACTCTCTCAAGACCGTTACCAGACGCTGACCCTTTGTTCTTTTTAACAGTCATACAACATTACTAGGACAGTGTAGTAAAGTAAATTTGATAGTAGGGGAGATTGGAGCTAGCTGTCAAACTTTTAACCCTATAGGCTTAAATATTTCACAGGGTGGGTTTATTTACTATTAAGTCAATTTCTGTGCAAACCTATAGCCTTGCATTAAAAACCAATAGGACATTACTGCTACAGTAACATTCACACATGTTGGCCTTTTGTGATGTCGTGATTTGAAAGGATTATTACTTTAAGGTATAAAATGATATTTTGGGGTATAATTTTGCTATGATGACATGTACAGGGATAACATTTTCAATTTAAACCGCCAGAATTAATTGTATTTTTTGCACATTACACTATTCAGGCATTTAGGGAAAATAACGTAACTTTACACATTTATTTATTATATGATATAAAACGCAGCATACAAAACAGTCACAATTTGTACTTAAACCAAGTGTACCGAGGACAAACAATCAATTTATTTGAAGAAAAGATGCAAAAGTGATGACAATCCGCTATAAATATCAAATCCGGTGTAGACTGATTCAAAAACTGCCGCGATGCTACGTCATCTATGATTGTGAAAAGGCATTGGCTTTTGTGACAAATCGCATCATTATGTCAGCTAAGAATGTGAAGCGCTATTGGCTCTTGTGACCGACTACTGACTGTACTTTTACTTGCGTGTTGTGTTTATATGGTTGAGAAGTGGTTGGGTTTAGGGTAAGGGTGAGGGTGGGGTTAGATGATCCAAAACATGTTTAAAACCATAAATGTTTATGAAACCGTTTCTACATTAACAAATTCAAAAAATTAAATGTCTATATAAGGCAAAAAACTTAAATATAACAACAGATTGTATTTATAAGCTACTCCCGCTAGAAGACACTAATGCCTTAATACGTCACTTTACGTCACTTAATACGTCACTTTACGTCACTTAATACGTCACTTTACGTCGTTTTTTTATTTTATTAACTTTTTGTTATTGCACTTTAATTGGAAAGATGTTCCTACAATTAATATTCAGGGATGTGATTTTTCCGGATTAATACGGAATTCCGGATTTTCCGACCTGAAAATGTGACCTACGTGAATCATGCAGATATGTAAAAAAAAAAATAGGGGGGAGGGGGTATCTCACAGCCGTCGCCATGGTAACCCGGGACGGAACCACAATCGCCGTCCCCGCGCAACAGGGCCACACCGGGCAGCACGTCAGATGACAAAGAGAAGCATCTTCCTTCCTTTCCAAGTATCAACAAGGACGTGTTTCCAAACATTCGCAAATGGCAGATGGCTAAGTATGATTGTAGTCACCATTTACCAATCAGACCCGATCGTTTCTCTCCTCTCTTCTCCTCATTTGCGACGTTTGGCTGTCACTCGCGTGACGCGAAACAAAGCGGCAAACATATACACGTCGGTTTACTTGGTGGATTTGGAGCGGCAATTTTCACAGAAATGAGAGGAAAAATGAGCGCCATTGCAGAAAATCCTGGTGGCGACTGAGAGAGGGACGATGCAACAATATTCGTTCCGAAAAAAAGGCAAGGAAATAAGTTACCTCTGAACGTTTCTGAATCGGAAGGCTGCAGCCTCCAGAGGTCTCATAGGATGCATACGTCATCGAGCCTGGTTTAACCTAACTGAGCATTACATTCGGAAGTCATAAACATATTACAACAATTTACGATTAACTAAGAATAATAGTAAACTTCATAATTGTTAATATTGTGACTCTTGATGAGTCTTGATGACGTATGCAGCTTAGAAATGCGACCTCCGGAAGGCTGCAGACTTAGGATTGAGAAACGGCCTCTGTATCATCGTTTGTTTCAAAGGTTTCGTGTTTTTAAAGTTTTAAGGTTGACCAGTTTGATTAAAATAAATAGCTCCTGTACTTTTTTGTACAATTGCTTTTATTTATTAGTGTCATTCTATTGTTTATGTTTAACAAAGTTACTCATCTACAGGGGTCTAAAATTAGAAAAAGAGACCTTTAAGACACTTTATTATAACTAAAGGTCCTGTGTAGCACAATTTACAGATATTTGTATTAAAAAATACTCTGGTAAAAATAGAAGTACTGATTTAACTTCTTTACTCAAGTAAAAGTATCAAAGTACAGGCTTGGAAATTTACTTAAAGTATAAAATTAAAAGTAGCCATGCTTTAGTTCTTTATAAGCCATTGCCTACATTTTATTTGGATGTCTGCAAAATAGGCCTTCTTTTGACATGAACATTTGCATGTTGCAGATTTAGCTGTTAAAGTTGTGTAAAAATGCAAAACAAAAAGACAAGACACTTGCTTTTGATTCCCACTGTTACACATCCACCAAATAAGTTGTTATGTGTCATACTGTACAAAAAAGTTGCATGTTGCACATCTAGCTGTAAAATAAATTAAAATGTGTTTTTTTGTTCAAATAAGTTCTTATGGGTCCTACTTTACTATCCCTATAGATCCGCCACCAGTTTGATTGGCGTGTGTATGGGGGGGGGGGGTCTCGATATATTTTCCTGCTTTTTTGTCCTTAGCCAATCACATGCCTGAATATTCCCTTGTCGTGTTTGAACTATACTAGAAATCTCCACCTTTCCCTGCTGTAAAACAAAGTCACTTTTACTCTGAGTAAAGTTAAAGTGAGTTACTTTTTACTTTGCTTGAGTAGATTTTTAGACCAGTAACTTTACTTTTACTTAAAGGGGCGGTGAATTTGTCGATTTTATTGTTTTATACTGTTGCCTGATGATGTTCGCATGGTTTTTACATTCAAAAACATCAAAAACAATAAGTAATAGGCTATTTTGTAACATGGATTAGTGGCTCTCTGGAGAAATGGTTCGTTTGAAGGGGCGGGCCGCATTGAAGACCTGGACGTAAACACCCACTGCTATGATTGGACGGCTTCATTCCCCGTCATTACATGTGGGCAAATGTTTTAAAAACATTAATGTGATAAAAATAGCAGCCGAACACAAATATGTTTGAGCCACAAAAGATTCTGGGTGCTAAATACGATACACATAAATGACAATACGTATATTAAAGTAGAAACAAAACTCGACGTGACTAAATTACCGTATACAACACAGTAAGCGCACATCAGAATCTAAACTGCGGCTAATAAATCCTTATCAATAACTTTGTATATTTCGATTGTGCTTGTGAAGTTGCTTTTACATTCACGTAATGTTAAATACCACAGTTATATGATAAAAAATATGCTTTATTGATTGTTTGACCTTTCAAACGTAACTCGCCTAAATTACCGTATACAACACTGTAAACGGGCATCAGAATCTAAACTGCGGCTGCTAAATCCTTCCTTATAACTATTTTTGTATATTTCTACCTTTAAATTACAGTCATATTATTAAGTGTTGCACCTTTATTAATCGTTTAATGTTTTTAGTAAATTAAAACAGTCAAACAAACGTGTTTAGACACGGATGTTACAACAGGACATATCAAGCAATCTCTTCTAACAAAGCAATAGTGAAACGCAGTAACTTAAATAAAGTAAAATGTCTTACTGTGTATAATGCTGTGTCATTGTTGTCAGATCCAATATAAGTGGTGCTTTTAATCACAGTCTCTCTGCAAATCCAGCATCTTCTTCTTTACAAATGAATCCATGTACACGAGCTGGAACTTCTTAAAAAGCAAACTTTTTCCACGCATTTAATGTTATGTTCCAACTTCCAAGCCTCCGAATTAAAGTATTTAGCTTCTGTGTTGTTCCCACGCGGTTCTTCCACAACCGAAAATGCGTTTCCAGTCTATCATAACAGATCACCGCGTCAAAATAAAAGTCTCTCAGAAAAAATGTATTTAAAAGTAATTTTGGTTACATTTGTCAATCTTTAAAGACATATTTACTTGTTGAGACACACGTGTGTCACGCGAAGCTGTGGGCGGGGCTACAAAAGTGGTCCTTGTATTTGGCTATGGGGCGGTGCTTCAATTCTACTTTGACGTCATAGATTTCCGAATTCCACACTGGCTTGTTTTACTGGCTTGGTGCCAAAAACGGTTATATTTCAGTAGCACGGACGTTTTCAGTTCTGAAACTTGCAGGATGTTCATTTAAGTATGATGACCTCTTATATAACAAATTATCAAGTTAAAATTGAGTATTTGATTCACCGCTCCTTTAAGTAAAATATAATTAAAGTAACTTTACTTTTACTTGAGTACAATATTTTATTACTCTTTCCACCTCAGCTCGCGACATTGTTTACTTTGGGGTTTGTACCTTTTGCATATCATTAACATGTACTAATACACACACACACACACACACACACACACACCAAAAGAAATGTAAAATCATGAATCGGATAATTGGTGCTCTTTAAATCTACCCATATTTAATAGTTGACCTAAGCCTTAATTTATGCTGATATATATTCGGCAAAATAATAAAAAAAGATATTGAAAATAGGATATTTCTAAGAATTTTCATGTATTTGGTCAATTTAAAGAGGAATATCAGAATCGTCCTGCAAAGCCTGGCTGTTGACAAAGCTAACATCGCAAGTGAGGTGATTTTTCACATTTAGGAGGTAAAAGAAGATTTAAACATTCTTATTGCTCACACCCTAAATTAGATAAGAGCTCACAAAGGTTTCAATAAGGAGGTGACCACCTCCCGGAGGTTTGAGGATGTGATGTTAGTGGGATGGTACGAATGTAAGGGAGGAACGAGTGCAGTGCAGGTCACTGAAGAGGGAGCAGCATGCAGTACCATCACACATGTCTCTGGGACTGAGGGATTTAGACAGATGGTACCTGGTGGGTGACAAACAATTAACAAACCTACAAGAATAGCTAGTGTGACGCTGCTTATGCAGGCACCAGAGAAAGAGCGAACACGATCAAAGCTGCTGTTATGTTAAGAGAACGATTTTATCTACACACATTTGATGTTTTTTAAATTGTTGCCACTCGATTCGCACCCTCATCAAGTATCCTCCACAACATCCCGATATGCAACTGGGATAATCTCTCGAAACGATTATAAAAATGTAATTAGTAATCAACATTTTTCTAATTTGCTTCCTTCAAGTGTCCCAGCAGCGACGCAAGTGTTCCCCAGAACGCATTACAGAAGATAACATGTTTCACTGCTGAGCGTTCCTGTTTTTTCTGTTTTCACACATATATGTGGCACAACATGTTCTTCAATCTGCCCAGCTGAAAACTGTCCTCATTAACAACATATCTGACACTGCTTTAAATGGAATTTACTTTGTCAGTGAGCCGCAGACGTGACATCCCATGATCTAGTGCGTTGAACTGGCCTGAGCTGGGCATGTTTCGGGTGTGTGTGAACACATCTGGAGTCTAGACTCAGCGGCTCTGTGGGCAGGGCCATATCTCTCCGCTGCATCAGGCCGAGAGCCCAGTGCTGTTTACATAGGTGGCACAAAACTATAATTTGTTTGAACATTCAGATGTATTGCACTCTTAGACTGTCTCTGGCCTCAACTCCCTTTGCCCCCTGTGAGAGACGAGCAGTCTATGCTTGTAAAAGCTCCTCTGATCTGGAAACAGTTTAGGGGGCTTTCCCCTCTTCATCTAACGTGGTCTGATGAGATCAGTTACTTTATGTTTGGAGCCCCAGAGACCCCAATGGTGTAATTGTAATAAATTAACCTATTGATCTTTACACACACATGCATATTATGCATTTGGCACATGCTTTAATTCAAAGCGACTTCAATCCATGCATGACCCATGACCGTGTAACCTTTGTGTTGCTTTAATGTGGCTTATAATAAAAATAAATATCATTTTATGCACATATGCACATTGATAGTCACTATCAAAAGCCACTGCAAAAATTCCTTTTTAAAGCTGCAGTCCGGCACTTATTTGGTTTTAAAAATAGCCACAAAAAAAAACATTTATGAGAAAATACATAACCAGCCAGTGTTCAAAACTATCTGCTTGCCTTAGCTCAATTCAAAACGGTAAGCTTGTAATAATGAATTTAATTCCAGTGGTCCTGATAGATTTTCGTGGAAAATTCGAGCACATCTTTGCGTCATTGCATCACTTCTGCACACATAAAGAAGGAGACTCGGCTAGTAGGTTATATTGCGTGTGAGGACGATGGAGGTGCATATTTATAGCCTTTCTCACAGCACGTGAACATCTGCAGTGCTTAGTTATATAAAAAGCTGTTTTTAGATGCCCATCGACTGATTGGCTGTTTTAGTAATGTTTTAATGCGTGTGTGTCTGTAAACGCATATAAACTGACTGGCATCGCGTCATGTGCAAACAACAGCGCAATGTATGGAATCATGTTACAGCACTTAAAATATCCTGTAGTGTATCCTTTCTATCAAGATAGCGAATGTAAGACACGACATGTAAAGAAATACACGCTACACGTGTGAAGCGTCCTCGTTTGTAAACATTACCTACACTAGGTAATAATAATATTACATGACAGCAAATGTAAATAAATAAAAAAAGACTGACTTCAGGAATAATTATCTTCCTCCAGGCGATCTTCCATTGATCTGTAAAGTTTCCCACTGGGATAAATAAAGTATCTAACTAAGATGAACGCTTCTTTAATTTTCCTCATTGTCCAGACATAACTAAAGATCTTTCTCGTATGTATATAAAGTTTATCATCCCAATACGCAGTATTTAGTCTTTAAATCAGATAAAAAATCAGATACTGAAGTTAGCCAGGATGACAGTATCCACAGCGACGCTGTGATTGACAGATTCTCCTCAATACATTGTGTTCATCCGCGCTGTTTCGTGCCGATGTACACCCATGTAAAGTTGATAATCCCGCGAATAGCTGCAATTGCAGATTTTGAACAGAGATGGCGACAAAGAGGAAAAACGCCGGACTGCAGCTTTAATCAACTTGAAATTACAATTAATTTCAACTTTCTTGGCTAGTGAGGAGTTGCTATAAAAAATTTGTCAAAAAAGTTTAAGTTAATTAAAAATTCAAATTGATTAAACTTAAATGTTTGCGTGTGAATATATAAAAAGGTTTTTCTAATGACTACACATAATCATTTTTCTTTTCTTTTTCCTTTATCCCATACTTAACTCTTTCCCTGCCATTGACGAGTTATCTCTTCAATTAAGAGAAAACATTTCCCTGCCCATGAAGCATCCAATAGGGGGTGGTCTTACCCAATTTATAAAAAACTGTAGCATCAACTAAGTCAACAACATTGTACAGTAAACAACGTGTATGTTTTGCTCATGTATATGATTATGATCTCCAACAAAAGGCCTTTACGAAAATGTAATTATTTCAGCTTTTTGCTCAAAATTTGGTATTTTTTAAGAAACCTACCCATATTTGAGAGATTATAAACAGAGAACAAATGAAGATTAGAATCAAATTTTTTTCTGTTTTATTTGTTTGTTTGTTTAAAAGCAGAGGATCTGTTCTTGCATTTCAAATATATTGTATGTTTATATATTTATAGATTACATTTTTCTGTAAATTTTGTGAAACTTGAGAAAATCATAAAAATGCTGGCGGGCAACGTTTAATAAAAAGGCTGGCGGGGAAAGAGTTAAAGAAACTACTACAATAATGTGAGGTAGTGTTTATATTTCAAAATCGTCTACTTCCAATTCCTTTTTTTATTTTTCTCTATATCTCCCATTTTTATTGTCATTTTCATTTAATTTTCAGATTTTTTCAGATATTTTTCTTATTTAAACCAAACTTTACTATACCCTGATACTGGCAATGTAATTCTATGGGCAAATAAAAAATATGAAAAATAAATAAATAAATACAAGTTTGCATGCAACAATTTTTACAATGTGAACCCATGACCTTTAGTGCAGCTAACCAAATGCTTGAATAGTTGATCTACAGGAACAATTATTTTGTTGATATTTTGTAATACTATACAATATACAATTTTTATTATAATCAGATCCTCAGACTAACTACAGACAAGGGTAAAATGCATCAGTCCTAAAACAGCAATATGGACAAAAGGAAGAGGGAATTTTGGGAAACCACTTCATCTCTGCCACCCATCCAGCACAATCATATCCAAACACACTTTGACTATAACCCTGAAAATTTCATCTCACTGTTTCCTATTATAATAGTTTATTATAAGTATTATACATACATGGTCACAAGGTCTTGCTTGTGGAATGTATGAAATGAATCTGTTTTGATTGCTTGTGATACAGCTTTACAGGTCAGAAAATGTTAGAAAATCTAATAAATTTTCTTCAGAGGAGTTATGTTCATTCACCCAAAACGAAACGGTCTCTTGGCAGGTCCAGTCAGTTGTATTCGGCCTGTATAATAGCCACTCAAGCAGCCTTCACTGCCCACATTAAAGCTCTTAAGTGGGCTGCCACTTCTGATTTACATCTGTATGCAGAGCAGACACAATGTACACACAGGGCAAAATTACAGCCTCACTATTTCTCAAGGAGTTAACGTTATGGGCTGAATTATGAATAGAAGAAAATAGTTTGCCTTTGGATTATGTAAAAGGAATGCTGTCTTTTAACTTCCAAGCATCAATGAATTTAAACATTTATAGTGTGCCAGGATAAAATGTGCTGATAAAATGTAATAAACTAAACATGTGCGGACAGGTTTTTCCACTACCTGTCTACTAGCCTGCTGTTATAGGCATTAGTGGACAGTTTGAATTGCCTACGGACTCTAGCAAGCACTCTATTGATCACATGCACACTTCAGTGATGCCTAAATAAAACCATTATATTAATATCAATACCTAATAAGGAGTACCTCTAGTCTTTTTTTTTTTTAGAAAAGTTGCAGTCCTTCTTGAACTCTAAGTCCGTAACTATCCAGCTATGCGGGTGTTGAGGAAGGTGGATTTCTAGCCTACTACTATGTACACTTTATAGACATATAAAAAGCTGTGGGAGGCATTTGACTTCATGTGGGTGGATTCAAAATTACTCTTAAATTTTTTTAGTATATGTAAGGGGGTGTTGTCATATTTCATCCATAGGGTGTGTATGTCAATCAGTCTGTAGAGTCATATTTCTCATGTAGATCATTACATGTGTAGGCTAATAATATAATGCAGACCTAATGATCTCCAAGGGATGGCCGCCGATGACATTATGGATAATCTACCATGTTTAATGGTTAGCTAAAGACATTGTGGTGTAAAGGTGGGATGGAAAACATGATCAAACTATTCCTTTTTTCTTCCAAAGGTCAGAAGGTTGATGCTGCTCCGTACACCAGGTAATATGTTTGGAAACACTTTACTTGAAGGGGTGTTCATAAGACTGACATGACACGTGTCATGAACATGAAGGAGATTTTATGCGCATTTATTTGTTCAATTATGTCATTTTTAATGCAAAGATGACATTGTTTGAATTGTCTTTGTTATGACAATTTGACATAAACCAATACATCATAACTTGTCATAAATCTGTCATAAACATGACATTGCAGAATAATTATAAAACTTAAGAAGCTATACCTAACTTTATGGGTTATAATAACATTAAACTGTCATTTAAATGCCATTAAGTGTTAATACTATGTCAAATAATTTTAAATACCTTAATAAAATGTAACAGACACGTAAAAATATTATACTTAAATGTATATATGTGCACAATACATGAAAAACTGACAACTAACAGAACTTGTTCTTCCTCACACAAAGGGTTCTGAAATTTTCTGACATAAAAGCAAAAAATAACAAAACATTTAACCAAAATTAATTTATTGTAATTAACTTTGCAGCGATATGGACCCAACGCTGCATGGCTTAGCCCATTACTGTACAGTTTTCATTTAAATTTAGGTGAATCGGTCTCCAAATGCAATAGAGTATAATTTTATGAATCTTAATTATTATTATTATTATTGAATTATTGCATTTATTTGTTAAACACAAGGAGGAAACTTAAAAAACCTTATGACCTGAAGAATGTTCATGATGTTGTTATAAAACTATTTGAGAGTATTAACACTTAATGACATTTTAATGACAAATTATATTTGTACCACTGTAGTTGAGGTCAAGAAAAATATTCATTACGCTGTTATAAAACTATATGACAGAGTATTAACACTTAATGACTTTTAATGACAAATTCAATTTGGAGCACTAGTAAAAATGGTTTCTTGTCACATGACCTGCGGTGTGCTTGGGGCATTCTGAAAAGTTAAGATGTTTTTAACTCAATGCGGTGCAGACGCGCCTAGAAAAAACGAGCGTTCCATTATGAGCGATGACGCGATATGACGCGATATTTGAACGGCCCCTAATACATGGTGAAAGCATTTGGTACAGCAAAATGGTATCTGGATGAAAAAAATACTTTATAGTCAAGTTTTACTTTAACAAAAATATATTTTTCCAAAACATTTACATTTACACTTTTAGATTTAGCCATTAAACAGATGCTTTATCCAAAGCGAACTAAAAAAAGTTTTTGATTATCATATAAATGTAGGGTTTTTTTATTGCTAAATGAAATTTCTAATGTCCTCCTTTGGGTTGAAATGTTGGCAAGAATCATCTTTAGCAGAATCATCTATAAATCTGTCAAACTTTTTTAGGTAAATGACAGTCATCTGAGTTGGTGTGGTCAGATGGTGTTTGTGCAAACATGGGGCAGACGGGCCAGCGAGTGAACAGGCTTCCCTGATGCTCTGCTTTCATCTTCATTTTCAGCTTTGCCCTGGGCCAACGCCTCCCTGATGTTTCCACATAGGTGGGCTGCTGTACCCCGCAAGTGCCATGTTTAAAAAGGGCTCCTGCCTGCTGTTCCCCTTCCCTCACCACCTCTCTGAGTGTGAACCTCATCGCGTTTTCTGGCAAACAAAGCCCGACATGAGGCGTGCTAGAAACGAAAGGAGGGGAAAAGAGATAAAAAGAGCGCCGAGCTCTCCAAGAGATCCACACATGTGCAGACTCTGTGCAGAAGAGTGAGATCGACAAACTAAAGATAGTGGTGCTTTTACAGCTCTCAACATCTTGAGTTTAACCGTGCCATGTGTGCTGGTGTCTTTCAGCTTCTTTGCTGATTACATCTTTACAGTTTCCTGCTGTCTGACAAAGGATAAAAAGAAATATACGATTTTACCGCATATTTGATGAAGTTGCTGTTGTGTTGATTTATTACCAGCTAGCAGAAGTCTGTTTGAGATTTCGAATTTGAGGAAATTATTTCGTCCAGAATGAAAAATGTTTTTCTGTGTTTTGTGAATGCATAGGAATGGCTCATGCACAAATATTGACTGAGGGCATGTTAAATGGATACAGTACATGGTGCTTCCATCCAAATTTGTTTTCACACAGACGACCTGCCAACAGGCTGGTAGCTTCTCAAGCTGGAAGAGCAAAGGATGAAAAATATTTAAAGAAAACATTTTCAACAGTAAATAAAAAATAAAGATATGAAATACTTAGCAAATATTTTGGGCCAGTGTCATGCATATATGTGTGCCTGATAAGTAAAGATTTATGATTTATGATGTAAAGGCCTTGAAAACTTGAAACCACCTCAGAACAATTACTACAAAATATTATCACAAAAGAGGATCAAGTAAAGTTTTCTGTGCTTTTTTTGCATATTCAAATAAAACAAAGATTCCCTCATTTTTGCTTTTGAGGCAAATTATTTTAAATTAAATTCAGTCTATTTCATTTCAAAATCAAGAAAATAAAAATACAAAAGTTTATCATATATTGATTATGTTTTTGCTTTGGGTGTGCCAAATCTATTTTGCCTGTGATTTTAAGGTGTGGATGTGATCATTTTTGTGGTAATTTTGGATTTTTCTTAAAATTAGCTTTGCTGAACTTCAAACAGGTGCAGTGCTGTCATATTTTGTCCGATTCCAACAAATAATGCGTTGTTTTGAAGTTTTTTAATGGACAATGTCAAACTTAGGGCTGTCAATAGATCAAAATATTTAATCTTGATTAATCACATGATGTGAGTTAATCGCAAATTAATCTCACATTTTTATCTGTTCTAAATTTACCTACATTTAACACTTTTCAAGTTTTTAATGCTCTAATCAACATGGATTTGGACAAATATATATGCTATATGCAAATGTATGTTTACAACAGCCTGTATACATTTTCAACAGAACCACCAGCCATAGTTTTATATATGATTTTTCCTTTAAAAGACCTTGTTCTTTCTCCATTGAGTTGGGATGAGCAAATTTTCAAAAATTAGTTATTTATATTTTAACATTCTCTATTAAAAAAAAACTTCAAAACAATGCATGATTTGTTGGAATCTGACAAAACATGACAAAACTACACTTGTTTACGCGAAGCGAAAACAATATCAATATATGTTAACTTTATGTTTTTTTATTGTTTAATTTTGACATTGAGACAGACCGCTTTAAGATACTGTAGGCTAATGCAAGGGTTTAATATAGCCTAATGTTACACAACAGATACTTTTCCTCAGCAGTTAACCAAACATTCACTTCAGATATAACAGATTATAGGTCATACCTGCGTGAATTCTTGTCAAAACAGATATTTTTAAAACGCTTAGGTTACTCACGTAACCCCGGTTCCCTGAAATAACGGGAACGAAGCATTGCGTCAGTTAGCTGACGCTATGGGGGGAAACTCCTGTTTACTCCGTGACTGAAGCCTATTGGTTAACGTCTGTACAAAGTACAGACCAATGACGTTTGAACCCGCGCGCGGGAGGAACGCGTCCCTATATAAGCGCGGTTCAATCGTCAGCAGCTCATTATTATTCGACTGAAGCGCGCAGCCGAATAACACTCGCTGCGTAGACGTTTGTAGCACGGCAAGAGACGCAATGCTTCGTTCCCGTTATTTCAGGGAACCGGGGTTACGTGAGTAACCTAAGCGTTCCCTTTCAATACGGTTCACTTCGCATTGCGTCAGTTAGCTGACGCTATGGGGGAACGTAATCCCATCACGCCGTGCATACACAACGTACTGAAGTGCCTTACCGGAGAGACACTGCGTGTGGCCCTATACCCGGCATATTCACAGCTTTAAAAGCAAATGTGTAAGCACTATATAAATTGTTGACGCGCACACGGTGGGGTTTTAAACGCACCGGGGGCACATAACATAGCACAAGACGGCGAGGTACGCGCCGCGGCTGTGCGAGATAAGTAAATTCAGAGTCACGTTGGTGAGCTCGCTGAGCGCACCGTGGTGTACACATAAAACGCATGAGCGTGCATGATTGAGCCGAGAGAACCTGCGCTCGTAGGGCAGGGACGTCTAAGCTGTACAATCTGACAACGTAGACGGCGAAGACCAGCCGGCCGCGTAGCAGATATTAAATATAGATATAGATACCCCTGTAGACCAAGTTCATGAAGAAGCCAAACTCGCACAGAGTGGGCTCTATATAGGACATAGCTCATAGAGGGGCGTGAGCCAGTGCGATGGTTTCAACGATCCATCTAAATAACCACTGTTAGCAACAGACATACGTAGTGAGTGATCTGCGAAGCTCACGAACGGCCGATCTGACTATAATATGCGGCAGAACGGTTCGTAGCGTGGGATTATACAGATACCACAATAGTGTGAACCCCGGTGCACCCTCGAGCGCATCGGGATGCATATAGGTAGTATTATAGTGCACAGATCGGTGAGCTTTCCAAGCGCGCCGTAAATGTGTATTGACTATAAATTGCACGGGCACAGGTGAACACTTGAATACATCGTGAATGCATATAGATGAATCAGAGTGTTATAATGCACAGGCCGGCAAGATTCTCGAGCGCGCCGTCATGTGTTCTGATAATAAATTGTGCGCACACGGGTGAACTCTTCAGTGCACCGTGAATGCGTATAGATAAATCAGTGCACACAACGCGCCGTGAATGTGTACAGATATGATTGATGAACGTAACGGTGGGCACCCAACGCACCGTGAACGTACACAGATGAACAACAATGTATGTGTCACAAAGCATAACACAGCTGTGTATACAGGTGAGCTTTCCCAAGCGCATCTTATTGTATACCAAAATGTTATAGCGTGTACATGTGAGCTTCTCTAAGCGCACGGTGGACGCATATAATTAAAACCCATATCGTGCATACAGGTGAGCTAATGGGCGCACCTTTAATGCAACAAACCTCAGTAGTGCGCGAAGCAGGGATGTCGAAGCTGTAAACTGACAACGTGGACGGCGGGGACCAGCCGGCCGTGTCACAATTGTCAAATGAGAAACCTCTAAGACCATGCCCATGCTCTAAGACAAGTGAGCATAATTGTCACGGGAGGTGATAACGTCAACGATCCATAAATAGCCTGTATTGACAGGTGCTCTAGTGAGTGATCTGTGACGCAGATGAACAGCTGATCGTCTGATGTACGTCAGACGTATGTGTCATACAGGACCTTGGACAGTTCCAGAGCGCTGTGCCTCGGGCACCGTCCGCATCTGAGAAATGACAGGCTTATGAATAAAGTGAATGGCCAGCCGTAAAAGCATGGTTCGCTGTTACCGCCGCCGTCCGCATCTGAGAGATGACAGGCTTGTGAATTAAATGAATGGTCGGTCGTAAAAGCGTGGTTCGCTGTTATCACGGCCACATAGATATAGGTAGGGGAGAGAGCCGCCGTGCCTCTGTAGTGAGGAGAAAAGTGTTCCCCCGGCGATTCGCGGGGGGTTTTGACTTTCAAATGTCACTAGACAGAATGGATCAGACTTTGCATAAGGACGCCTCGTGAAAGGGGTCCTAGCAGCTTGTGTCAATGTGTCATAAGGCACGTAATGTAGGTCGTGTCCCACGGATGCCATCTCCGCACGCCCATCGTAATGGGTTAATATTGGTAGTTTAAGCATGAGATGCGTATCACTCTGATTGAACATAGCTTATAAAGCGATGCAATGAGTTTATAAAGGAGATGACTCGTCAGCTTGTTCAGGGGGCGAGATCTCAGTCTGGTTCGGTAAATAATGAAACCACCGTAGATTGCCCGACCGCATTATCACAATAACACGGTCGAGAGTGCTGCAGTGCTAAATCATCCTCATAATGTACCGTATTCACAGTACAAGGTGATTTATATGAGACAAACGGCGTTCCACGCGCCGAAGGCTGATTGCCGTCGTAAAGCGTGTTCAACCCACAGCAAATGCTGGGCTAGCTCGTAATGACAGCACTTCATGCAGCCGTGTGTAACTTAAGCAAGCTTCCCGGCCGTCAGCTCGGGGCGGGACCTTTGCGTAGTCAAACTGAAGTGGACTTATGAACAGAATGCCACGATATTCAGCTTTCTGAGGCTCGTTAGAGGGGTACGTGTGCCCGTCTTAAACGAGATGCCGCGCGCGTCTGACTGTGCGCGCGCTTTAAGCTTTGAAACTTATTGTGGCGGGTAGCAAGCTCACTTGAGGTTGATATTACCCTTAATATCTCCGAGTATTGGAGCGGAGGTGTGAGCGTCTTCGGATACGCTAATATAAATCAGCTATATGGCCGAAAAACGTCATAAACCGCTTGGCTGTAAGCCTTTGAGTGGCCGTCCGGAGAGGGCGCGATTCAAACGCTTGGAGCCATGCAAAAGTCTGAGGCTGTCCTTCCTCTAGGAAGAGAGAATAACAGCCGTAAGACCGTGCTCGTTTGCGCCATCAGCATCGTAGCGGAGAAACTGAGGTGGGCTGCGAGCGAATTTGGCAGAAAGGTGTTAGAGACACCGTACAGTCGTGGGGTGTCAATACACAGTATATGGCCAAACCGGGGTCTTTTCGGCTAGCGTCGATAGAATTATGGACAGCGGACCGTGTGTGCGTATTACTGATTGCTTGTCAGTAAGGCGATAAAGTGTTTAGAGACACCGTACAACCGTGGGTGTCAATACACAGTATAGTAAGCACGGAAATTACTCTTTTTAGAGGAATTAAATACCGTTCGCCACTATAGTGAGGTCGCATAGCCGACAGTATTACACAGTATGTTTGGATAAACAGCACACAGAAAACATTACAGGGCAGTCCAGCCGAGGCGCGACATAACCCCTTTTCTCCCAGACAGTTTCGTTCTCTGTTGATGCAGCTGTGCTGCGGAGACCAGAGCTCAGCCGTTCAGGTGCACAAGCCTCAGTAGTGACGGTGACCGAACGGCTCACGGAGCAGAGCAGTATGTCTAGGTGGTTTAATGTCAGACTGAACCCATCGCAGAGAGGAAGTCTGCCGTGAGGCCCGCGGTTTTGCCGTTTATTAAAAGGGCAGAAAAACCGGGTATATATATAAGAATGTACCAATATTCAGCGCACTGATATAGGACGGGACTGAATAAAGGGAGGTATTCGGGCCTCAGTATATTATAAACAAATTCGTTCTGCCTCTGATTCCGTCTAAACCAGAGAGAAATTACCAGGCAGACGAAAAATGAGCTATCTGAAGTGAGATCGGCTCAGGCCAGTAAAGCTCTATAATAAGTGTTTTAGCGCTCCAATAGAGGCGTGTCCGCCTTATCGAGCAGACGAATGAGATCGTGCCGCTCCAGGAGGGGAGGGGCATGAAGCTCTCTTATAATGAGTGTTCTTGGTGCTCCAATAGCGGCGAATCGGCCCTATCGAGCAGACGAATGAGATCGCGCCGCTCCAGAGGGGAGGGGCATGAAGCTCTGTAATCGTTGAACACTGGACAGCTGCATTTAGAGGCAGCGAGCCGTAATACCGCGTGCTAGCTAAGCCGTTAAGAGACCTCACCACTGTGGGGAAAGGAGCGAGGGACTCCGCGAGCGTGGAGCACGAGTGGCTGTGCTATGACAGAGACAGGGGCAGACCGCCCGTGTTTGCTTGTCGTATGCATCTATCCAGGTCTACGGTTCCCCGCTTGTTCATCTCAACAAGAGAGGAACGGCAGAGGGGAGCAGCAACACAGACAGAACAGCCATGCGTCGTGACGGTATCACCCGATGCACTCGGGGGATTAATATATGTGCCAGAGATCTCGCCACTGAATTTGAGAGGAGCGAAGGGACTCTGTAAGCATGAACGGTTGCGGTGTGACAGAACACAGGGGGGGTTAGTCCGTGTGTGCTTGTCTATGCATCCATCTAGTCTCATGGCTCGCCGTGTGTTCATCCCGGCGAGAGAGGAACAGCAGGGGGAGCACGAAACATGGATAAGACAACCAAAGCATAAGCGCGGTCCCGGCGTGGGAGGTGCCAGACCGGTAACGCGCTCGGAGGAAATTCATAGCAGAGAGGCTCACCGAGCCGCTGTGCTGGACGCTATTACAACAGCGCCTGCTCTTTTAGCTTATAGCTTTATATTAAAAATATTGATCTTACCGGGCGGCCGCAGGGGAGACCTCGTCAGGCGTGTCCGCTGCACAGGGCTCGTACCACGGCAAGCGAAGGCTATCTTCGGTTCTCGGCCGGAAAGCGGCAGGGGAAGACGCTAGACCTGGACTCTGCTATCTTCGGTTCTCAGCCGGAAAACGGCAGGGGAAGACGCTAGGCCTGGACTCCGCTGCAGGGCTTTTGTCAACGGCGAGGTAAGGCTTCTTCTTTTCTTCGGAGCAGCGAGAGGTTCGCGCTGAAGGAGAAAATAATGAGCTGCTGACGATTGAACCGCGCTTATATAGGGACGCGTTCCTCCCGCGCGCGGGTTCAAACGTCATTGGTCTGTACTTTGTACAGACGTTAACCAATAGGCTTCAGTCACGGAGTAAACAGGAGTTTCCCCCCATAGCGTCAGCTAACTGACGCAATGCGAAGTGAACCGTATTGAAAGGGAACTGTAATTTTGTGTAGATGTCTATTTATATCGGGGTCGCGCTCTCGTGCATTTGTGTACACACGCTACGTCAGCGTCAGGAAGATCACTTTCGAGTCTTGTCACTCTTAATAACTCTGTTAACATCAATCAGGTCTCGAATTTTATCTCTCTTAATAATTATTTTAACCTCAAGCAAGTCCTGAAGTCTATGTTCTTATTAATTTCTGCATGCTTTAAAAACAAAAACAAAATACGAGCAAGTGAATGAAGATGCATATTTCCTTTAGATTATGGATTTGGGACGGTACACCTCTCAGGAAAAGATCAGATAAAGATCATTTTAGATGTTTAATGACCATTCAGAGCATTGGATTCGCTAGACGAGAGCTTAATGTTCTTATTTTTATGAAAATCTCCGACTCATCCAGGCACTTGCTGCGTCTCAATTCATCCAGCTGTGGGCTAGACCAAGGGTCAAAAAGAAATTGCGTGTCGCGGTCATTGTACGTTAATAAAATTTGCGGCGTTAAAATGAATTTGAGTTAACTCATTATTATATGTTAATTTTGACAGCCCTAGTCAAATATAAATAACTCATGTTTAAAAATAGTCCCATCCCAACTGAATTTGCCAGCACAGGTCACAAATGATGCAAGGTCTTCTAAAAGGAAAATTCTTATACAAAACTATGGCTGATATCTCTGTCGAAAATGTAAACATTCACATTTGTCCACACCCATCTTAATTAGAGTATTAAAAACTTGAAAAGTGTTACATTTAGGTACATTTAGAACAGATAAAAATGTGAGATTAATTTTCAATTAATCGCGAGGTAACTCATGAAATCATGCGATTAATCTAGATTAAATATTTTAATCTATTGACAGCCCTAATTAATACATTTGATAAAATGTCATTAAACTGGAGCCCCCCAGTTTAAGGACCACTGGTTTAATCTAACCAGATAGGGCATTAAAAGTAACCCCCAACACACCCAGGCATACTTTTGGCCACTACTATATATGATAACAAAACTGTTCATTGCAATGCATTGAGCAATTGCATTCTCTGCGAGGATACACACTATGCCGTCTTAGACTCGGCCAAAACAAATGAGCTCAGAAGGCAGCATAATTAAGATGCCTGTAAAACAGGAGAGAGAGCTGCCTCTGTAGGAACAGAGCCGGTGCGCTTCATGCTCAGTTGCCATTTGACCCTCACTCAAGTTATGAGGGTCACGCATGAGAAGAAAGCAACAGAGACAGAACGCTGTCTCCACCTTAAACAGCCTCTCACACGAGGAAGACCAACCAGCACTAATCTACGGTGAGACAGGGCAGATACGGGGATACGTGTGTGTGTGTGCATATTAAGTTACTATGACATAGATCTTTATGTTCTCACAGTGCCTGTCTTTGTCTGCTGGTGGAGAGGTGATGCAGGAGATATGCCTGGCGCCTCAGGAGAGACACTGCAGACCAGGGCGTCTGTGCTACAGTGGGGCAATGTGACACGTGTTGGGGCAGGACTTCTGAGAAAAGGGTCCTGAGTAGAAGTGAAAGGAGAATGCTCCAGTGAGAATGCTTTGGCTGGAGTCCCTGTAAATCTGCCTGCTAAATTGCTCTTGTTATTGTTAGTTAAATAGCACAGAGGACACCAGCAGTGCCAGGGTGTCCAAAACAGAGCACCGAACCAGGTGAATAGACTTTGGCATTCATTTATCGTAATTGTGACTTGAGAATAATACAAGTTGATGCAAATTGTTGGAATGAAAATATAACATGAGGTATAATTATTGTCTAATTATTGGCGCTTGCTAAGGTTTATATTGCTCATGCATATTGTTAGGGATTTTAATACAGACTTGAATGATTTCAATAGTATTCGTAGATGAGAGGTGTGCTGAACAGTTTTCACATGGTGGATGATAAAACAGCAGAAAATCCTATAGACTTACATTAAAGGAGGGGCGTCACATATGAGGCTACACTCATAATATGCAATGAAATGACAAACTGTTGCACTTAATGGACCTTTCCTTGCAATAATTCAGCAAGCTGTAATCCTCTCACAGTAAATGAGCTCAGCTTTGATATGGATCGCCATGAATCTTTGTGAGTGCTCTCATGACCCCTCATCTTTGGTGGGCTGAGAGCGGTGCCCTGTTGCACACCCCTGAAAAAAACAAATACACAGAGTGATGCTTCGAGAGAAATACGGAGAGATGTACAGATGCCCTTAGATGGTCCAAATATCCAATTAGTTTACTGGATCAACACTGAGTCTTATTTTACTCAATCCTTATAATAGAGAAAATAATAAACGCAGCATGGAGGATTGCTTAATCTGATAGTGTCAGTTCAGCTGGTGATGAAACATTGTCCATTATTAAAAATATCTCCTATATCTTTTGATGAATTATTTACTGATCTACAGTATCTTTCTTTAGTTAGCTGCTTGCATCCCTCTTCAGTTAGAACCAAAACTAGTTTTTGTTTGGGTGCTTTAAAAGCCCAAGTTATGTTAAGAATGCAGCATCTAAAGGCACTTCAACATGACTCAATTCATTAAACTCTGTAACAGAAAGTTACACCTGGCGCCGCTTTGCGGGTCAGTCAAGTGCCATAAGACTGTTCTCAAAGTTTAACCAGTTTCAGCTTTGACCCCATTTGCAGCTGACCTTTTGAAGTGGAGCCAGTCATTAACAGACAATTTATATGATGCAATGGCTTTTCGATGACAGGCCTTAAGTTTGTGATTTTTGCAGAAGAAATATGATGAGATTATTATTGTATTTTTATAGTATAGTTTTACTTTTTAAAATAACTGTCTAACTTCAAAGGCTTTTAAACTCTTTATATTATTTTCATTCATTTTCATCTTGCTTTCCAGGGAAAAAAGTCTTGTAAAGTCGAATTGTTAAATTTATTTTTAAAATCACAGATAAAACTAATAGATTTGGCACACACAGTCAAAAACATTATCAATATATGTTAAACTTTTTTATTTCTTTTGTGGTTTGATTGACATTGAGACAGACAGTTTAAGATCTAATATAATGTTACACATCAGATATTTTTCCTCAACTGTTAACCAAACATTCACTAAGACATAACAGGTTATATCTGCGTGAATTCTTGTCAAAACAGATATTTTTAAAACTGAAATTATGTGTAGATGTCTATATATCGGGGTCACACACTATTATTATTCAGTTTTATGCCAAATAAAAAGTTTTAAACAAGTATCATTTTTCAGAAGCCAAATTATACTGTTGTACTCTGGATTGAGGACTATAAATTTTTTATATATTGTTCTATTGAGTTATTCATGGATGCTTCTATGCTGACATTATATGCAATTATTAAAATAATAACAATCATTATAAATAAATATGTGTGCATTAGACATAAACTGAAAAAATTTAAAAGATATTTGACACATATTATTATGTTTATGGATCAGTCTAGGATTATAGGTAATAGACCTATTTGTGTTTAGTAAACTAAAAATATTTTGTTTAGTTTTTAATTTGTTAGATAAACAATTTGTTAGTTGTGACAACTTGTAATCTTTTAAATTACGTGGACTTCGGTTCCTGTTGGTTGAGTTTAATCAACAATGCCCAATGCAATAAGTTGCCTTATTATTTTAAGTTGACTCAACTTTTTTTACAGGAAAAAAATAATACTATGGAAGTGAATGGTGCCCCTGATATGTTTGGTTATCAACATATTTCAAAATATCTTCATTTGTGTTCAGCAGAACTTGGTAATTTATACAGGCTTGAAACAACTTAAAGGATAATTGCGGTAACACTTTGAGTCTCATTTCTGGTTTGTTTTGGATGAACTACAGTGATGCACACTGAAATTTTGACAATGGGTCGTGTCTTGACTTTTTGACTTGTTTAGAAGCGTCTCTTGACTGCTTCAGAATGGAAGTCAATGACCATGCACAAACATGTCATTAAAACAACACTTAACGTTCATTTTCAAAACTGTACTACTCACCGAGTGGTTTGTGGTGTTCGTTGATGATTAAAAACAAGTTGTGTAGCGAAATACAGTTTCTGTCTTGTTTTATTTGGCATTTTGTAAAATTCCATTGACTTCTCTTGGAAGACTCATTGCTCGCTGATATATCACTCCGCCGCCGGGAAACAGAAAAGGGTCTGTTTACATGTGGTTGTAGTTTTTTCGCTCGGTTTCTCTCAGAAGAATTTTTTCCCATATTTGATGGCTCAGTGACCAGCTTTAGGTTTGACGTTGAGCTCAATTGTGACTGTCTATACGCTAGACACAGAGCGCACTTGTGTGGCAAAGTGGTTGTCGCCATCATGTGGTCAGGAGTGTGCTAACGCTTCAGACTCAAATATAGAGCGAAAGTATATACTCGGTTGTGAGGTATCTGAAAAAATAGTTCCACTATAGCAAATAACACGGATTGAAATCATACATTGCGCCAATATATTTGTTTTTAATCATCAACGAACACCACAAACCACTCGGTGGGTAGTGCAGTTTTGAAAATGAACGTTAAGTGTTGTTTTAATGACATGTTTGTGCATGGTCATTGACTTCCATTCTGAAGCAGTCAAGAGACGCTTAAACAAGTCAAAAAGTCAAGACACGACCCATTGTCAAAATTTCAGTGTCCATCACTGTAGTTCATCCAAAACAAACCAAAAATGAGACTCAAAGTGTTAAATACCGGAATTATCCTTGGTTTGTAAATGATGACAGAATTTTCTCTTAAGGTAGGCTTCGTTTTCTTTCTGATTTTCTATAATTATTATTTTAAAGGTGTATTATAACCCGATCATGTTTTCGTTAAATTCAGCATAACTAACTCTTACCTGAATACACAACACAAATATCATTGCCACATTACCTTAATCCCACATAATAGTTCTTCTAGCATGCTTCCACAGACGGTTATGCTTCACTAAGACCCTCAGTGACTGTAAAACGCTCACTGAATGTCTGCCCTCAATTTGTATAATGCTTTCTAAACTTGACCCGACGTAAAGTCTGCAGGATGAGAATTGAATTTAATTGTGTGTGTCAATTCACCATAGGCTGCCAATTATGAGCACATTTGGAAGAAATGCTGTCAGGAAAAACTAAGAGATGAGTGACATCACACACCCTGACCATTGCTCAGGTGTCAGTGTGCATTCATTTCGCTTTGTTTGGAAAGACAATTAGTCTAAAATGCATGCAGGTACAACTGATACTAGATCTGGTTTAATACATTTCGGATTATGCTACTACACAAAATAATATTCACTTTATCTGATGCCTATGTTTGTAAAATGCAGATAAGTGCACACCTGTAAGCACACTTTTTATATTAATGTGCCATCACTTGGCAACAGTAAACAGCCTGCAGTTAGGCTAATGAAGGACATTACTTGGTGAAAGAATTGTTATTCTGAAAATTATTATTAATAATAAACAATTTACTGTTGTCTTTTATTATATTGCTGTTGCCGCTGTTTCACACATGCAAGCAATAAACCACTCAATAACTTTAAATAAAGTAATATTGTGCTTATACAAAACTGGATATCTGAAATACTTGATTCTGATTGGTCTAAACAGCATAGTTGACCCTGGCAACTGAATTTCCCACACTGTGCTATTTTCATGTCCTTTGTAACTTTCCCCAGTCTCTTTCAACTTAAATCAGCATTTCATGTCAATTCATGCATATATTTGGTAAGTCGACTGTATAATAAGCAGAATAATCTACAATGACCCGGTCATTACGACAAAATAAACCCATTTTCACCCTGTGAGGATTTATTTAGCCCCGTAATGACCATTTACTTACAGTATGAATACCAATTTTACCCCATTTTTCATAAAAGACATCTAGTTGCAAAAGCACCTTGATATTTAACTCCAACACCCTCATCCATGTCAGCGTCTGACTGTTAAATGAAATATTTTTCTGATCCACTGCCAGCTACTTTCCCTACAAATCACCGCAGCGCCACGCGGCCGGGCCGCTCTTGATATTCACCTCGTCTCCACCCGGCTCGCTTATACATATTTGATCAAACAGCTGATATGAGGCAATAACCCCTTATGATGATAGCGTTTATTCATCGGTGTAATGATCAGCCGCTGTCTAAATTGCGCTGGAAGGCCGTGACGGTACGTGTTATCGGTCGCTGATGGGGACAAAAGCAACAGTGGGTGCAGATGTTGCCTCTGGAAGCCGGGGAGCGTGGGCCGCCCTGGCCCTGTGGCTATGCGGAGCCCCAGCTGGGCGAGAGAGATGGAACACATTCATCTATTCCTCTCCGGGGCTTCGCGCAGGTACCCGACCACTGCCAGGCATGGGGGATGAAAGGCTGTTCCACAGATGTCACCTGCTGGGGTTCAGTGGCCCTCGCCAGCAAATGTCATGTTTGGCAGCTGGTCGGCAGCTCTCTCCCCCACCAGTTGTTGGCAGAGAGGCTCCTAAAGGATGCGAAAGATGCTTGCACCAGGGGCGTCCTAACGGGACAACATTAAAGAAAGTTGTTGGCTCCTGTCTGTCATAGTACATTAACCTTGTCCTGTTTCCGTCTCTCTCTAGGGCTGTATGGGCTGTGGTCTTTCTCTTGTCTTCTCTCTTTAAGTTCTAAAGCGTGTTTCACATTGCCCAGCAATCTGTTCTACTGCTTCCCACTCGGACAGTCATAAGTTTAGAAAAGTGTGAAAAATATCCTTCTTATATCAATTAGAAGATTTGCTTGATCATTGCAGCTTTAACATGCAAAATGATCTCATGAGAATACGTGTGTGTTTTACGTGCAAAAACACGTTTGTTGTGCTACACGTACATTACCTTACGTTTTCATACACACTGAAATGTATTGTATAATATCAGCGTGTTGACAGGACTAATATGTTAATTATTTATGTATTAACAGCTTTGCAGAGGTACAGGAGTGCGTTTCCCAAAAGCATTGTTAGCCAACTATGGTCGCAAGCTCCATCGTATCAGCATAGGTAGTTCAATGATTCGAGTGTTTCCCGAAATCATAATTTCAGCGGACATTCGTAAATTTCTAAATATCATTCTAAATATATACAAAGTCCAATTTACGTCTTTTAGTTTGTAAACAGAATTAAAGCGTTGTTTTTTAAAAGTGCGCATGCGTGTAAGCCTACGGCCTTTAAGACCCTGGGGAACGCCTAGGAGGAGTGACTTAAGAGAGAATTTGCGCATAAAGAAATATCTTAAACAAATAAATTAAACAACAGAGGACTAAATCATGATAACAAAATCAGTCTTCCGATGCAATCAACATTACAGCAATTAAACATTCAATCAAGTTTAACAGATTAATTGGTAGGGGTGCGCGGGGTAAAAACTAACGCGGGGTTAGTTGTAACACAGACTGTTTACATTGTAGCACAATTTTCAGCATTTTGCTTTTTCCGGTATTTTTTTAACACTCCCAAAAGACAATCTCTGGCAAATTATTGGAAATGTATAATGTTTTTCCAGAGACTTATTGATGAATGAGTGTTTTGGTGGCATGTAAGTAAATGTTTTAATCATATGTTTTATTCGGTTTCTAAGTTGAGTGTTTAAGATACCAAATCCAATGCTATGTCATATTAATCAGTGTCTTGTTGACTAAAACATAGCATCGTTTTGAAATCTGTCTGCAGCTCTTAGCAACTTTTTTGGTGGGCTTGAAAATATTTTCACCCAGCGGGTTTAATTGTAACGCTGTGTTACAACTAACCCCTCAGCACTTACGATATGAAAACTGCTAACGTTACTGTAATTCTTGCCGTTGTTTTAAATAGGCTACACACGAATGATTGCTGACTGCAAACAAAATAAATGTGCCTGTATTATCAAAAATTGTGTGTCAAATTTATTTTAGTTCATATCTTTAATATTGATTGAATAAGGTCATGTCAAAGATTAAAATCATAATGAAATGAATGGCTAAAATCAGAATATGATGCTCATTATCTCAGAATTTGATTTTTGAAACTGTAGTATGGTTATTACATACAAAAAATTGTCATAATTGTGCTGCTTTTTCTCACATATTTAGACATTTGTATCCATTTATAGTTTAACTTTTGTTAGAAAAGGGCTTGATGAATGAATACAGTGTGGATACCTGTCCATTATAGACAGATATATAAACAATATCCACTTCAAGTATAGATAAAATGGTATTGAAATATTTGAGTGCAAACTTTTTACGCCTGTTACAATTAACTCCACCTATGGGGTAAGTTGTAACGTTTGCACTTCTGTCATGTTTGGTGTAATTGTCCAAGAATGATAAGTACTAGAAACAAACTTCAAATTTTCCTTTTTTAGCAGAGATGTGTGTGTTGCTTGTGTAAAAATATAATTAATCAAACTCAAATATTTTTTGAATGATTGAGCCAATACCAAAAAGTGTTAGGTTGCGCCTCGCTCTCCCCTACTCCCTCTCCCCTACTCCACCTTCTACGTATCATTATCAACTATGTTGTTGGACCAACATGGTTCAAACAACGAATGTGTGACAAAGTCTTGACTAGGTAGTTTCTCCAACTATGCATCGTACTATGGCCGTTCAGTAGCGAGTTATGTCGTTGTTTGGGAAACGCACCCCAGATTTGTACTTATTTCTATTTTTAATTATTAAAACAGCTTAATAATTATTAGCTTTCTTAATCATATTATTGGCATGTTTTCAGTCGTATTTTCTGACTTATTTATTTAAGACTGTATACTTATTTACCTAATGAAATGTTCATGACTTTCAGAGAATTACACAATATTTAACCAGACTACACTTCACAAACATTAAAATGAATAACATTTCTGTAATCATTTAACCATTTTTGCAATATTAAGTTAGTTTCCCATGACACACAATAATTACACCAAAACACTAAATTTTATTTATTTGCTGTAATCCACAACTTAAAAAAATGTACACGAGTACGTGAAACAGATCAGAATTCAACCCTTTATCCAGCGATCTTGATTGCACTTCACTCTAAGAAAGAATGTGTTAATTTTTTACACATTCTTGTGTCATGCTATTTAACACATTATGTGACATTTTGTGTTGATTTTGTGTTTAAATAAAACAAAAGTTGTGTTAAAAGTAACACAACATGTGTTGTTCTAATAATATCACAGAGCTGTATGTATTCTGGGACAACGCATTGTCCCAAAACTAACACTTATTATGTTATTTTTAACACATCCGTTCTAATGCTGTGCTCACACCAAACATGAATAAAGCATCTGGCGCAAATGATTTCAATGTTAAGTCAATCTAAAAATGCGTTTACGTGTGTCTGGAGGTCACGTGGCACGAATGAGGGGTTTAGCACAGTGCAGTAGACACGAATCCGGCTCATTTACGCACCTAGTTTGCGTGAATGACGTGAATTGATCGTTGCCCCGGGAAATGCGTGAGTTGAAAAATCTGGTTTTTGCCACAAAATCGTGTCGCGTTAACCAATCAGAAGCTTGCTCTAGTAGTGACGTGATACCAGGAAGCGAGCAGAGTCGCAGGAGCTCCTACCATGACACGAATTTCTAGAATTTCACAACGAATGAAGCGAGTAAACTTAAACGTTGTAAACGTCGAATCTCGCGTTTGTTATAAATTGAAATTCAAATATTGCGCCTCAAGAAGCTTTGCGACACATTGCTTTATGGCAATGATATCAAAAGCTGATTGGCTTTTGAGTGTGGCAGATTTGCGACATCGCCGTTTTTCAGTCCACGTACGCTTGAAATTTAAAATGTGCAGAGAGAAGCTAGATTAACGTTATCGTGGATTAATACCTTAAAAACTTCTTTACTTCATATACTCCAGAGTGGACCGCAGCTGCAGCACATTGTGATTTTAACTACTTTTGGGACTGCTATTGAGAATTTGTAATGAATAAATTATTTCGATTACACTTGTCTGTCTGTTATGCTTCTTATTATTAACAGTACATGATTTTAATAAACTGTTATGGGTAGGACTGTATTAGCGGCTTAAAATATCTTTTAACTGCTGTATTGTTAAAAAAAATTCCATACACATTTCTGTCTATTATGCTGCATAATATAAAAAAGGTATATATATATATATAAAGGTTTTTTTTGTGACAAATGACAACTTTCAGAAGTATTGAATCTCGATCCATCTTGTCTGTTATGAAATACATTTAAACAAATTGAAGCAATAAGCATAGCAGGTGAGTTGGGTTTATTTTGTTTTCAATTCAAACACGCCTACAACAAATAATATTATAGTGGTTCAGCTAGACTGGTATGCCCTTTTTATTTGCTGAGAGTTAACTTTCCTGAAAACTAGGCATCGTTTTGTCACTATATCCAAACATTCGCGGCACTTTCAGAACTCTTCACGTTTCAGTGGGCACAGAGTCCTGCTAGGAAAACATCTGAGCTACAATACGAAACCGACTCGATATCGTATCCAAAATGATTCACTCCCCCTCCGTAATGAGGGCAAGTTTTGTCATCATCGACACAAATTTCTGCTAATTATCTTGCGTGCTGCTGAGAAAGCAGATGAAGACATCATTGATCGGAACAGCAACCCACTGCACTGTCACTTTGTAAAATATGCGATGATGGTTTATGCATTTTTATCGCACACCTTTAGATGCTGTGTGCTAGGAGTGACAGATTTGATAGGGTTGTGCTTGTCTTTTTGTCATGCGGCGTGGACATGACTAATCTAAGCCTACCATCTGGTTAAAGACACGGCCCCTGCTGTCGCCTCTATTTCCCATGACTCCTCTCTGCTCTTCTCCTTGCGGAGGCACATCCGGTGAGGTCGGAGGTCAACCCTGTGACCTGCCGAGAGGCGTTGCCCCTGCTGCTCAGAGGTCACGTACCCTCTGTGTCCCACCATTGCCTGAAAGATGTCTAAACACACCTCTGCACTGCCTTTACTACCTTACAAGAAAGGTGTAGTGTACAGGTATGTACAGTAGCCCTTAATAACTACAGTATACGTTAAATTGGGGCTTAAGGACATTTAAAATTTAAAATTGTCAATGCCAGTTGTAAATGTGTAATTCCGAATTACAACATAAAAATGGTTTGTATTTATTAAAGGGATAGTTTAACCAAAAATTACTTACCCTCAAGTTGTTACAAACCTGTATGAATTTCTTTGTTCTGCTGAACACAAAGTAAGATATATTAAGCAATGTCTGTAACCAAACTGTGCTTGAGAACCACTGAGCACCACTGACTTCCATAGTATTTTGTTTCCCTACTATGGAAGTCAATAGTGCTCCTGCTTCCTGGTTGATTCCTTTGTGTTCAGCAAAACAAAGAAATTTAAACAGGTTTGTAACAACTTCAGGTTGAGTAAATAATGACAGAATTTAAATTTTGTAGTGAACTATCCCTTTAAATTGTTCTTCGTGTTCAGTGAAACCAACTTTCTTAATCCAACGAGCAAAGAATTCCCACTTTAAACACAAAATATGTTTTACAGGAACCAACAAAAACAGTTTTTTCCTCATGCCTAAACTCTAATGACCTTGGCTATCATTCATTGACTGCCTTTTGTTAATGTTCACCTTAGATTCATAAGAAAGAATTTTTACTGCATTTTTTTAAAGATTACAAGTTTCTGAAGATCAGCGTCAACACAAAATGAATCAATTTGGTTAGTGTACGAATACTATCTTTAAATTCCACCTTCAAAACATATAATTTAATATTACAATAATAAAGAGATAGACAGAGGTGTAAAGTACTCAAGTATTTTTACTTTATTTAAGTACATTTTTCAAGTATCTGTGCTTTTTCAAAGTATTTGTTTTTTACTTCACTACATTCTAAAGCATAATATCATACATTTTATTCCATTACATTTTACACTAAACAATTTGATACTTCATTACATAAAAAATCTATTACTTAAGGGAAATTTACTTATTGAGTATAAGTTAGAAAGTAATAACGTGGGTTCACACCAGCCGCGTTTGAGTACAAATTCACGTCTACCGCGACTAGTTTGCTGCTTGAAGTTCTAGTTAACAAGACATTCACGTGGAAATTCGCGTCATGGGAGGGGATTTTGGGACTCCGCTCGTTTTTTGTAATCACGTCACTACTACAGCAAGCTTAACGCGGTTTTTCCGCCTAAGTTAAAATTTTTCAACTAGACACGCGAATGTCAACTAGACACGCGAATTGAGCGGTGCTGCGGGAAACGCGCGAGTTTTAGCAGAATTGCCACCTTCCAGACGCGCGTCAACGCGTCATTACATTGACTTAACATTGAAATCACTCGTGCTTGATGCCTCTACCGCAGCTGGTGTGAATGCAGCATTAGATTTTTAATGTACTTAAAAGAGGGGTGCATGATCTGTGTAAGCCAATGTTGACATTTGAAATCACCTAAACAAACACGCCCCTACCCCAATAGAATCTGGACCTTTATTTGAAAGACCCGCCCCACACATACGCAACCAAGGCAACGATGTCAGTTAGTAGATACGCCCCTTACTGCTGATTGACTACAAGTCTGTTTTGGTCAGCCCGACTTCCTTTTCCAAAGTTTTTTTTTTTCAAAATTCATGCCTTTAAGGTAAAAAATGTGTATTCATGAAATGTACTGGAGTTAAAGGTACAGTATTATGCATCAGAATGTATGACGTTTTCCAAAGAAAGACACTGATAAAGTGCATATACTTTAAAGGGCACCTATTATGCCAAATCCAATTTTACAAGGTGCTTGGACATAAATGTGCGTTGGCAGTGTGTGGACCCCAACCACCCTACAATGTAAAAATCCACCCACTCCTTTAATAATCCCCATTAAACCAAAGCAGTCTCATTAGACATGCTGTTTTTATTCACTTGTTATTCTGACCTCATACTGATAAAGCCCGCCCACGGTCACTGACTGACAGTCCTGCATTACCATAATTTCCGCCCTAAGCGAGTCCTATACTGTCCGCTATATCTAAATAGTGAGATACTATTGTCTCAGACTGTTTTTACAGGAATAATCAGCACTCACTGTCTCTTTTGGTAAGGGAGTGAGGAACAGTAGCTCATTTGCATTTAAAGGTACAGACCCGAAAACAGCATGTTTTGCTCCCACCATATCAGGGGAATTTTGGACAAATGAACTGTGGGGTATTTCGAGCTAAAACGTCACAGACACATTCTAGGCACACCTGAGACTTATATTGCATCTTGTAAAAATAGGCACACTGTAATAAAGATAAAAATGGATGGATATGGAATGCAAAAAAACATGGACCTGCTTATTTGTTAATGGTGTGACTTGGCAGTGTCAGTCCAAAACGAATGGCAACTTTATTTTTATGGATTCAGAATACATAACCCATATCTTTACCATGTGTTACTGTGTGTCACGCCACTTAAGTGCTTGTAAATCATTTGTGGGGTGATTTAGGCACGAGTGTGTTTTAGGAATATTCAGTGGATCATCTGTGCACTCGTAAAGCACTTTAAAATGTAAATGACAATAGCGCTGTGATCCTGAAAGGTAACATTTGTACTGTCTGAAGCTTTTAAACACATTATTGAGCAAAAAAGAACTGTGAGAGCAATAGAACAATACCCTGGAGATTCTGTGTGCAATTATGATCATCAATGATAAAGCTAATTCTGTTTCAGTGTTTGCAATTAGGCTCCAGCTGCTGGGATCTGCCCTGTCCCGGTTAAGGAGCCTGATATCACCTCCCACTGGTGCTGTTAATAGTTACAACCAATGGCAAAATTACTAAATGCGATAAGGTTTGGTCACTGTCTACACTTGATGTTAGTAGGTGGAGGTAAAGTAACATGTAAAATAACTGAATTCAGTGTAACATGCTTGCAACCAGTGAATTACATGTAGTGTCTGTTCGGACAACGGGGGAAATGTCCCTCTGGTAATTCTGGTCAGCACAAATAAAAGAAACGATTTTTAAATCAATGTTTTTGTTGTGATGCTGTATGCAATATGTTTTGCTGTATCAACCTCAATGCTTACCGGCATCTTATACTAAGGGTGCGTGAGGTTAGTTGTAACATGAACTGTTTACATTGTTGCACAAGGTTTTTTTCACGCTGCCAAAAGACAATCTCACGCAAATTATTGGATATGTATCATGTTTTTCCAGAGAGTTATTTATAAACAAGTGTTTTGGTGGCATGTAAGTAAATTTTTTCATCATATGTTGTTTTCGGTTTTTAAGTTGGGTGTGTAAGATACCAAATCCAATTCTACGTCATATTAATCAGTGTCTTGTTGACTAAAACATAGCATCGTTTTGAAATATGTCTGCAGCTCTTAGCAACTTTTTTGGTGGGCTTGAAAATATTTTGACCCAGCGGGGTTAATTGTAACGCTGTGTTACAACTAACCCCTCAGCACTTACGATATGAAAACCGCTAACGTTAGCGCAATTCTTGCCGTTGTTTTAAATAGGCTACACACGAATGAATGCTGGCTGCCAACCAAAATAAATGTGCCTGTCTTATCAAAAATCGTGTGTCAAATTTATTTTTGTCAAAGATTGAAATCATAATGAAATGAATGGCCAAAATCAGACTTTGATGCTCATTATCTCAAAATTTGATTTTGTAATAATTGTGCTGCTTTTTCTCACATATTCAGACATTTGTATCCATTTATAATTGAACTATTGTTAGAAAAGGGCTGGATGAATGAATACAGTGTGGATACCTGTCTATTATAGACAGATATATAAACAATATCCGCTTATAGACAAAATAGTATTGAAATATTTGCCTGCAAACGTAATTTTTAGCAAGTGTTACAACTAACCCCCTGCCTGTTACAATTAACCCCACCTATGGGTTAAGTTGTAACGTTTCCACTTTTGTCACGTTTGGTGTAATTGTCCAAAAATGGTAAGTACTAGAAACAAACTTCTAATGTTCATTTGTAGCAGAGATGTGTGTGTTACTTTTGTAAAAATATAATGAATCAAACTCAAATATTTTTTGAATAATTGAGCCAAAACCAAAAAGCCATGAAAACCCAAGAAAATGTCCCTACCTGACCCAAACATGGGGTCAAACAACCCAGCATTTTTAGACTGTAAAGTCTATAATAAATAATAAAAATAACAGACATCAAAACAATGCACATGCACAATTGGGAGTATTCAGTCCTTTCCCAACGATGCAGATGGGTGGGGATACGCCCAAATCTATGCCAATGTTTGCAACAAAGGAAAAGTCCCCTGGTACAATTGGATTTAGCCAAGTAGGGCATTTTTTCTGCATCAACGTATTGTGCATTGCTTTCAAACAATTGAAAATCAATTCTTATTCCTAACTATGACCTGCCTCAGTAGTGAAAAACAGGCCCTAACCCCGAAATTCAAGGATGTTAAGGTAAGAAGCATGTCTTGCAAAGCATGTTATGCGTGTCACAAAAGCTAGTAGCTGCATAAAAGCTATTTCTCAATGCCAAAATTTTCAATTTGTGCATTTTTTGTTATCTTTGAAAGATGAATATAATGCAAGCATTTGAAAAATATTTAACCTTTTTAAAATGCCTTTCACTAACAATCTTTCTCTCACATAGAAGTGCTTGGTAACAGTTGTTGTTCTCCATCCGTGGCCCCGGCAAACAGCCTTCACATGTCTGAAATTCCCAGGTCTGTGTGTTGCCAGGCTTCAGCTGCGTATTCAGCGGTAAGGAGAAGTTCACTATGGTGACTGTCTCCTCTCTCCTACAGAAAACCGCTCACCGCGGTCGTCCATTAGTCATAATGGCGTGGAGGCACATCGCTCTCCTGCGCTATCTTGAAGCAAAATAAAGGAAGCAGGTGTGGGCAGGAAATTAATGTAAATCCATCAGTGTTCAATTAAGCCTGCACACAAAAAAAAGAAGGGGGTGGGGGGGAGTAGAGCATCCTGCACGAAACCTACAGCAGCCCTTTTCTTTGTGCAAACGCCGGCCGCCATTCACTTCATCCGTCTCTTTGTGCCGAAGACAAATGGAGGCAACTTTAATTATGAAAAAATTTTTGTATGAATTTTCCAGGTGCAGGTTTTTGTGAGAAGCCGTCGTGGAGGTTTCACCATTTGGCTGTCAGCGTGGTATCATGTGTAATTCTGTGTGTGTGCATGTGAGTGTGTGTGAGTGCCTGGAGGGGCAGAGAGCATTGGCCCTCGGTGCACAGCCTGAAAAAGCACTCTAACCTAATTTGTTTCTAATTACAAAAACAGGAAGTGCACCTGCCATGTATCAGGCCTCACTGGTTCTGACCGATGCACGGAGCGAAACAGACTTGAGATGTTTTGAAATGTTACATTTGTTTCATTCCAGTCATTGAATTGGAAGTGTCAACCTATAGGAACCGTTTAAATGTGTGGAGCCTTATATTTACAGTCGCAAAACATAGATTGCATTGATAAAAATCTGGAAAAATAAGGTTGTTAAAGACAGGTGCTGTGCCTACCTAGATGCCTAAAACTGGGCCCAAACTAAAGCAACATTGCATGCAACATTCATAGATAAGGGACCCTCAGAATGTCAGATTTACCATAACAAAATTTTGCAGCTTATCAGGATATCTACCCAAATCTAAAGCAACACTGCATACATTACATTACATTTCGAAAGCACTCTCAGAATGCACTGCGCATGCTTAAAGATGACGAATACAGTTGCCTGAAATACTGTAAAGTAATGCATAGTCAAAAATAAAACCACTGCTAGGAAAAAAACAGCTCAAACCAGCCTTAATACTGTGTTCTGGTTTTAACTGGTTCGGCTGATCTAGGCTATTTATCCAGGGCTTACTTCACCTATACGGCAAAAAAAATATTTATTTATTTTTTTGGCCAAAAATGTATTTTATATGTGTGTGTGCTAAGTACGTTTTCTAGAAAGTAGGGTTTTTCTATAAAAATTCAAACATTATGGTTAACCTTCTTTGGGTCGGTATGTAAGGGATAATGTAGAGGCAGCCGGTAGGCTTATTTCCCGATAACTACCGGCTGCCTTTACATTATCCCGCTTATTACACGGCTACTTGCCACACAAGAAAAAAAACTGGACATGAATATGAATTTGAAACATTTTATTGGCATATTTGTTTTAAATTAACATTTTTATCCTTCCGCGAAACTTTGCACAGATGCATAAAATGATTGTAATACCTTATTAAGATCATCTGCTTCATACTTGTCTGTCTCAATTTTTTTCTCTTTTAGCCAGTCTTTGAGAAGATTTAATGCCCATTCTGTATTTTTTTTGTGTGTTGGCTTCATAGCTGTCATGCTCTATTTTGTCAAGTTCAGTCTCAGTAAGCTCTCTGTGTCTTGTCGTTGTTCGTTCTTCTATCCACTGTTTAAATATTTTGTTTTTTCCGTACATGTTAAAATTAATGTCAAAATGTTGTGGTTGTCCAGTGTTTGTCACAAGATGGCGCCAAACAGTAATCTTTATTGGCGCGGAACGATTTTAATCGTACAAGTAGTACCGGCTATGCGTTATTACTTTGGAGCGGTTATTATTTGAAAAGAACGAACCTGCAAATGTCTCAACTGACCAATCAGAATCAAGCATTCCAGAGAGCCGTGTAATAAACGTATATAATCCACGGTTCATCAACGCACTTATAATGAATGTTTTATAATAAATCCAGAAGCTCTGCTAAGCCCTGCATTACTGTAGATACAGAGCGCCTGTGTCTCACATTCATCACAGCAATAGTAGAGAAGAGCTGTTTTACTGTACCGAATGTCAATCACTGGATGATCATCATATAATTTTACTGTCTGGCTGCACACAGCAACAATGGTAAAATTTTTTATTAATTTGTTTGTGTCCATGGCATGAAATTCAGCTTTTTTCGTGCCTCGAGTACAAATGTCTTTTTTGTTTCACTAGCACGAATTTCTATAAATAGTTTTTCGTGTCTGTGGCACAACTTTCTTTTTCGTGCCATTTTATGTATTGTTTTCTCATTGTTTTTTCCTATTTTCTTACTATTGCCGCTTGGGGTTTGGATTAGAATCACTTTCTGTTAAATTTTTAGACATCCTAATCCAAACCCCAACTCTAACCGCAATTCCAGGCGAGAATAGTTTAAAAAGCGGGGAAATTATTTTAGAAACCAATACATCCTAACCCAAACCCCAAATCTGACCCCAACCACAAGCAACAATGACTTAAAAATAGGGAAAAATTTAGAAAAACAATAAATAAAATGACATGAAAAAGAAAGTAGTGCCACGGACATGAAAAACTATTTATTGAAATTTGTGCTTAGTGACACGAAAAAGCCATTTGTTCTCAAGGCACAAAAACAGCTGAATTTTGTGCCATGGATACGGATAAATTAATCAAAATGTTTGTGACTATAACACGACTTGTTGACCAGTAACTGCAGAGATTGCTTGCCGTAAGTTAGGCAGGCTACGACAATACATTATACTTTGACGAGCCTGAGCGCTAAATGTTTTCATTGCCAAAATTGTGCAGCCCTTTTGCTGTAGACGATGCGGTTTAAAGGTCCCATTCTTTCTGTGTTTTTGAAGCTTTGATTGTGTTAACAGTGTGCAATATAACATATGTTCATGTTTCATGTGTAAGAAAACGTGGTATTTTTCACACAATTTACTTATCTGTATAGCGCTGTTTTCACTGTCCTCAAAATGGGTTGATTCCTTTCCTGTTCTATGAAGTCCCTCCTTCAGAAATACGTATCGAGTTCTGATTGTGTAGTTTGTTTAGTGTGTTGTGATTTGATAGCATCTTAGCTTGCCGTTAGCTTAGCTGGTGACTGACATATTCCTGTGGGCGGAGTTTAGTCAAAAAACTGTTCTACTGACGTCAATAAAACAGGAAGTAGAGGACTGTTGTCCAAACCGTCCGTTCGCTGTAGGCTTTGAAAGGGAAATTCTGTTAAAGTAACTATATCGCCTGGCAGTGAACTTTTAGCTTTATCCTTTTACAAGTATTATTTATGCTATAACAGCAATATTACACACTAGCTAGGGTTTAAAAAGTGGGATCAGAAAGAACGTGACTTTAAAAACAGCACCTCTTCGTAAATGTACTTTAGCAGCAGTTATACCAGAGATCTACGATGAAACTCGCATCAAAACTGAGGATGAACTGACAAAAGCACAATAACCCACAAAGGCCCTGAACTTGACATTTTGACTTCCATGGCAAATGTAAGTTACTTAAAGTGACAGATTATTTTGGATTGTAAAGTGTGAAGCTCTGTGTTACAAACATGAAACATAAACCAGTGTTTTAATCTGTTTATCTGGTAAAAAACAGAGTTTCAAATGCACTTTGTTTTTGCTTGTCAAATAATAAATTCAATACTTCTGATGGGAGAGGTCAATGTTTTTTTGTGACAAAAAATAAGTTTGTTACTAAATAAAAAAAAATCTGTTGATTTGGCTGTAGAATGTTTTTCTGAACATTGCTAGTACCAAACTGTACCGAAACAGTGACCATAAAACCATAATAGAAAAAAAAAAAAAAAAAAAAAATTGTAAGAAAGTAAAACCTGAGGAAATATATATATTTTTAACCTTCAACATATATTTCAAAATATATTTCAAGGGCAAGCAAATATATTTTTTATTTTACAATCCATATGGCAAGAAATGTATTCTTGGGCAAAATATATTTTAAATAAGTTAATTTTATTAAATATAATTTTTGAAGTTAAACCAGTTATTTTTAAGTTTTGTAACATAAAGATAGCAAAACATAAACATAGAAAAACAAATTTTCTTCCAATGCGACGTGAATATATTTCCTTGGTTTGGAATATATATAGGGGCAAAATATAGACGGTTTCATCGGACGCATGTGTGCTGACGTGATACACGTCTGGATCATAGAGTTCTGGATCCGAACTTTAGTTCCGGTTTAGTTTTTTTAATGGTCGGACTAATTAATAAACTGATCTCTTGAACAAATGCCTCGTCAAAAATTTGGTTTCCTAGGTAATCTATGTGTGGTTTTTTGCTTGTTATATAAATAAACTACGTTTAAAGAACTTTACCGGAAGTTACGTGCGGACCACGACAGCCGCTTGTTTATGTTTTTACTGCTGAAACGTCTATATATTTTAAATGCTTTAAAATATATTTCGTTTTAACATACATTTCAAAATATACAAAAAATATATTGGTGAAACATATATTTTTGTAAACATATTTCAAAATATATTACACCAAATATATTTTTGGCCCATTTTTTGTATATTTTTAAATATATTAAAAAAATTGCCATATGGGCATTTAAGCTGGTCTTCCAGCCTTGTCAAGCTGGTGTGTAGCCTGGAAGACCAGACTGGTTTAACTTGTTTTTTATTAATACTGTGTGTGCGTGTGCTGTGTACTTTTTGTGTTTCATAGTGTTGCATGTGAGTATTGCATCATTAGCTTAGCATACTGCTAGTTCCAAACACTATTTTAAGTGAGTCGTTTCTCTCATACGTTTCTCTTGAGCAACGCTACTTACTTTTATTTAGAATTAATTTAATATGCTGCCTTTGAATGCATTTGGCAATGCAGCAAGACAGCTCACTAAGTTTTGGAACAGCATATGTGATGTCAGGTCTATGGTGCGCTAATGTAATTATCACCCCATCACTTGAAAGTATAAAATGTTGCTTTGATTCACTCAAATGAACCGTAACAGCACATGTAGTCTGTGAGAACGCAACGTTTTATGTAGCTACGCTTTGAAGAAAAGAAAAGAGGTGACCCACATCTCACCTGAAGACAGAAAGCTCGTTTCCAAGTCAGATGTGAGAGCGAGTGAGCCAAACTCTGAGCGTTTGTTTTGAGACGTAACACTGTATGCTAATTAGCCCATGACATCAGCTAAGGGCTGAGAACCTTTCAAACAGCGAGATGCAGTGAACGAACACGAGCGTCTTGTGTTTCAATCAGTACGTTGTCTTCAATGATATCAATGAAAACAAACTTGGTTTGGCTGTACAACTGAGGTCATTGTTTTTCATTAGTCTACATGATTTGTAGTTATGGCTCTGCATGCTGAAATAAGTCCATGGCATTTCTGAAAGATGTCACGAGCGGCAGCTAACAGCCCTCTCTTCGCATGAAAACAGCAATTCCTCAGCCGTGCTAAGGTGATATTGATGTATTAGGAAATTATTAACGCATTCAACCCATCAAAGACATGCTGTTTATTCCCACTGTGAGGTAATAGAGTGGAATGCAGTTTGTTTTCAGTGGGATCGGGTTGTGGGGACCTAGCCTGAAGGTTATATCCGGCTTTAATTGCTTACCAAGGGTGTATCTGGGCACTAAGAGAGAGCGACAGGCTCCACTAACATCTATTAGCAAAGGCCATGGGAAAAGAGTCAGCAAACAGTCGTCCCTGTCAGGCCTTATCAACAGACAAATCCCCACTGGTTCTAATGGCTCGGTTTTGTCTGCCTTTCATTACGTTAACTAACAAGGCAGGAGCTTGTTCCTCTAATGTGTCACTTCCTGTTGTATTGTCCTGGCAAGGCGGGCGGCTTGGATGGCCACAGCCGGAAAAATTCCACAGATCAGAGGAAACATTAGCTCTCAGAGGTGAAAAGGATGCGTGCCAAGGAAACTCTGTGCCCTTCGTCACGGAAAAGCCTTGCTGTTGGGTTTGTTTACGCACTAATCCTAAATTAGATTAGCCAACTAATAAATTGACATTATATCTTCTTATTCACATATATTCGCTGCTGCAACATTACGCCAGCTTACCCCGCACAAATTCGCAAACACGCTCTGCAACTTTCATCTTATGAGTATTAGAGTCAATGCTGGCCTAATGCGATAGCAAATTTAACAGGAGCTTACGGAGGATTCTTTCTTTATTTATATTTTGCAGTACAGGCGGGAAGGCTATCTGAGCGGAGACAGAAGCCACGAGGACTGGGGGTGCGTTGGTGGTGGGTTGCAAGGGGGAAAGAGGCTGTTTGGCAGTCTAGCCGATCGTAAAAGGAGCAGGTCAAGTTGTCGGTGAAGAAAGTGCTGGGTTTCCATGGCAACGGGAGATTTTCTTTCCCTGTGTCCCGGGGTTAGGGCGCCATCAGCAGTGTGAATGTTGCTTAAGACGCAGTGCAGTTCAACCTGTAATCGCCCCCCGATTTATTTTTAGGCTCTGTAAAGTCTGCCTGAGGCTACACAACAAGACATCAGGAAATACAGCTGTGAAGAGAACAAACTGCTGAACACTCGGCCATGACACTTAAATAAATTCTATTCTGTAGTTTCATTAATAATTTATTTGAATTGGAAAATTGGTCTCATTTTAAAATATTTTTAATTTATTGGTTCCCTTTAGAAAGTGAAATACATTTAATGTGTCAGGAATATTGATCACATTTGGTGGTCATGAGGAGGACAAATTACAAACCAGATCTCAATTGTTTTCCTACACTGTCAGAAAAAAATTAATGGTCCCAAGTTGGAACAGTAGGACAGTGCCTTTTTAAAACAACATGAATATCACGAAGTTGTGTTATAGTCACAAGAAATTGTATTAAATTATTTGTGTCAATAGTAGAGACAAAAAACAGCTCAATATCATTATCATTATCTTTGAAACTTTGATTTGATCTGAAACACCTTTTGATTTGATTAAATCTTTTTAAGTATTAGTTAAGTTAAGCTTGTTGAAAACTTTCTCCTTGTTTTATAGTTGTGTGAACGAGGGGGCTACAGTATGGAGAGAAAAATCCTTGGCAAGCATCATTAGTGCATGTGGATTTGCGGTGCCAAAACGACTTTATTTATGTTTGAATGGCAGTACTCAGTTTAGGTTGGCACAGCTTGTCAGCTGCACTCGTTGGCTACCTCCAACTGTCACCGTGTGCCCATGATGTGCCCTCACCTGCTGCTCTGGGAATTTATGAAGGGGAGCGAAGCCTACTCTGGTCCTGTTAACTCCCAATTTAATGCTCCAATAACTGTACGCAACAATAAGTATAAAACAGGCTCTTGTGGAGCAACCGAGAGAAGGTATTTAGGCACAACGTCAGATGAAGAATATGCGTGAGTCATCGAGTATCTTTTGTGTAGAAAAGTATTTGGATGGTCTTTAAGCTCAGCCCAGCTGCTTTGATTTGCTGCTTTTAAAAAGTTTTGGGGCATATGTTTAGCTAAACAAGCTAAATACCAGCTTGAAAGATCACCTAAACCACATCAAACTAATTTAAAATGTTTTTACCTGGTATAAGATGATTTTCCATTCTGACCAAGCTGGTCTCCGGGTGGCCAAGCTGGTTCCTATCCGGTTTAGATTGCAGGGCTCTCAGTCTTACCCATAACTTTTCTAAAAACCACTAAACAAGCCAACCTAACCAGACAACATGACCAGCTAAAACCAGATAACCAGTTTAGGCTGGCTTAAGTGGTTTACTTCATTGAATGCTCACGTGCCTGCAAATGAGATAACCATAGTCAGTTCTGTCATACACTTTAGGAAGGGTCAACAGACACATCTGTTATCAGTTGAAAATAAAGTGCATGAGAGCATTCGCCAGTGTTTTCCATCTCTGTTTGAATCACTTCAAAAAGATCATTCCAACTTGGCATTCATTATATATATGTATAATTTATACTAGCATGTTTTTATACATCACAGCCAAGATTGCAGCCTTTAAAGGAAGAAAAGGCCTTTTCCTTGAGTCTGTGGAGGCTCAACAGAAGATCATCGACGGCCTGGGATCCTTCAGCTCGCTGCAGCTGGTGGAGGGACGGGAGAGGAGAGAGCCGCCCTGCCCTGGCAGCAACAGATAACAGCTGATACTGGGACTAATTTGGTAATGTGCAGCACCGCTGGATGACGTGAGCTGCAAGCTGGTGGTGTTGCTGATAAAAAGCATGCCAGCAGAGATGAGTCCTCGTCGGGATGCTGGTCTTAGTTTTGTGAAGTGGATATTTGTACGTATCTGTCCACAGACAGGGCGGCCATGTATAAACCTATCCCAGTTATTGATGTATGCAAGCGCTGTGTAGAAAGAAACATCATAAATTTTGTTTTTGTACCATTAAAACTCAAAAACAAAAGGACGGATAGTTTATGAATCCATTGCTTGTTGTATTTGTAAGCCTCAGTGTTTGATTATTCCAGCAAGCCGGCTCCTTGGTGAATGTACGCACTAAGTTTATTATTAAAAGCATGTTGTTTAAATCAGTGGTGGACCCTGGTTGAGGCGACATATTTGTCCAACGCAGCATTGTAAAATAAATAAAATGCTAAGAAATGCACTCAACTGTACATCACATTACTTTGTATGAATGTTTATCAAATGTGTAATAGAAAAAATGCTGCATTTAAGTTTACGAAGCCTTATCACAAACAACATAGACAGAATTTATTGTTAATATTTGTTATTTAGATATGGGGGAAAAACATGTTTATCTTAAATAAATATAAATGAAACAAGGTTTTTTCAATCACTATTGATGTTTAATTCTTAGAAATTAGTTTGAAATTGAACACATTTGTGGCAGTCTACACAGCACAAGCCCCACTGAACAGATGCCGTATCTTAACACATCATCCACACTGAACACAAAACCTGTTCATGGCAGCCTACACAACACATAAGGAGCAGATTTTTACTGTATGTAGATGTGTTGTATAGGGATGGGCACAAATACTCGATTGCTCGAGTACTCGAACGTTGCATCGATGGTCGATCACGAAAACAATGATCATGTGGGTTTATTTATAACATTTTTGTGGTTATGGGGGCATTTGGATGTCTGGTTAGCATTACAAGCGCCTGCAGTAGTAAGGACTGGTTGCGTGTTTGACGTTGTTTTGAGCTACGCAAACCGGCGTATGACATCACATCAGTAACGTTACCATGCATGACTCAAAAACAAACAGATAAAGTCAGCGCACCCGGGCCGATCTGCGCCTTCTAAAAAATAACAAGTAAAGAATCATCTCATCATCTAGATCGATTGTGAAGAGAAGCCACTCAGACAGGGCTATTTATATGTGTTGTCCCACCCAGGCGACCCTATGTGGTAGCTTTGGAAGCCCTATATGAAAATTATAACAAATAAAACCAAAAACATACATGTTTACTATAGTTAAACCATGGTTACCACCAAGGCTTGACATTAACACCCGCCAACACGCCAAATGCGGGTAGATTTCCGCTGTGGCGGGTAATCCCACTAGCCACTTTGGCGGGTTGAATATAATTTTTTTATTGTACTTTTCTTAAAAGTTATGCAAAATTATAAACAATGCACAATGCGACACTGGGAAACGTCTCGGTTACGGATGTAATCCTCGTTCCCTGAAGGAGGGAACGGAGACGTCACGTCGTGACCGACGAATTGGGAACTCGCTTAGAGAGACCAATCTGCTTCTTATACTACTAAAACGCCAATGAACTTGGCATTGAGATATTTGCATAATGCTGGCGCCGCCCCGCCAGGTGCCTTTATAAGCAGCAGGTGCAAATATGGAAATTAGCTTCTTTTCGCTGAGAAAGCCGGGAGAAAGTGACCGGTCGATAAACAGCAGGGAGCAGCCCTGTGGCGACGGGACGTGACGTCTCCGTTCCCTCCTTCAGGGAACGAGGGTTACATCCGTAACCGAGACGTTCCCTTTCAGTCGGTCACTACGACGTCACGTCGTGACCGACGAATTGGGAATCCCTAACAAAACGCCACTAGGGGCTGACCTCTTCCAGTGTCTGCGTAAAGCCCTCCGGTTCCACTTAAGGAGGAGGAGATAGGTTTTAAGGCAGAAGGCCGGGCACTAGATGTTCCTTTAACCCCACAGAAGTGCCAGCGACTGGGAAGCGCCCTACCTGAGCGGGATAGGAACGCTGCGGAAGCCACCGCCCGTCTTAAGGGCTAATGGTGGGCGAAGTCAACCGTAGTTGAGGAATAAAGACAGCCGTGGCTGTGTAAGCAAAGCAGTGCTCTGCTAAGGGAAACGTGGGCTGGTAGGATTAACCCCACGGAAAAATACTCACAAAGGAACCCGGTGGGACACAATGTGGAGCCCGAGCCAGACACGTAGGTTCGCGAGGATACAGCTAGTGAAAGGCTGACAGCCAATGGTCCGCAACAAAGGCTGCCAAGGCAGCGGAGGAAGAACAATTCAAACCATTACGCATTTTTGTTCTGAAGGCCTTCCATACTGACACAGTTATGAAGCATCAGTTGGAGGCTGCAAGCCGACCTGCGAGACTGCTCTCCGTGCTCCCCCTGGTGAGGAAAGAACACGAGAGGATACAGGCTCGATACGAACACTGTAAAATCTAGTGAACGTATTAGGTGTCGCCCAACCAGCAGCTCTACAGATGTCTGTTAGCGAGGAACCACGAGCTAAAGCCCAAGATGAGGCAACACTCCGTGTGGAGTGCGCTCTCAAATAAAAGGGGCAAGGAATACCCTGAAGATTATAAGCCAGGGCGATAGTATCAACTATCCAATGAGACATCCTCTGCTTAGTGACAGCTTTCCCTTTCTGCTGGCCACCATAACAAACAAAGAGCTGGTCTGAGGTCCTGAGGCTTTGCGTGCGATCCACGTAGAGTCGCAGTGCGCGTACGGGGCACAACAAAGCCATGGTTGGGTCTGCGTCCTCCGGGGGCAGCGCTTGCAAGCTCACCACCTTATCTCTGAAGGGAGTGGTGGGAACTTTGGGCACGTAGCCTGGTCTGGGTCTCAGTGAGACAGCAGGACCAAACTAAAAGCACGAATCGTCAACAGAGAATGCATGTAAATCCCCTACTCTCTTCATGGAGGCCAATGCTATCAGGGTCAGAGTTTTCATTGATAAAAACATCAGACTCGTAGACTGCAAAGGCTCAAAAGGGAGACCTGAAGGCTTCAGCACCATGGACAGGTCTCAGGAGGAAAGAGGGAGGGCGCGAGGGGTTTAGCCTGCGAGCGCCTCTTAAAATGTAATAATTAAATCATGCTGGCCAACTGATCTGCCGTTGATAAGAGAGTGATGAGCAGAAATAGCGGCGATATCAACTTTAATGGCGGAGGGACAGCCTACCATCTAACCTATGTTAAAGATATAAAAGCACAATGTTAATGGGCATTCTCTGGGGTCCTCGCGTTGCGAAGAGCACCGGGTGACGAAAAAGGTTTCTTTAAGCGCGTAAGCCCGTCTTGTGGACGGTGCTCGAACCGCGTCGATGGTGTTAGATACCGCTTGCGATAAATCACCTAAACCTTGCGCGCGCTCAACGACCATACATGGAAATCCCACAGGTCGGGGCGCGGGTGCCATAATGTGCCCCTTCCTTGAGAAAGAAAGTCTTTCCTCAGGGGAAATCGTCAGGGAGGGGCTGTCGCGAGGAGCATTAACTATGAAAACCAATTCTTGGTCGTCCAGTACGGACGATTAATAAAAGGCTCTCCTCGTCCTGCCTGACTTTGCACAGTGTCTGCGCAATAAAGCTCACTGGAAGGAATGCGTATTTACGCACCCCCGCGGCCAGCTGTGTGCCAACGCATCCACGCCGAGGCTGCCCTCGGCTAGTGAATAAAATAGGCGACAGTGGGTATCGTCCGGCGACGCAAACAGATCTATCTACGCACAACCGAACTTCTTCCAAATTAGCTGGACCGTCTGGGGGTGGAGTCGCCATTCGCCGGGGGCGCAGCTCGGGAAGCGCGTCTGCCGCTGTATTGAGCGACCCGGGAAGAAAATGGCACGAAGGGACCTCAGATGCTTCTGACTCCAAAGGAGGAGATGACGAGCGAGATGCGACAGGTGACGAGAGCGCAAAACCGCCTTAACGGTAAATAACGCAACAGTCGCAAAGTTATCGGTGTCGGCTAATACATCCTTCCCTCGCATCTCCATAGCGGAGCGTACAAGTCCCAGATATACAGTGCACCGCTCGCGGCAGTTGGGGTGCTATGCACACCCCTGAGACTGCAAGCCCGTCATACGTGGCTGATCATCCCGTGCTGAGGGCATTGCATGCTAGAGAATGCCAGGAGACCCCTCAGGGGCATATCTTCTATCGGAAATGCCGGGTCTACCACGGGGAAAAATTTAAATGACACGCAGGTGTAACGTTTACACGGTGTATGCCGGTGTGCCACGCTCTCCTCGAGACTCGATCGTAAGCCAACGCTGAAGCGGTCTCATATGAAGCAGCTCGGGCGGTGTCACAGCCGCAGCATGCCGTCATATGTCCAGGAGCTTCTGAAATTGTTTCAGAGGGACCGCGTACTTCCCTCGAATTAAACCGAGGCAAGTCAGAACTGACTAGGTTGCGCGCTCTTGTAAAACACGCCAATTAGTCGATCGAGTCTTATTCCATACTGAGAAAAAGGATCCTCTGCACGGGGCAAAGTTGCTCTTTCCCAGTCGACCTGAAGACTTAAACGAGCGAGATGCCGAAGCATTAACTCTCTGTGTTCGCGCACGTCTGCCAAGAACGGGCTATTATAAGTCGACGTAGATAAAGCAGAATGCGAACAACGCTCTCTCTCTGATATTTTAATGCCGTGACTAGCACATGGAGACACGGAGAGAGAGAGACAGCTCGAATGGTGTACTTAGTATTAATATGCCCACCCCACGACGCAGAGCGAAAAACGGTCTAAAGCGAGGGGAGATGGACACATAAAGTACATGTCTTACAGGTCTAAGGCTGCAAACCGATCTGAATATTGAAATACGAGCCTCGGCGTTATCATCCAAAAAGAACACCTTCGTAGAGCCGGTGCGTAAATCAAATCGATCGTAACCCGCCGCGTATTTTGGGTACTATGAGATAAAGGCTGGAAAAACCCTATCATCATCATCTCGGTAAGAGGGACCGGCTCGAACATCCTTCGCCAACAGGATATCGACTTTTGCACGCAGTACATGTGCATCGGACGCTTTCACTACAGTGAAACGAAAGCCCGAATTTTGGGGTGTGCCGGATTCGTAACCGAGGCGGATCGTGCGTAAAACCCAACAAAACGGGCTGGGAACTGAAGCCAAGCACCCAGGCACCGTACGAGGAGAAATAACGACACTATCGAAGTACCCGCGGTGGGGCAGCGAAGCGAGACAGGTGGGACTGCCGGTGCATCTGCTGTGACAGCATAAACATCTACAGTATGTGTGTGTGACACTGACCTGAGCCCGCTGAGGGTAACGGTCGTCTGGTCTCCTCTACGGAGAGCGCAGACTCCGATGAGGGTGCTGGTGGTCCGGTCTCCTCAGCGGAGAGCTCGGACTCCTCAGGTCACCCGCTGGCGATAGAGGAGAGGTAGGGGAGCTGGTGTGTACCCGCTCACGGCTCTTTCAATCCTCCGGAGACCTAGAGAGGGAAGAGGAATGCACTCTTATGTGTGGTTAAGTGGGTACCGGCCGAACAGCCGGTGGAACATATGCAAACCAAGGATTTTCCACCCGACCCTCTATCGGGGGAAGGAGCTCCATCTCCTGAAGAGTGATCCTCTGCCAATCCGGGTCGCCCTTCACTGGCCACTTAAACTCCCGAATTTTACGGGAAGCGGCTAAGCGGGCGGGGCGAGCTGCTGACGACCGGTTCCCCTGCGCTGCCGAGATGGGGTCCGAGGAGGGGAACGGAGGTGGTCGCCGCAGGACGCCGACGGCGAGAGGCAGACTGAGGAGCCGGCGTGGTGGACCAAGGGCAGCTCTCTTCCGCCGGGGCATGACCTAGGAGATCGCCTCAGTCTGCGCAGCGGAGCTGTACGACTCCCCTGGCTCGCCGAAGAGGCCGGTCTGTGAGACAGGAGCATTCAAGTTGTTCTCGTCTGCGTCCGTCATGTCAGCCAGACACAGCCAAAGGTGGCGATCTTGAACCACTGTGGTGGACATCGCACGACTGAAGGTCGCGGCCTCCCTCGTAAATCCTTGGTGAGCCTGCAGCAACGTTATTGCGTGCAGGGCCGAAGCCGCCTCTCCGGCATGCCTGATGGGCAGCGTCTGTAACCGGACGACTGTCTACAAACACGGGAGGGAAGGGTTGGGTGGTCCCTCCAGGAACACATCCCGCTCCACTGAAGGGGTCCCCGCCTTTAGCGGCTTCGTTGGTGAGGGAGGTGAGGGGTGAAAGCTGAACGGCCGGATGGCCGCAAATCACGTCAGCTCTTCGTGCCGTCGGGAAAGAAAGGCACAGGAGGAGAGGACCGAGAGGCCCGAGCAGCTCCGAAGTACCAATCCTGTGGGCGGGACGGTTCGGGCGGAGAGGGGTTAACCTTTCCAACTCTACTGTCTCCGCCGCTCGAGCGGGCACGGCCGCCATCTCCGGAACGACTCTGCCTCGGAGGAAAAATGGACACCCCTCTGATGCTGCAGAAGTGACGGGACCAGAAGGAGGTCCAATGGATTCGGCAGACATCATAGAACACGACTCTGCAGTCTCCACCGGAGCCTCAACCGGCTGAGGATGAGAAGGCCGGTAGGTGGAGGACGCATCCTCCGTCCTACTCAGCGTAGTGACGCGAAGGGCGCCCTGCGAGCGCTTGACAGCCGCACCATGGCGGCGTCAGCACTGCAAAGGCGCGGACAGCGTTCCCGTAGAAACGACAGTCGTCTCCGCAATCCAAGAGGGTTATGCTCTCACAGAGAGAACAGAAACTCTCCACGAATGCAGCCCCGGAGTGCTCGATGCCTGAGCACGAAGACAGCGCTCGTGACCGTCACTGGAACCCTTATACTTCTCGCATCCAAGATCGCACGGGCGAAAAGCTATCCTGAAAAGGACGCTGATCTCCGCATATACGAGAGAGTGGCTGCCTTTAACAAGGCACAAAGCTCTCTCGTATCACTCTTTTAGGGAAATTCACTCAGATGCTTAGTTGATGAGCGCACAGGAAGGCAACGCACACACTAAACTCAAAACAATAAACAGATGTAGAGCCGTGGAATAAGCGAAGCGTCCGCTGTGATACTGCTAGTTCAACCAACTTCAGCAATCAAATCCCAACAGAGTAAAGTAGCTTCTCAGTAGCAGATAAAGCCGGCTTTCGAAGTGAAAAAGCTAATTTCCCTATTTGCACCTGCTGCTTATAAAGGCACCTGGCGGGGCGGCGCCAGCATTATGCAAATATCTCAATGCCAAGTTCATTGGCGTTTTAGTAGTATACGAAGCAGATTGGTCTCTCTAAGCGGGTTCCCAATTCGTCGGTCACGACGTGACGTCGTAGTGACCGACTGAAAGGGAACTACAACTCCCATGAATGAGCACTCCCTTCACCCAACGCAATGAACAGTAGGAGTTATTTACCATAGAGAGCTCGAGCGCTGATGGATTTGCGAATGTACGGGACGCAGTCTGAGCGCAAACACGCACACTTCGGGAAAGATAAAACAATTGCATGGAAGTGATTGAAGAGATTTAAAGTGCATGCACACTCTTTGAACAAGAACGGAGAGAAATTCATAGCGCATACCTGAATGCACACGTCCCAGTTTTGTCCGAAGTCAAGGGAAACCCGCGAGCGGAGAGGTTTGTGCATCATATTTGTCAGTAAAAAAGGGCCTTGAAGTCTTAAATCACTTAACAGAAACCATGATCAAGCTTATAAAATACAATCTGCATAAAACAGTTGACAGTAAAATAACTGTACACGTCTTGACAGTATTTGCTGCTGTTGTTTACCTCTTAATAAATATTTAAAATGTTTGTTGAGGGTTTTGGTGTTTATCTTTTCTACACCCCTGCACCACTTTTAACATATTCAATAGAAGTTAATCTATTTATGCCTTACTAGCATGTTTTATGCACCTTAATATATGATATGATCTATACTGATATACCTGTTATAACCAGCTAATAAATGTAGTCTTAATTTGGGTGGTCAATGTGCATTTGAAAGGGTTCTAATATAGGGCTGGGCGATATGACCAAAAAAATTATCGAGAAAATGTTTTCCATATCAGTCGATATCGATAATTATCATGATAAATAACAAATCTTTACTCCTGTCAAATTTAAAGGCAGATTTCTGCTCCTGAATGAAAATTGTAAAAAACAGACAGTTAATAATGGTTTTAAACTACTTTTTATTCAGAACATGACAAATACAAATACTAAAATCTTGTTTTAATGCATCTGTATTAAATGTAAATCTATTTGTTATGAAATCAACACATTTCTGACACAAAAGCAGCAGACTACTGTCACTTTAAGACCCAAGACAGACTGCTTTAAGTTTCAATATACTGAATAACAGCTGTTTATGTTCACTTAAACAAGAAAGAAAACTTAGTTCATTGTTCACGCGTGTGTTATACATATACGAGCTATACACGCTGATAAATGGATGTCAAGAGTGTCACGTTGCTGTGGGAGCGCACATACGCAAACACTATATTCACTGCAGTGGTGGATCTGCTGCTTTTCCTCAGTTTCCTGAATTTGTGAATGTCCTGTAAATATACTTTTAAAGCTGTGCGGACGCAAGGCAGACGCTGAATGAAAGTACAGTATACTGCACCTATTGTGTCTGCTGTGTTTGACGAACCCTGTTTGCGCGTCCAACATTACACACAAGAAAATGTTTCCGCGCATTTGGATTTAGTGATTACGTCCGCGTTATCCGCATCGCGAAAATCATAGGTCTCTACTAATAAATGAATAACTTGCCTCATCTTCCACTCCTTCAAGTCTAACTGTCACTGTGATTGTAAACCAAGAGCGCGTGCCGCATCCGGAAGTGCTCGCGCAACATTACGCACAGTGCGTAAACATTATCGATCACTTATCGAACTTCCCTTATCGTTTTATCGGAAAAGTTTATATCGGTAAAATTATCGTTATCGAATTATCGCCCAGCACTAGTTCTAAATCTAATCTAGCTAAATCAAGTAAATTTACTACAAACTTGACTTTGGCATCCTAAAATGACATTAATTAATCATATAAAACTTATTTTACCAACAACAAAATTGTGGCCAGTGAAAATGCTGAGTGGCAAGTAACTTCGGAAAACAACTAGCCACTTTGGCTGCATGGTGAGCAAAAAAAGTAAATGTCAGGCCCTGGTTACCACAAATTAATCATGGTTTTACTACAATAATTATAGTTTAATCACAGTTTCTGCGGTAAAAACAAATCTATACACCAAATAACCATGATTACTACAATTTTATAGTTGGTTATTTTTGTAAGGGAGATAATGGGGAAGAATGTGGAATGGTTCCCTTAAGACAAAAGATAAAGTGTTTGACAGGTGTCCATGCTTGATAAAATAGTAAAAACTGTAAAAACAACGAAAATCATTTACAGTGTATATATTTTGTTGGATCCTCGCGCGGTTACAGCAAGAGCAGAAGGACAAAACTCTGACATGCGCGCAGAACACATACAAACATATACACAAACACAATCACGCACAACAGGAGTCCCAGGTAGGAGAAAATCAAGTGACGTTACATAGCACATTCAATTTTCACATTATTACCCCCCGGGTCCAGCGCCATACGTAATATACATTTTTTAAGGGGGGGGGAGTTGCACAGTGGACAGTCATTGAAAATGTGTTTACTTATATGTTCTTCATAGAAAATGAGCCAAGGTCAATGAGTCTGAGGTTCACTCTAAAAACAAATGGTGCTTAATAGCACTAAAAGTGGTTCTTGGCTCATATTCATAGAGGAACCATTTTTAGTGCTGTATAGCACCTATGAAGAACCATACGGGGGTCATATACATATACATATAAATTTTGCCCATCAAGAAAATGCATCTTGACTTAGGAATTTTTTATATTTGAACTGAAAACAAGAGAAAAATACTAATAAGAAAGTCATTATTTTGCAGTGTTTCTAATTCAATTAATTGAACAATTTCTGTATCCTAAAAATCTATTTTTTCCCGTTTTTTTTTACAAAAGAGACATACTTCAGCTGATTTCAAAACATTGTAAACGTGAACAACAGAAGGAATAATGCAAAATGTAAACATATTTAGCCTACACAAAACAAATGCTCCGTAACATACTGTGATCAGTTCACTTCATTGGTTTATTACTTTAATTTAACATGAGTAGTAAGTACCTTAAGCCCCCATAACTTTAACTGTTTTCATATCTTATGATAACTTGATTGATGATAATGACGCTTTCTCATGTGTCTCGTAGTAAATTCTTCATCGCTAAATCAGTGGCATGCGCAAGTAATAAGTAGCTCGCGGCCCCCGATGGTGAAAATAATCATTACATGATTGCTCCGGTCTGGTACTACAAACGCTATGTTGATCGGGTTTTTCAGTGTATTTGCTGGTTGTTTTGGACATGCTGTAAAACGGGGACATTTCCGGGGACAGCTCTAGTCAGGGACAGAACACCAAAAAACGGGACTGTCTCCGGAAACGGGGACGTCTGGTCACCTTAGCCTACTGGTACTCAAGATGGCGGCAGGCAACTGGAATGACGTAAAAGGTCACATGACTGATATTCATGTACTGTATATGGCACAATGGTTCCTCTATGATTACGAACCAAGACCCACTTTTAGTGCTATTTAGCACCGTTTGTTTTTAGAGTTTTGAGAAAACATCCAATTGCATAATTTTTCTTTTAGTAATCATTAAAAACGAACCCGAACACCACACATGGGTTAATTGTATTTAAATGTATTTTGTATTTTATCATTGATTCAATTGAATTCAAAATGCTAATTTTATGAAAAGCACTCAAAGTTCCTCTCGTTTTTGCAGGGCATTCATTTATAGAGGCATGCTAAATTGTTACTGATGGGCAATGTCTGTATTCGGAGCCAGGAAAAGTATTATGTTAATAAAAGATACTGCTGGAAGAGTGAGAGTTTGGTAATACACAGGGATATTAATAACAGCATCTGGACTATGGACAGTGTTATTACCATTTAAATTAAGGCCCTTGAGCTGAGGGCCTCTCAACTGAGCAATCTTACAGTTTACTAAGCACACATAAAACTACGGGGCCCGTTTCTCCTATTATAATTTTTTATACATATATAATTATTGTTATTTTGCGTTGCGGTTCATTTTCGGTTTATTCCCAGCACAGCAAGGGGTGGCATGATAAAGATTTATATTTTGGATCATTGTACCATATGTTCACATAGCCTGTTTAACCCACAAAAGGGGAAAGCATTATGTAAATACCACGGTTGTCAAGGGTGACAGATTGACATTACCCGAGAGAGGCTGCAAGAGGCCGGCCTGTCTCGATGTAAATACGCCTAAATAAAACTGTTCTCAGAGCAGTGTTGGAAAAGTCCCCCATCACAATGACTGGGAAATGTCTGTGTCACATGTGCTATCCAAAGCGGACAGATACACAGAGCAGCAGTGAGTCTGCAGGCTTGGCCGCCACACAACGGCAGACATTTCTTACACATTCAGTCTGTCCCACGTTTAAGAATGCATTGCAATATCAAAGTGCAAGTAGACCTCGAGTCCCTGATCTTTTCATCAGCGGGATGCGGTCATGGATATCTGCTAGCCAGCAGATGAGATGTTATATTAGTAATGTAGTGTAGTTACATCAAAACATCACATCCTGATTATTCAGGCAAATGAGCAGGATCGCTGGAAAATGAGACGCATTAAAAGAGAGGAAAGGTGCTTGTTATGACATCCGATTTTGATTTGCGCCTGGAAGGTTTCAAGTTGTAGAATTAGCTGGGTAAAGACATGTGGCGTGCACCGGCTAATCTACACACAGATCTGTGCTTGCTCGCTCTCGCTGTGAAGCCAAGAGGCAGATCTGACAGCAGCTAACTAGCACCCCCTTTTGAAGTGATCGCATCTGTTCTTAACTGCTGAACATTTGAATGTGAGGATCGAGTCTAATGCATGATTCTTTATCATGATTATGTGTTAGCTTACATGAACAAACAATCAAAAAATGAAACAAACGCACTCCGTCCGAGGTGCAAGTCAAAAAGAATAAATCCAAATATATAGCAAAAAATAGTGACTGCACACTCACTTGCAAAATAATTTTATTATAACCAACGTTTCGGCAAATAGCCTTCGTCAAGGTATGTGTTAGTTCAAGGTAAGGCGAGCTTAAATACAGCCCTACACAGGTGCATACAATTATTCTTAATTTGAAACAATCAGTTAATCAAGCTAAAAACCACAGAATCAATTACAAATACATGATAAGAGTAAATACAAGAAAAACAACAGTATACAAACATCACCAACCATGAGATACAAAGCACACTCATAAAAAACAGCTCAGATCAAAGTCAACATTTAAACCATAAGGGACAAGAGCCAAGATGAACTTACCATGAGCAATACAGTTTTCTGCATTTATTTATCTTTGCTAATGGCAATACAATTGTCATGGCAGTACCCTTTCGAAAAGTACACCTTTGCACCAATAGAATTCATCTTAGTACCTCAACGATACATATTGGTACTAAAAGAATAAATATATGAACCTAAATGGCACATATTAGGACTTTTTAAAGGGTATTGCCCCAGTTACAGCTTGGAATCATTTTTTGAACACTTTCTGCCAGTGTAGTTCATTGTGCATTACCGGTTAATGTTAATAATTACAACTTTTGATTCAAAAAATGTATTAGTAAATGAAACTAACATAAACTTAAATAATTTCACCATCTAGGTGAACTATAAACCAAGTATAGTCTGGCTATAAGTAACCCACTTCTAGCCAAAATAAACTTGAATTTGGTTACATATTGTTTTTGCCAAAATAATCGCCAGAGATGTCTGATATTCAATCATGTAAGTCGGAAATTCTTAAAGTGTGTTCCCCAGTGGTCCGCCAAAAGATAACCTAAACTAGAAAAGTGTTTCAAATCATCACTTATTTAAGTAGATTTTTAATGCACTTGTGAAACTGTGATATCAGTTCTTGCCATTCTTTTTTAATAACGTAAAAATGGATCGGTGGCTAAACCAAAGAGGAGTCAAAGGAAAAATCAATCGTCAACTGAAAGCAGCTAAAATCCACAGATTTATTAGTTTTGTAATTTACTAGTTTTTGTTTTATGTGTAAAATTCCCGGTAATTTCAGTGATTTTGGACTTTAATAGGAACATTTTTTTTCAGCATTTTATTGTTACCATAGACTTTATATACCCACCACCTCATTTTTAAACTAATGGCTCTTTGGAATGACATTAGGGGGAACTAGGCTGTTATAGTATGTTTAATTGCAGTTTTTTTCCACATGCAGTTTGTAGATAAGCTGCAACTCATTTCACATTTACTTTTTTAAATGAAATAAAATTCGTATAATAATTTCTGAACATAGCATTGCATTTGTGTTTAAAAATTAGTTTTTGACTTGAAACATTTGCATATTAAACTTAAATTTAGCGTATCCTTCCTTTTTTGTTGTTTTTTGGGGGCGTGTTAGAGTGGGATTCTGTTAGGTGGAAAAAAAATTGGAAGATTAAGTTGTCCTTGGGCTGAAAAAGTTTGAGAAACACTGATGTAAGTCAACAGTGATTACAAAGTGTGTGATTTATTTATTTTAATTTATTTATTTATTTTGGGCTATGTTAAGACTTTATCATTATGCCTTGTTTTATATGGCGTTTAATCAGACCCAAAAGTCGCGCGCACAAAAACCACGCGCGAGCGCGAGATACGAACACTATTCGCGCGCGGACAAGCGTCCTCGCGAGCGCGCAGAACACTATCCGCGCGCGGAAAAGCGTCCCCCGCTGTTTTGATAACCATGGTTTTTTAATAGTTAAACCATGGTAAGTGTAGTAAAACCATGGGGTTGCTGATAGTAATCAATACACCAAAAAACATGGTTACTACACTTTTACTACAATAAAACCATGGTTAATTTTATTAAGGGTCGAAACATAACCAAACAATTAACCAAACTCATTTTAAATTATTCATTTTGTTTGTTGTTTAATATGTAGATCATTTAACAACCATATTATGGCAAATGAAACTCATTGGGAAACTCAAATACAACAACAAAGTAAAATTAAATGCTATTTTGACCCTGAAAAGATACAGAATAAAATATATTAAACAAAACTAGTATCTAGTTTTTTAGTTTTTTTTTATATAAACATATACACATACATATTTATACACACCAACACTGCAGTCCATAATTTCTTTATATTGAGTTGGTGTTTGTATGTATCATTTCTGGTAATCTTTGTTTACATATTCTTTACACTATACTATTTTGTTTTGTATATTTAAAAATATCTTACTGTTCCATTTGACATTTTTAACTATCTTACATTTATTTCTTTTATTTGTACACAGCCCAACTGAAAATGCTATACATGTACAGTCTTTGTCATGCTGATAAGGTACACAAAAATTTTAATTGTTAGATAATATCACCTTTTTTTATAAAGTTTTGTACAGGACTATACTAAAGTTTGCTAATGCTAAGTCCGAACCAACTATGTGACCTGACAATGTCAGTAGCCTACAGTATATATGCAAGATGATAAACAGTAAACATAATAAAATTGGCAATGTTGTTTGGTTTTGCAATCATTAAAATTACGTGCTCCGACATAATGGTCATATAAACGTGTCTTCTCTACCTAGATTGACTGGATACGGATAGTGGAACAAGAGATCATGCGTGTCACTAATCAAATCAAACAACCAATCACAGAAGCGGAGACATCAGTCAATGTCCCGCCCCCAAAGTCCCAAAAGTCATCTTGATCGAGCGAGCGCGTGTGGTGCAGCTGTGAGAGCATAGAGAGAGTCGAGCGAGCGCTCATCCAAGCCTTTGCTCGCGTGACTACATTTGTGCGCGCTGAGCGGAGGTGCCCTCTCGCGAGGACGCTTTTCCATGCGTGAACTGTATTCTGCGCGCTCGCGGGGACGCTTTTCCGCACGCGGATAGTGTTCTGCGCGCTCGCGAGGACGCTTGTCCGCGCGCGAATAGTGTTCTGCGCGCACGTATCTCGCGCTCACGCGTGGTTTTTGTGCGCGCGACTTTTGGGTCTGATTAAACGCCATAGTTTTAGCATAGACGTCTGGGCTGTGTTTGGACGTCTTTTAAACACAAAATTGCTTGCTGGGTTTTAATGCAATCTTATTCAAATATGTTTGTCCTTTAATAAAAACATTTCATTCAATGCCTCAAACACTAAAGGGACAGTTCACCTAAAATAAAAATACCCATTCACGTGTGCCCAAAAAGCATGCTTTCCTTCAAGCGGTGCTACGGAGACCATCCGCGAGAGCAAGTCCAAACATACGTGTTTGTGGATCAGAGTATAAATCATGGACTTACCGGACAACACTGTCTTGTACAGGTATATTTACAGGGGATTGAAAGGAGATTAGGAACATTTTAAGACTGACAAGACCGTCACTTCATGTGATTTTCTTAAACAAAACAAACTCGCATTCTTTGCATCACACATCATTATGCCAATTCTATGTCATTGCACATGTGCATATGCTCAACACTCCAGTCCAGTAGGTGGCGGAAATGCATCTTGCCAACCGCCAATAAAAAGCAGAAGAAGAAGATTGCAGTTATCCATCCGATCAAGTGTCATATGTTGCGTACGAAACCACCTACTTCATACTATATAGTACGCGAAAAGCAGTAAGCGAGGCAAGTAGTATGTCCGAATACATAGTATTCGAAAAACAGTATGCGAAAAGTACCCGGATGACCTACTACAGTACTTCCAGTTAGATTTTGCAGACACTTCACTATCCCATGATGCCCCGGGAGAGGAGTTATCCAAAGAAGAAGAGGCATGCGGCTATTTTCGTGCTGAAATGACATGACGTGATGACGACGTATGTCACGTGATGTAGCAACATGGCGGATGTAGTACGTGCGAATCTCATTCATACTACCAGAATTTATACTAAACAGCAGGGGTCCCCAACCTTTTTTTCACCACGGACCGGTTTCAGCTTTAAAAAAAATTCGCGGACCAGGGGGTGAGATTGGGGGGGAGGGGGATGGGGTCGCTGAGTTGCTGTTCAATGCTAAAAATCCTCCTTTTCGAAATTTACGTTTTAAACGGAAGTAAAGATAACAACCATGCATTAGGAAAATTAATAATTGCTTTATTTATGCTATAGTATATTTTCTATAGACGTGTAAAACCATATTTTGGCGGATTGTTTTTTACTTTCATTGTTTTTACTAGTTTGCCTGCCCATTTAGTCTTAATAATTAATTAAACTTAAACGAACTTGGCTTGCTGTTCTCGAAGGCTGCTCGAATCTTGGTCGGGCTCGAGACCCAATTCCAAGTAACAGAAGAGAAGAAAAATGCAGTGAAGGAGGAGAGATGCCAGAAGAATTGCGGCTGGGCGCAGAGCGAGACTCACGTTTACCATGATTAATGATGATTGACAAGTTTAGGTTCCTTTCAAACCTACGTTAAAAGAGCCGTTAAAATATAATTAGCCTAATAGTTTATTTTGATCATGGTGCTACGATCGATGGATAATTCTGAAGTTGTTTTAAAGAAGAATAAAATAATTACTTTTCAATCATTTCCGTTGTCACACATTAGAACGTCTCCGCATATGTACATCAATGCAACGTACATTTGCAAATGATTCATAAAGTCATACCTCCGCAATTCTTTGATCGATTGTGTTTTAGAAGTACTGTATGCTCAAACTCTAATGACAGCAATGTGATCGCTGATGCGCTGGTAGAGAGAGAGAGGCGGAGAAAAAGAGAGAGAGCGTGGCTCTGTTCAAAAGTGGAAATGATTGATGTTATTTGAAGTCAGCTCTTACAGTACAAAATACCCGATTAAGCTATTACGTGGCTATTATACACATTTTTTCGGGACGTTCTTGCGACCCGGTGGCAACTTGTCCACGACCCAGTACTTCCGGTCTGTATTTATTCATCAGTCTAGGGGCTGCATTTTCCAAAAGCATCGTTAGCTAACTATGGTTGTTGTTACCATTGAACTCTATTGGTAATGACAGAACTTGCAACCATCAGGGCCATTTTAATGCATAGGCAAACTAGGCGGTCGCTTAGTGCGCCGCCAGCTGCAGGGGTTGCCAAAGAGCGCATATACATTTTGACTGCTGCTTTACTGACATGAATGAGTGAAAAAGGAGCTCTGCAACAAAATAAAAGATAAACTCTGGATGCTACATGTTTAATAAAGAATGGACAGCAAAATATTTCACCAGCATCATTATGAAGATAACTGTAAATACGGCTCACAATGGATATGTTATAAGCATTTGGTAGACGTTTTCATCCTAAGCGACTTACACTACAGTCAGCTATACATTTTAATCATTACTGAAAATGTGTTCCCTGTGACCTTGCTTTTCAAACTAAGCCACAGGAACTACCGAAGTCATATAAAAGTTAAAGTAAATAAACCAGCAAGCTTGCACTTTGCTTGTGTGTTGTTGCAAGTCACTAGTTCAGCAAATATATGTGGTCAGATAATGTAACAGTAATCCAGCCCAAACATTATTAACCCGCCTCTCTGAGGGTCTAGGATCAGGGTACAAGCTCTGAAACTATCAGTCCGCTATAGAGAGCTGCCTACAGGGTAAGGATGGAGCCAGACCCCTGGGCCATCAGAAAGCAGTATGGGAGCGTTCCGATAAACAGCTCAGAGAGGATCATGGAGGATCCGTGGGGAGGGGACCCTCATTCTATTTTACTTTCCCTTTCCTCACTCCACATGCCTGCGCACAGGAGCACCATATTACAGCGCTGATCTGTGTCTGTCTGATTTTTCACAGAGTTTGGAGCTGCTGTAGGTCAAAGAGGAGACTGGCGGGCCGGGGGTGCGTGCAGGCTGGGCGAGCATTAAGCTGGTCAGGTGCAGCGCCACCAGTGATCATTAGGGTTACAGCTGCTAGGGCCAGATTGTCTGCTGCCTGTGCCGGGCGAGATGTCTCACCCTGGGAAAAAGAGTGAGCATCTGTCTGTCCTTCCCCGTAGACACGAACCTCCTACCAGCCTGTCCAACTCAGCCCGACTGGTAACAAGGTCACCTAGCTTTTTTCCTCACTTTTTCTCACTACAGTATGTTAATGCTGGTAAATGTTGTATTAGGCTATGTTTAAATGACAATGATGCAGTAAAAAAAGTTTTTCTTTATATTTTTTTTCTAAATATCACATGCACACGAAAAAGTTCAGTCAAAATAATCTGTGTTTACATGGATCCATGAAAAATACTAAAAATTATGTATTATGCATCCAAGCCAGTAGTATTCTCCAACCCATATGGTTTTTTAAGTCAGTTGTCCACACCCCCTTAAATAGGACCAAAAGATGCATTTACTAAATTAGCTCCTCCTTAATCATCCTGATCTCACGAATTTCCGTGGCATAGTCACAGAATTTTTTGCTAATTTTTCCCTAAACCGAAGCGACAATGGTTTGAAAATAGGAAAAAGCAGTTGAGTAACCAATCCGTGAGAATGCCACGGAAAAGAAAGTCCGTGGCAGGCCCATGGAAAATGCGGAGATCCGTGAGAATGCCACAGAAAAATTTGCAAAAAATTCCGTGACTATCCCACAGAACTTTGTGAGATCATGTTGAACTTAATATATCGGGGAAATAAAAAAATATATATTGGGGAATAATTTTGCAATGATGACATGTATTGGAAAATTATTTTCAATTTAAAGGGATAGTTAAAAATGAAAATAATGTTATTAATGACTCACCCTAATGTCGGTTCAAACTCGTAAGACCTCCGTTTTTATTTCCATAAAGGTAATAAAAACATCATCAAAGTAGTCCATGTGACATCAGTGGGTCAGTTAGAATGTGTTGAAGCATCGAAAATACATTTTGGACCAAAAAGAACAAATATTATGACTTTATTCAGCATTGTCTTCTCTTACGCATCTGTTGTGAAGTGCACAAGCGAGACTTAAGTCACTTCAGATGACGTACGACGCGGCTGACGTGTTATCTGGTGCGCCCCAGCTGTTCTGTTTTGACTTCGTATACAGACACACGCTGTAATTTAAAAAAAAAAAACTTTGCAAACATGTCTGAGATAACACGTCATCCGCGCCACTGCAGTCACGTGACTTTAGTCTCGTGCAGGCACTTTACAACAGACGCGGAAGAGAAGACAATGCTGAATTAAGTCATATTTTTTGTTATTTTTAGACCAGAATGTATTTTCGATGCTTCAACACATTCTAACTGACCCACTGATGTCACATGGACTACTTTGATGGTGTTTTTATTACCTTTCTGGACATGGACAGTAGACCGTACATAGATTTTCAATGAAGGGTCAACAAGCTCTCGGACTAAATACAAAACATCTTAAACTGTGTTCTGAAAATGAACGGAAATCTTACAAGTTTGGAACGACATGAGGGTGAGTCATTAATGACATTATTTTTGGGTGAACTATCCCTTTAAGACACAAGGATTAATTGTGTTTATATTACACATTACACTATTCAGGCATTTTGAGCAAATAACGTCCCATTTATTTATCATACACTCTCAAAAAAAGGTACAAATATTGTAACTGGGAAAGTACCTTTAAAAAGGTCCTAATATGTACCATTTTGGTACAGATATGTACCTCTGCGGTACCCATGTGTACAGTAGTCCTCAATTTACCACCTGAATCGATCTGCAAGATCAGAAATTATGCCATGTGAATTGCATCTGACACAGATTTTATGTGGGATTACTTGATTTACATAACTCTTACCCCACTATTTATTATTATAAAAACATGATTTCACTTTTGTATATAAAGAAATTGTAATTAGGACGTTGATTGATGTTTAATGTAATTATTTAAAGGCAGAATAATACTAAAAGGCAAAAAACATTGAACATTTAGTAGGATTATAAACCTTAAAGGTTAAAATCTTTAAGCAACCTTCAGATCAGAGAACTTTCAATATAAATGCGAGGATTTGCTTATTATAATCCTCTCGCCATAGTGTCTCTATTGTTGATGATTTTAAGATTAACTGCGTTTATAATCTCAGCTAAAGTGAATCGATGGCTATTAATCAATGTGAGTGAGTCTGAATTCTGCTATTACAGAGTCTCGTAATGAAATCACATCCCGGCCTCAAAAAGCCGCAAATAGCATATGGCCGGTTATTAATCTGTCAAAAGCAAGATTCTGCAGACATACTGGGGAGCAATTAATCTACATCATAAAAATATGGTTTTAAGGCAAATGATGATTTTATCGGACAGCAGATTGAAGCAGAGGTCAATCCTACTGTTCTGGTGGCATGGAGTCAAACACCAGCACTTGAACTAATGTAAACACAGTGGGTTAATCTACTCTATAAGAAACATAGAGGGTGTTAATAAGGAATGGCCATTTTTCAGTAATATAATATTTGAGCTTTAAAAAACGAATATTCAAACATTTGTTTATTTAAATGACATTAATTAAGAAAGATGTTTTTGAAGCTGTGTATTTTTCAGAGGCACGAGACCGCAGCAGAGTTTAGGAGGCAATCACAGCATATATATATATATATATATATATATATATATATATATATATATATATATATATATATATATATATATATATATATATATATATATATATATATATATATATATATATATATACACAGTATATATACTTTTTTCTTTCTTTTATTGTTTGATTGACATTGACACACAGTTTTAGGATCTACTATAATGCAATCTAATATAATGGTAACATTTTACAATAAGGTTCATTAGTTAATAGTTAATAGTAACCATGAGCAATAGATTTGTTATAGTATTTATTTAATCTTTGTTAATGTTATACACTCTAAAAATGGCTGGGATATTTTTGACCCATAATAGCCTCTTTCACACAGTAAGTCTGGTAAATTACCATGAATTTACCAGAATGAATTTACCAGTAAGACATCATTCACACATCAGTATCAAAATACCGGTAAACTCGGAGAGAAAGCGGAAGTTAACTGTGGCGCGTGGCCGGCAAGCTCCGTGTCGCCTATTTGTAAACAATTTCTATTCAAATTATTATTGCAGATCGAATATTTGACCATTCAAGCACATCCCTAGTGTTAATCTACTCTATAAGAGATATACAGGGGAGTAGATAATCTGCATCATAAAAATTGGTTTTAAAGCAAACGATCATTTTATTAAGGTCAATCCACCAGCACTTAATGTAAACACATAGCTGTGTCCCAATTCGAAGGCTGCGACCTTCAAAGAACGTATTATATGATTAATGTTTTTAATGTGGTGTGAAATGTGATTGACTGGAACGCATAGAGGTGAGGTATACATATAAACCTCTGACTTTGTCTCGAATGCAGCAGTTCAGTTGATAGCAAATCTGAAAAATTCACTGTCCCATGTGACCACCACTGTTCATTTTACAAGGGAAGAATAGAGAGCAATATACATTTCTCTCTCTCTTTCATGCCAAAGAGCGAGGAAGAACGAGACCGAATAGGAACACAAGACCAAACAGGTGTGACTCCAACTTTCTGCCTCACAGGAGAAAATGAAGCGTTGTCAAGGACATTGCACCTGTGCTATTGTCTGCAACAAATGGCTTTTAAGTGCAAATTTCTGCCAGGCTTAAAGGAGGACTGTGGCCTTTGCACTTATATTCACCATCTGAACTCATACAATCTGCATAATGGGGTGGGAATCAAAATGAGGCTCCAACGGAGCTATTAGAGAAACACAGAACACATCATCCCATCCTGATAGATTGCATACATGCTGCATCTCTTTGCAACACATCATATGTTTACATATGTATAATGTGCAATATTGTATGGTAACAGAGCTAACAATCAAGGAAAAATTGATTTTAAGTGAAAATACAGTGGAATAATGATTGAAAGGCATGCAACACATTTCAGGGCCTTGTGCTAAGGAAGGTCCTATTAACTCTTTCACCGCCAGCATTTAAAAAAAAAAAAATGCAGTCATTGTGGAAATTAAAATATTTTTATTAAAAACACTCAAATAAAACTTCATTTTGAAGAAACTATGACAGAAAAATGAACACATACTAGATTATTAATGAAATAGATGTTTTTTAACAGAAACCAACAGGAAAAGCTGCGTGATGAAGTGAAACTAAAGGGTTTATAAACACAAACTGATGCGCTTTATATACTGTATGACGCACTCTGCATAATATTAAGCCTTGATACAACAAAAATGTATTATATAACGTGCATCTGCACAAAATGCAAAACTTAAACTAAGTTACTGGACAGAAAGTTTAACTCCTGTCGTGGATGCGCATCATCAGCATGCTTTTAAACACGTCCAGTCAAAGCACAAGCTTCATAATATTAAGCAGCTTTAAGTCTTTTGCTATCATTTTAGCGATTAACGTTAGCTGTGTCATGCCGTCCTCTCACCTGTTCTCAGTCAAGATGTAATGCTCGTATGAGTCTTTGGTTTTTTTTTTTGACATTTGATGTTTAAAAATGAGATAATTACCCATTGAACTTGTGACGACGACTGTATTTTCGTTTTACCAAAAGTGAATCCGAAAATCACGGCATCCTTTTTAACCATAGTGCCTTGACTCGAGGTGTGTTCGGCTTCAAAGCGTCGCGCGGATCGGCCGGTTGCCATGGCGCGGGCTTCACAGCGTTGCGCGCATCGGCTGGTTGCCGCGGCACGGATCCGTTTGTTTTTGGATCATACATGTTAAATTACTGATGTCATATGATACGCCGGTCTACAACGCGACGTCCAACACGCACCCAGTTTTAGTACCACATGCGCTTGTAACACTAACCAGACATCCAAATGCGCCATAACCACAGAAAATAAATAAATAAATAAATAAACCCACCAGCGAGCTACCTGCAATTAAGACACGAGCTACCAGTAGCTCGCGAGCGACGTGTTGGAGACCCCTGCCATAGGGCAATATTTCCGGGTTTAAAAAGTTGCAGAAGTTGCCACCTGGTGGATAATAGCGGTATTGCGGAAAGACCGAAAATCTCGTCATTGGTGGGGAAGCGTTTTCTCTTGATTGACGAGATATCTCGTCAATGGCGGTGAAAGAGTTAATAGCTAATGACATGACGTTATTTATTTTGTGTCCGTATGGTTCAATTAAATGTAAAAGGGTTAAAATTTCAAAATAAATTTTCAGATTTCTTGCATACATTCTCTTTTTTGAGAACCAAGTCTAAAAATTCTGGTTTTAAATTCATTTTGAAAGAATATTTGGGGGATAATTGCAAAAATGTCAATGTGGTAAAACGGGTCTGCGTCAATTGGTGTAAATAGTATTTTTTTAAGTGAAAATATAAATTTATTCATAAAAAATGTGGAATAAACATAATTATCTAGTTTAGTGTAATATGATTTATTTACATATATTTTTACATAATTTGTCAAAGAACATTTAAGAAAAAAATAGCTGTTTTCAGCATATGTCCGGACAAATATTACAAAAACTAAATAAAATTTACATTTAGAAATAATTAATAAAATAATATTTTGTTTTTTTTTGATGATTATGCTTAAATGCCATCAAGGTGGATAAAATATTTAATATTTCTCATTCTTTGGCGCAATTGGTGGTTACACCATTTGACATTTTCAGGTCCATTCAGTCTTAACTTTCATCAAAATGCTACAAATGTAATTTTTATTGCCTAAAATTAACATGAATACACTATGTGCGTTGAAATAAACCTAATGCGTGCTTTTAAAACAAGTTTTTAAAAAAGATTTTTGAATTTCTCATCTTGCCAAACCGTTTTTGTCACTGACCTAGCTAACAATTTGATTAGGTGAAAAAGCATAATAAAATTTTTATAAAAAATGCAAAACAATAGAAATGCATTTGTGACCATGCTTGTGAAAACCCAGCTATAGTCATTTTTTGTCATTTACTATTTTCTAGATAAAATCATTCAATATAATGTAAAGAAGACACTGTAAAAATTTTAGTTATGCAGCTGTTTGTCAGTAACAATGTACATTTAAATGTATGTTATTTACTAGCAACAATTTGTTCAAAGTTAAATTAACATTAAACATTATAATAATAATAATAATAAGTTTATTTGAACATGTAATAAAAATACAAAAATATACATATATATATAATAATAAAGTATGTATACTGTGTATACATACATACAAAACAAAAAAATAAAATAACAGATAAATAAGGACATGTACTTCTCAGCACTTTCAACCAAAATTATTATAAATAATAAATAATTCAAAAAAAAAAAAATATATTCCCATGTTCAAAAGGAGTAGGAAGAAGTTCATAAACAAACTTTTCAAATCCCACCCCCTTTCTCTATTTTTATCAATTAGATAAATACACAATGATTCCACACGATTCTTATTTACATAAAAGTGCACCTCATATCTACCTACCTACAACTCACATATACCCATACATACATAGACCACAGACAGATGCAAACATGCATACATACCTACAACACTATTTTCATTTCTTTCAATATACCATACTATAACCTCAAGTCCTTTTCATAGCCATTCAATACATTATTTTTAAATAATCTCTTGAATTTACAAATTGTTGTACATGATTTCATCTCGTCACTGCAACTATTCCATACATTAACTCCTTTAGTTGTAACACAGTGATATTTGGCATTTGTTCTAATATGTTTCTTAAAGGGACACTCCACTTTTTTAGAAAATAGACTCATTTCCAGCTCCCCTAGAGTTAAACATTTGATTTTTACAGTTTTGGAATCCATACAGCCGATCTCCGGGTCTGGTGCTACCACTTTTAGCATAGCTTAGCATAATCCATTGACTCTGATTAGACCATTTAGCATCATGCTAAAAAATAACCATAGCGTTTCGATATTTTTCCTATTTAAAACTTGACTCTTCTGTAGTTATATCGTGTACTAAGTCCGACGGCGAAAAAAGAAGCGATTTTCTAGGCTAGGAACTATATTATAATTCCGAAGTAATAATCAATGACTTTGCTGCCATACCATGACTGCAGCAGGTGCAATGACATTACGCAGAGCCCGAAAATAGTCCCCTTGGTAACTTTCAATAGCAGGGGACTATTTTCAGGCACTGTGTAATATCATTGCAGAACAGTCAAGTTTTAAATAGAAATAATATCGAAAACTCTATTTTTGAGCGCAATGCTAATGGTCTAATCAGATTCAATGATTATGCTAAGCTATGCTAAAAGTGGTACCGCCAGACCAGGAGATCAGCTGAATGGATTCCAAACAATAAAAATCAATTGTATAACTCTATGGAGCTGGAAAATGAGCATATTTTTTAAAGTGGAGTGTCCCTTTAACAAGTCTTTATCTTTACAGAATAAAACGCAAATAACAGCCTCATGCAAAGCATTCTGGGATCCATTAATCCTCATCAACCTTTTTCGTTATTTCTTTCAGATTATGGTTCCCAGAATCCTTTGCATGAGGCTGTTATTTGAGTTTTATTCTGTAAAGATAAAGACTTGTTAATCAATAATTGAAATCTAACTTTGACGCATAATTAGATTTCACAGATAGGATCACATTTTTATCTCTAGATCGGATGCCACTTTTTTTCATCATATTTCCATATCAGTTCACAGGCAACTCCAAGTGATCATATTACCTGAATGAAGCGGTTATATAAATAACTAGTAGCATCGCTATTACAATCAGCTCATAAATAATGCATGAATATGCTGATGCAACTTTGTTGGATCTCAAAAAGGCGTGAATTTTGAATGAACCTGTTATGCCCCAGGACATTTGATGTAATATGGTTACATCTTCGAGGAGGGGCATGAATTGAACAGGTTCTACCAATGGCATCTTGTGTTCTCGCTTTAACGTGTGTTGCTAACGTGTTGCATCAGTTGTCACTCGGCAGGTTTGTTTTGCTAAACTGTTTTACGTACCGGCGTGCTGTTTTTAAAGCAGGATTTGTACCTTGTTGAAATTCTATTGAGTAAAATTATGCATGAGCCTGTGTTGTTTGTTTAGATGAAGAATAAATTCGGTCTCAAAAACACGTTACGGTAATCTTACCCATTTCATGAATAAAAAAATCACAATAGTTTGAATACTAAAAGAAGTCACTGTGTACACACAGTGAAAAAAGTCACTGGGACGGTGCCTTTAAATAGGTCCTAATATGTACAATTATGTAACTTTAAGGCACCAGTATGTACATAGTACCAATGTGTAACTTATGCACCTTTAAGTTACTTTTTAAAAGGTCAAAAAAGGTCAAAAAAGGTAGCGCCTCAGTGACAACTTTTGTACCTTATTGTTCCTTTATTTCTGAGAGTTTACTTACTAAGTGTTTTTTATTTTGTAAGTATAAAAGTTGTAAATAGTAAAGCTTTGGGGGGGCATCATTGGCTAATCTTAATAATATTGTTGGCTGGTCCCATATAAATGATTTATTAAAGAAAGCAGTATTCACATGCAAATTAAAAGAGGTGTTTCATCGGCATAAACTAGACTATATCTGCATCTTGTTGAATTTTAGTCAATCTTCTTGAAGGGTCTGGTTTGCTTCACTGTATTACTGTAGGTGACTCAGCCTTAGTGTGATGCTAATAGTTTTCCAGGGGCGTCTGCATCAACACCTACTGTATGTGCTGCAACCCCACTGCAGCAGTATGCAATGGCACAGTACACAGCGCCTCACCTGAACTCACTGTGAATTATCTTCTTACATGCCACCTATGAGTCATTTCCACTTTTTCTGTTGTTTTCAATAGCAAGTGAAGCTCTGTGGGTACACCTCATAAATTCAGAACCATTATGTTTATTAGTCTTCATTGCGTGTTCATTTTTCTCATTGTGTTAGATCACTTCAGATGCCAGGTGGCTGCCAGATATATCATACACATTATTTAGTGTTCATAATTTAGTTGCATTGATCTGTGAATATTTAAAAATAGGTTAGGTCTATTCGAATAACTTCCGGTAAACTCCGCTAAGAATAAATAACAACAAAGTTCTTTAAACGTAGTTTATTTATATAACAAGCAAAAAAACAACAAATAGATTACCTAGGAAACCAAAACATTTGTTATTTTTGACGAGGCATTTGTTCAAGAGATCAGTTTAGGAACTAGTCAGACCATTAAAAAAACGAAACGGAAGTAAAGTTCGGATCCAGACGTGTATCGCGTCAGTGCGTCCGATGAAAACGTCTATAGACCCAACGCTGCATGGCTTAACTTATTATTGCACGTTTTCATTTAATTTTAGGTAAATCAATCTCCAAATGCAATAAAATATAATTCTATCAATTTTAATTATTACTATTATTATTATTATTATATGATTGATTTTATTCGTTAAACACACAGAGGAAACTTTAAAAAAAAAACATTATGAACTGAAGAATATTCATGTTGTTGTTATAAAACTATTTCACAGAGTATTAACACTTAATGACATTTTCATGACAAATTATATTTGTACCACTGTAGTTGAGGTCAAGAAAAATATTCATGACACTGTTATAAAACTATACGACAGAGTCTTAACACTTAATTTAAAATTCAATTTGTATCAATGGTAAAATGTGGTCAGTTATGTTGTCTTGGTAATGTCAAGTTGTCATGACAAGTAATGATGAATGTCAAGTTTTCATAACAGGACATCTCAAACAATGTCATCTTTGCATTAAAAATGACATAATTGAATGAATGACACTTAATTACGGTTTTCATAAACGTACATAAAATCTCCTTTATGTTCATAGTACGTGTCATGTCGTGATTATGAATGTGTCGTGTCAGTCTTACAAACACCCCTTTAAGTAAAGTGTTACCAAATAACCCTTTGAGGGTACCACCCCAGCGACTTAAAAAGTCAAATTTTGTACCTTTTTTTATAACAGTGTAGTATTTAACAGATTCTGGCAACAAACCAGTATTTCTGAATGGACTGATGCCAGCATTAGCAGATTTAAAGTGATTATCTCATTTCTGATGGAGGTGGCATTTAGCGGCTTTTGCACCTGAGCTCTTCATTTACATATAGGCATTTATTATCCAAATCGACTTACAAAAATCAGGAAAACTTGAATGACATACATAAAGCAGTAACCATCTCTCAGATTATCTTTCATCGCTCTGGCTAACACTGCAATGCTATAATATGCATTAAATCAATTCTGCACTAGAGCATTAGCTGGGCTTAATCTGCTTGAACTTTTAAACACTATAAACATTTTCGCACAAATACTTACATTGGCAAGGCAAACAAGAACGCAAACCCTGAAGTCTTGTTCTCAGCTAAGGTAGATTATGTGCGGCTGCTGTGTAGAGCATCTCCTGGGATACTTTAGATGCAGAGTAATAAAACTCTTAGCATGCCTGTGCCAAGTTGGGACATCTGCTCACCTTATCACAGATAAGTGGGGGTTTGTCCCAGCATCTGTTGGAATTAATCCATTTTGCAAACACAGTTATCCTAATCTCCTAAATATGCCTCTCGCAAACCAGCGACGCACGAGTAGTGAGCTTTTCAAGTTTTTTTCTATTACGCGTTAAGCTAAAAGGCACTAAGCGTTACTAAAGAGCCAAGGCAAAACGTTTTAAACTCATCGTCCAAATGGTAACCCAGCGTCCGAAATGGCCTAACCACACGGAGGCCTTCCGCTGTACCTACCGTCTCCCCATGCATATTCATGAGTTGCCTTCTCTCTTTTGTTGTCTGCCTAGTCAGCAGTCACAAAGCACATGGCGAAGGTTGGCAGTGCCTTGCCTAGGTAGAGAGGGGCGGTGGACGGAGGCAATGGCAGGAACCGGGACCTGTGAGGGCTGACTGACGTTTCCATCTGTGGCGAAGGCTGGTAATTATCGGGAAGAGGAGCGCCCGCAGCAGCGCGCCATCTGCTAAGGGGGAAACGGCTCAATGAGGTATGATCGGGCTCCGCAGTGCCGCCGTGCCATTGCCTGATTCTGACATGAGGGCCTCGCATCTGCTGCAGACGGGCCACGGTCGTGCCACGCATGCACACACTTGAACACATCCACGGTCTGGATGCAAGGCATGTGACAGGAGGGCGGAGAGCAGCCAAACGCCCTCTACGACCCAGATCTCCATCTCCTGTGTGAGGCCCGTGCGACATGCAGCTTAAATGTGCCGAAGTTTCCACGCAGCTGTTATATAGTTTGTTTGTTTGCCTGTTTGTCTCTGAATGCTGTTGCATTGATTTTATAAAAAATTCTGCATTGTGCACAAGTGGAAATTACAAGTCCATCATATGTTGTTTATCGCAGCACTCAACTGCCCCAAAATCCTAATCACTCTCATATAAATAACAGCAAACCACACTAACCAAACTGGCAAACCAGCTTGCGTTCATTTGTGGAAGTCATAACAGCATGAGAGATAGTAATTAATGACACGCTGTTCATTTTTAGGTAAACCGTCACATTAACGTCATTCCTACAAGGACATAAACATAGAATCAGATTCTATGTCTGATACGAGCATGGAACCGGATCTAATGAGCAGATGAGTAAAGCTGAAGGTGTGGATATGGGGTGTGAATATGTGTCTGTCCTACGGTAACACAATGCAGATGTAGCGCATGACTCTCGCCGATGTATATCTGATTCACCAGAGTAGCAGCACATTATTGTGAGTTCAAGGAACCTGGTGATGGAGCTTTACAACTCTTCTCCACCTGGCAGGTGCAAACTCCCCCCTCTTCTGTCCAACTCTGATGGCTCTCCCCACACTTCCTGCAGACACACTAACATCCCCATTAACAATGAGCATGCTGTACTGGCCTCCTCAGGGGGCTGCAAAACCCATGATGAGGATCCATGGTGTCCCATTGCTATTATCTACCGTATAAAGACAGCTGCACGCATGTGGAAGGAAACTTGCATCACCCACTACTATAAAGTGGGACTTGAATTTGGAATCAGATTCTTTTACTAAACAATGGTGGATGGGGAGTGTTTGCGTGGCATGCACGAAACAATTGGGTAGCCCAGATGCAAGAGCCGCTCAATGCCAGCTCTGTCAAAAATGAGAATGAAATATGTTTATCAAATTCGTTCATTTCAAATCCGCTTAATTCTGGCTTCGATCTGGGGTGCGTTTCCCAAAAGCATCTTTAGCCAACTACTGCCGTAAGTTTCGAAGTTTCGCCGTTACTGACAAAGTTCAGGAATTTGGTGTTTCCCGAAACCATAGTTTAAACGAACATTCGCAAGCTGCATCGCAAACTTGTGTGGTTTGAACGACAGGTCTTATCATGTGGTTAGAAGCATACGTTGATCATGCTTTTGAATTAAATAAGCACAAAAAACTGTAGTGTATTCTATATACATCATTCTAAATATATACAAATTTTATTTTACATCTTTAAGTTTGTAAACAGAACTAAAGCGCTGTATTTGAAAACTGCGCATGTGCGTAAATCTGCAAGCTTCAAGACCCTGGGGAGAAGTGACGTAAGAGGGAACTTGCCCATTAATTAAATATCTTGAAATAAAACAACAAAAACTAAATCACGGTAATAAAATCAGTCTTTCGATGCAGTGTACGTTATTTACAGCAATAATCTGACATTAAATCAATTTAAACAGATTAAAAAATTAGTACTCCACCTCCCACGTGACATCATCAACTATGTTGTTGAACCAATGACGAATGTATGACGAATATAGGACAAAGTTACTATGTTTTCGAGAAACATTCTTGACAAGGTAGGTAGTTTTTCCAACTATGCATCGTACTATGGTGGTTCAGCAGCAAGTTACTTCATTGTTTAGGAAACGTACCCCAGGTCATTATAAATACTGCTTTGTTGGCAGAATCCGCTAAATGCCATGTCGATTATTCAATGATAAGTCCTCTATGTGCATGGAAGATGAAATAGATGAATGATGCCACGCAAAATGTGGATCACATTTAAACTCGTGTCCCCTGTAAGTACTTGGACCTGAATACAACCAGAATGTGGCAGTGACATGGATCACAGCGCCCCCTAATGTGTGGTTAAGTTTCTTCAGTTTTACATTCTGACTTTTATCATTTACAATGTTTCTAGTTGCATCTTTAGTGATTTTGTAAACTGTTTACTATGTCTAGGTTTTTGCCCAAAAAGTATTGAATGCACTTAGAGGGTTTTGCGGTAAAATACATTCAAATTTGTTAAATATCACTGAAAGTGACATTTGTGGAAAAAAAGCAATTTAATTACTGACTAATAACATTTTAATTGGCTTTAAAGTGAAATTACTGAACTTAAAATGCTTATTTACAAGAAAATGTCAGATGCACTTAGAGGGTTTTGCTTCTGAACTTCTCAATTATTCATTTTGCATATCAGTTTGGAGACAGTAGTGGGGCATTATGAGTCTTAACGATACCAAAGTTCATCAAACCACATACAAAATCATAAAAATGTGAAATACATCAAACATCAAAAGCATGCATGGTAATATTTCAAAATCTCATCACGTTTCTCTGAAATGTAATGCATTAAAAATGCCTGCAGATTTTCAAACCGTACATAATCTAACTTTTTAAAACTTAAACAATCTCTTCAAATCCTTTCAGTCTGTTACTTTCCTCCAAATGGCTCAATATTGCAGTAGCTCTTTTCACCTTTGCGGTTCTGTGTTTTCACGCCGCACTTTAGTACTTCTAGCCCCATCTGTGGCTGAATAAAAGAGGAGGAAATAACTTAACTCCCTATCACAGGAATTTGTCAGACTGTTTGGACAGATTGGTAGAATACAAAATGCAGCGGGGAGCTCTGATGTGGCGATAAAGAGCTCCCCTTTGATCATACTTTGCCTCCCCCATCACCACGCACATGTGTGCATCAAAATCAATTACATCATATACTGAGAGATGGAAAGCTAACCACCAAACTGACAATATTTCTTTGTTGATGTAGCTTTGAAATCAGTTCCCCTCTTTTCGATCGTGTTTACGAAAGAGTTTTCTTTGTGCATTTCTGCGTGCATATCAAAGCAACAATATATAAATGTAATATTGACAAGAGCAGTGAGCACTTAAGAACCACAATGTTACCAACTTCATTCAGAAACTGCTTGCACGTTATATCACAATTAACGTTCAAAACGTTCAGTGATGGGAAAAAATTGGAAATGTGATTTTTCTCTTTTTGTTGGAGTGGCTTTTTAGATGTTGCCAACACTTAGGAGAAATTCACGGCAGCATCAACAGCGGCCGTCTCCTCATTCAAAAGCATTAACTCTGTGCCATGTGTCTAACAAACAGAGGCCATTCTACAGCCCTTAATGACAAGGCAGGCGCTCCTCTTGCCTCCCTCTCCGCTGTTCAAATTGCTCTCCAAATGAAGTACAGCTGTGCCGACCAGGTGCTGCCATCCCTTTCAGAGAACAGGAAATTATCAAATCCCCAAATTCCTCAAACACAGCGAATGCCGGCTGCCTCCTCGTGTCTGTGGGTTTTTATTTGCGGTTGGTAGCCTCACGTTGCTGTGCGTGCACTATGCATATATATTAGTGTTGATGTTGTAGTTAAGATTATCAGTTTTACCTAGGAAACCCTAGAACGTGATGGGCAAACTTTTGCAGCTAATATTTTAGCGTAAAACTTGTGTCTTCTTGCAATTCAGTTGTGGTTGATAATAAATAATAATGTAGTGCTGCATCATACAGCGGGGAAAATAAGTATTTGAATACAAGAGCCATCTAGAAGCTGTAATCACCAACAAAGGCTATTCTCCAATGTATTAAATAAAGTGTGTTCAATACTTATTCCCTGTGTCATTTAACTTTATTTATTATGACTCAACTTGTATACTTAAATGTTCTTATTTCTATGTATGAATTCAATATTTGGCTTGATGGCTACATCTGGTGGAAATTTTGTGTAAATAGCCCACTTAGAAATCCCCTTACTGATAAAATTGCTTGTGTGTCAAATATACAATCCATGGTTAAGTTAGTTAACCGATTTTTTTATCAATTAAAACCACATGCAAGACCAGGAGTTGCGTAGTGCAGTTTGGTCTTCCAGTTGCGATTGTAAATACATTTTCAAGTTTCAAATTGTTTCAGCAAATTGGGTGGTAAAACAATAATATTAGGCCTACATACAAATAAACATAGCCCATAATGGTCGCAATTAATTTCCTGTAAATTGATGGAAATTGACTGAACATTTGATAAGAAAGTAAAACTACGCCTTTCAGCAGCCAAGTCATATTTGTTCATTTGAAACAGTAATCTTTATAGCAAGTATTATAGATCAACCCACAATCTACTTTATAATAAACAGCATATCTTTATTATTACTTCCCAGACATACACACCAACATATACAATTTCAATGCGCTCTGCTCTTTTTTTACTACACCTGTGCATAAAATAAGAGCAAACATCACGTTTCCCATTTCATAAAGCTGATGTGTATGCTCAGCTGGTCTAAAGGTAGTACATGGCCTTGTGCTTAGGAGAAGTGCAGCTGTTAGTCTCTCCATTAAGGTCCTTATTCATAATACACAAAGCATTTCCATAGCCAGGCTTCATATGTGCATCCTCAGCTGGTGTCCCACCCCAGGCAAATCCCATTCGGGCATCGCTCCAGCCAGATGTGCACTTTACACCATAGCCTTTGGGTCAACACATGTTAAAGGTATACACAGAGTCCACACTACGCATCAAAAAGATAACAATCAGCCCTAACAGTTTGAGGTCTGTTTAAAAATGACTTTATTGTACAACCGAGTGATACGCAGACATCAAGTTTTGTGGCTTTTAGTTTAAGTTAGTGATGGTCGCTTTTGAAGCACTGCTTCAAGAGGCTTCGAAACTTTTACAAATCTTTTGTTTCAAATCATTGGTTCGGAGCGTGTTTCAAAACTGGCCAAGTCACGTGATTTTAGCAAACGAGGCTTCATAACGTCATAACTGTTTTGAAACGTTTCAAAAAATCCAATGATTCACCACGAGAGGGTGTTGTAAAAAATAGTAAAATGTTTGGACAGAACTGCTTTTTTGACCATTTTTTGCAAATGCTGAAGAAGTGAACGCGAGGAGAGATTGTGCTCGGTCTCAGTGCTTAACTAAGTCTATTAAAAACCCAATATGAAAAATTCCACTTCTTCATGAAGCTTGTACACAATGTAGCTTTATATATTTTCATGCATTTGGCAGACCCTTTTACCAAAAATGGATTACAATGTAAACAATCTACTATTTTTTATAATTCAAAGTGATCTTGGTACTGGTATTACCATGATTTTCTAGTTAACCTACAGTACAAGAACACTTTAAAAAGACAAATTCTTGAACGTAAACACTTTTGACATCATGAATTGGCTTATTGGGCTCAGTATTGGGGTTACATCATTGGTGTGCATTATTTCCAAATAATTCAAAGGACCAGATTCAATTATTCTGCTTATACCACGGTTACCACAGAAATTGCTAAGACATTGCTCTGGCAGTTATTTTAAGACATTTGACCGGTTAGGCGTGCGTTTATCAAAAAATAATGCATACCAATGGAACATTTCTCAACCAATCAGAAAAAAGCATTTAACAGCTATGTGGTATAAGCACTGATCTATATAAATGACTGGATTGCGCAAGACGTCACAATTGTGAAGCCACCGCACCTCCATGTTGGTATGCCCAAACATTCTGTTAAATCAATGGACATTATCAGATTTCAATGATAAAACATCACTTTACTAGTCTCTGTTTTTATATCTGAAGTCTCCCTGTACATTATTACAAAGCAAACGTCCTAATTATGTACATTATTTACTGAATGTTGTACTGAATTTGCATTTTAAACAGTAAATTACAATACATTCATCTTTATTACAGTATCAGATCAGCAGACAGACCACAGCATATTTAGTATTAATGACAAACGTGCTGATTCTGAAATCTAAATAAATAATCATGCTTTGTACAGTATGTGCATGCAATAATTTGCTGGTTTTGTAATTATGTTATCTTTACAAGTTACCTAAACTTATTTAAAGAAATAACGCTCACCGTGTAGATTAATGTCAAAAAACTTTATTTATACCCGTGTCATTAACAGAATGCAGCAGACACACTCACCTTAAAGTTTATTTATAAATCCTGTATCCTGCCCGATTAAAACATAAACATTCCAAATAACACCAGAATAAACAATTAATTTATGTACACATATCCTAAAACTTGATTTTTTGTGACTGATACGCTGTAAACCGTAAGAATTTACATCATGATTTTGAATGTAAGTCAATGACGCCCTCTGCCAGTTGGGCTTATCAAGATGGCCGCTCGAACTCTGCAGTGGCTTCACCTCACGCTGTTAGGTTAAGCGTTCTATGGCCAATCCAGTCATTTATATAGATCAGTGGGTATAAGTAAAGAATAATTGACGATGGGCCGTTCAATTATTTGAAAATAGTTTTTCTTTATTCAAAGGACCGGAGTCAATTCTTCTTCTTATACCACAGTTACCACAAACATTAAAACATTTTAAAGGTTACATGTGCGGTTTACAAAAAATAATCCACACCCATGAAACATTTCTCAGCCAATCAGATTAAAGCATTCATCAGCCCCGCGGTATAAGCCTTTATAGTCCATTTCTAAGGTAAACATTTTATAATTATGCGTGTTCCCTGGCGCTTGAACCCACAACCTTTTGCACTGCTAACGTAATGCTCTTAACACTGACCTACAAGAACACTATTTTCAAATTATTTTAAGAAAACTAAAACTACCTTCCTATTGCTATATCCCAACTCCCTATTACAAAAGGTTAATGCATCAACACGGCAAAGAAAACCGAGCATAATAAGCCAATTCATGATATCAAAAGGGTTTACGTTCAGGATTTCCGCTTTGTGTTCTTGTAGCTTAAAGGTGCAGTGTGTACATTTTAGTGGCATCTAGTGGTGAGGTTGCGAATTGCAACCAACGGCTCAGTTTACTGCTCACCTCCCGCTTTTAAAACGCATAGAGAAGCTACGGTAGCCGCCACCAGACAAACATGTCATCTTTGAAGACAGCTTTGTAAAAAAAGTTTGTCCTTCAAGGGCTTCTGTAGAAACATGGTGGCACAAAATGGCGACTTCCATGTAAGGGGACCCTCGATATGCAGATAAAAATGTCTCATTCTAAGGTAATAAAAACATAAGGGTTCATTATAAAAATAGTTTTGTATATTATTTTGATTGTTCTAAAAATTACACACTGCACCTTTAACTATAAAATGATGGTAATACCAGCATCAAGATCACAGTTTGATTCATTATAAAGTGTTTAAATTGTAAATTGGCAAAAATGTCTTCCAAATGCATGGAAATAAATAAAACTACATTGTGTTCAAGCTTCATCAAGAAGTAGAATTGACCATATTGGGTTTTTAATAGACTAACTGTTAGTTAAGCACTGAGACCGAGCACAATCTCTCCTCATGTTTACTTCTTCAGCATTTGCATGTGTTTCTGGCTCTTGTGCCAGGGTCAGACGGTCCAGGTGGATGCCTGGCTGATCAAGCCTTTTAACAGCAAGGCTTACCGGGATCACAAGACGCGACCATGCCGGCTTTTATGTCCCCTTGTGCGGCTAAGGGCGACCTGAATTGAAAGTAGCAAACCCCTGCTGAAACCAGATAACCTCAGATGGGCAGTCTCTTTCGTAGACTTGGCCTGCGATGAGCCTCTGAATAAGAAAGCGCGCTCTTTGAAATGCAGAGATCCATAAAGAATTGAGAAGTAGGAAAGGAATCAAAGGATTCCGATTGGAAAGCGGAGAGCGAAAGTGATTCCTGAATTAAAGATGAAGAGGAAATGTGTCAGGTTGTAAATGCCACAAGAGAAAATCAATGTTTTTATACAGAGACAATAATTCCTCCATAACATACTGTAGTGTAGAGGAATGAGTGACAGTATACAGTGTGATGCATGTATTGTGTTAGAGAGAATCGCAAAGCGTTCGGTTAGCAAACAAATAATGAAACTTTCAAAAATTTGTCTCGCATGTCGGTAATCTTTCCTCTTTTATCCCAGCCAGGAGAGGACAGACAATGGCAGCAGTCCTTGTGAGATAAATAAAAGGGGGGAATATTGTAATGCGGTGCCGACAAAGCGTTCTGGTGATGGTGGCAGCTGATGGCTATTATGTCCAGGTGGCCAGGGTTGCGCTGGGGCTCACAGAGAGCCTCCCAGCTGCTGGGATTCTTCGCATGTCAATTAGGAGAAAGGAAAGCGTGTTTGCACGCTTTACAAGGACACACGGCACTCCGTGTGTCAAATTGGCAAAAACAGAGAGATCGTAAAGAAACTACTGAAGGGGCTTAAAACACTAAGTTCATCAAGGTCATTAAGAGTGTTTGCATGTTAAAACTGCAAAGCAAGAATGTAGAGCTTGAGATTAATTTGATTTCAATCCCAGTTACTATTCCACTGAACTGAATCCAAAGCTATGGCTATACATTAATATAAAGACTTTTCTCCATATGAATTAAATGCATGACCTTGCCATGGGTAGTGCCACATGCTAGCAGGCAGAGGAAAGCACAAGCTTTTAACTACTTAGTACTTGTACACTGTCAAAAAAAAGGCCCCTAGTGTTACCCTTTGCACCTCAAAAGTTCAAATATGTGCACAGCACAAAATATATACATACTGATACTAAATGTATACATGCCGTTAGCTAACTTACCAAGTTACTGCCCAGAGGGCGGCATGCGACCATTTTTTTCCATTTGAATGTAATCGATCATGCAATCAAAAATGCATGAAACTGTACTGGTTCAAAAATCTAAGAGTCAAGTGAATGGACACGAGGCCTGCATTCACACATTAATTTTAAATCGCACATGGCTGGGTTTCGTGTACCCTTTGATATCTGGTAAAGGTCGAAGGATGTTGAGACGTTAGCTGTTACCCTGTTATGCCTGCCACTTTATAGCATGTGCCGGGGTCAGAGGGCACGGTGCAAAATTCATACCCTGCATCGCACAGCCGGTTCTGTCTCAGTCTGTGTTCAGGTCTTTTGCATTCAGTCATGACAGGCCTGGTGTAATTGGCTCAGGGAGGTGAATCCGTAATCACGTGAGTGGCACGTTCCTCGCAACATTTTGACACCAAAGGTGAGGGAGAGGGTGCGTGTCAGAAGTTGCCATAAGGAGTAACCTTGTTAAAGGCCAGGGCGGCACCAGTGAGGTGTTTCTATTGTTGCTCCGAAATATATTACTATTTTTTGGAACATTTTTTACAGATAAAAATAAACTCAGAGGTACAGCACAGCTGCCAACTTATATTTTGGGAATGCATTGTATGAACTACAAAGACATGGATAGTTTTGCACTTAGAAAAGCCCACACACAGACCATATACTGTAGATCAATATGGTAAAACTAGACTTGTCTTCATACTGGCCCAGACATTTGAAAAGAAACGCATCCATCGTTCCTCGGAAACTCGGTCTCGGATGCAGCACACAGATGGTTATTATGGAGCTCCACATAAATTGATTATGTTGGAAATTAACTGTTGCTGTCAAAGGCAGCCGCCAAACCTGTCCCAGTGTGTCCCTCTGCCCGCTGATGCATAGTATACAGCTGATGAACCAGATGTTGCGCCAATCTCTTCATTTTTAAGGTCAGCGCAGACGTGTTTTGGAGGTCCTTACTCCTAATCTTGCCTTGTTCGGTAAGCTTGTTAGCCATGTGTATTTGTCAGAAAGGAGAAATGTTTCATTGCAAGACAGTTGAGATTGAAGAGCATTCTGATGTCTGTTTTAATGCACGCATAATTTGAGTGCACAGAAACACTGTAATGGAAAAAGAATGCAAGACCCTTTTATTCATACCTCAATGGCGGTAGATACCTTTAAAAACAATAAGTAATAGAAAATCTTCACTTCTCCGCCTTTCTGTTCCTCACACCTAAAATATCACAGCAAACAGCCATCTGCAGAACACAATCTAGTCTTTGATTGGGAGCGCAGGCTACGCTCGCCGCGTCTGGCAGAGGATGGAGTCCAGGCGCATGAATATGGATGCTGTCAGGTGTAAAAGAGTGGGGTTCTGTGATGCAGTGCTGTCTGTGACACATCCTCTGCTCAGCTCCCTGCTCCAATCACACCCCAGATGTACCAGGGCTGCTGCTGCTGTCACTCAATCTGCGGCCCACGGTGTCTGCCAGCAGCAGGAGCCTGGGTCCCCATCTCTCAGCTTTGACAGAATAACACTTAAAGAGATAGAGACGATACAGGCGACCTTATTCAAACCTATTTTCCAACCCGTACGACCGTTTATGGTCGCCTGTCCATTCCCCGAAATATGACCCACAGAAGCGTTTTATAAATTAAAGGCATCAAGTACGCTGTTCCTACGGTATATTATTTGGCAGCATTCATACATCCTATGCTATATAATATTTAATATGAAAAAGAAATGCATGCTTTTTAACACATTACTCTGTGGTATAAATATATTACCTTTGGTTATCTTCTCATTACTCAACTTGTAACAGGAGTCCACAGAAACGTGTAAGTGTATTTGATTTTAGACTTGTGAAGTTTTAGCGCAGTGTCGTTGCTAAGAAACGCTCTCTTGTTTACCTTTGTCTCACGTGCTGCAATCCGCGTTTGTTCTCGCGTGTCCTCGCGTGCTTTAGTGTATTACAGTAAATACAGTAGTAGTTTCGGCCATTAACGTGTTGTTGATTGTTTTCGGGCGTGGCCAACGCCAGGAGAGTATTTAAACAGCAGTAAACAGTTCAGTCTTCAGGTGAAGCAGTTATCAACAGGAGTCCACAGAAACGTGTAAGTGTATTTGATTTTAGACTTGTGAAGTTTTAGCGCAGTGTCGTTGCTAAGAAACGCTCTCTTGTTTACCTTTGTCTCACGTGCTGCAATCCGCGTTTGTTCTCGCGTGTCCTCGCGTGCTTTAGTGTATTACAGTAAATACAGTAGTAGTTTCGGCCATTAACGTGTTGTTGATTGTTTTCGGGCGTGGCCTGCTGAGTTTCAGCCCACATTTGAAGCACTTATAAAACCAGTCAGTCCACCGCGGCAGCGGTCGCGTGCAGCCCTTTGTCGTGTGAAGACCGAAGAGTGTAAAGACCATCGACTCTACCTGCGCGACTCCACCGAGCAGGGACACCGACTGGGCACTTAAGTATTGCACTTTTTGAACTAACTTTTTATATTTTTCTATTTATCTATATAGCACTCTTTTTCCTCTCTTTTACATTTCCTATTCTTATAATTTTTACTATGTGCTTTCAAATCTCTACTGTCATTACAACTCGTAAATCTGTTGTATCACGTCGCCGTGGGAGAAATATTAATAACCTCCGCACTCTCCCACCTTCCACTATTGCCTCACTCTCTCTTCCCATTGGCTTATGGAACTGCCAATCTGCTGTCAACAAAGCAGATTTCATTACTGCCATTGCCTCACATTCTGGCCTTTCTGTTTTAGCACTTACTGAGACATGGATTAAACCAGAGGACACGGCCACTCCGGCTGCCCTCTCCAACAACTACACTTTCTCACACAGTCCTCGCACAACAGGAAGGGGTGGAGGAACTGGTCTGCTCATCCCAAAGGACTGGAAATTCCAACAGCAAACCCCCTCATGTGACAGCAACTCTTTCGAATCGCATATTGTTACTATCATCCACCCTACTAAAATGCATTTTTTAGTTATCTATCGCCCCCCAGGTCAACTTGGACACTTCTTGGAGGAGTTAGATGTACTTCTGTCTTCATTCCCTGAGGATGGTACTCCTTTAGTAGTACTTGGTGACTTCAATATCCACCTGGAGAAACCACAGGCAGCTGACTTCAACACCCTGACTGCGTCGTTTGACCTCAAGCGAGTCCCTACTTCACCAACACACAGGTCTGGTAATCTTTTAGATCTTATCTACACACGCTGTTGTTCCACCTACCACACCCAGGTCACCCCACTTCACACATCTGATCACTTCCTAATTACTCTCGACCTCGACCTGACTCCCCCTGTCGCTACATACGATCCCCCATTGGTCACGTTCAGGCGCAACCTGCGCACAATCTCTCCCTCCCGCTTATCCTCTGCGATTGTTTCCACGCTGCCCGCTCCCAGCCAACTCTCTCTGTTAGATACTGACAATGCCACAGACACACTTTGTTCCACTCTTACATCCTGCTTAGACACATTATGCCCTCTGACATCTGGACCGGCCCGGGTCACACCTTCTGCTCCTTGGCTAACTGAGGTTCTCCGTGAGCATCGCTCCACACTCAGGGCTACAGAGAGGAAGTGGCGCAGATCGAATGATCCTTCTGATCTCTGCCTCTATCAGTCTCTTCTTGCCTCCTTCTCCAAGGATGTCTCCTCTGCAAAGACCCTATACTACCATTTAAAGATTAACAACTCACCTGACTCTCACACTCTCTTCAAGACCTTCTCTACCCTTCTTTGTCCCCCTGCCCCTCCACCTTCATCCGACCTAACGGCTGATGATTTTGCTTCCTTCTTTGTGAAGAAAACGAAAACTATTAGCAGTCAGTTCTCCGAGCCGCCGCTTCTTGCGCATTCTCAAATCCCTGAGACATGCTCCCTTCCCTCCTTCTCTCTCCTATCCGAAGCAGATGTTTCCAAGGTCTTGGCTTCTAATCATCCGACTACCTGCCCGCTAGATCCCATACCCACCCATCTCCTCCAGGCCATCTCTCCGTCTGTTATCCCTGCTCTCACTCACATTATCAATTCATCCCTTTCCACTGGCACCTTCCCTGTAGCATTTAAAGAGGCCCGGATAACCCCGTTGCTGAAGAAACCCACTCTCAATCCTGCTATGCTAGAGAACTACAGACCCGTTTCTCTTCTTCCCTTCATTTCCAAGACTCTTGAACGCATTGTGTTCAACCAGCTCTCCACTTTCTTCACACAAAATAACCTCCTGGATAGCAATCAGTCTGGATTCAAAAGTGGTCACTCCACTGAGACTGCGCTGCTATCAGTCATTGAGGCCCTAAGGCAGGCAAGGGCAGCCTCCAAATCATCTGTGCTGATCTTACTGGATCTATCTGCAGCTTTTGACACCGTCAATCACCGCATACTCCTGTCGACTCTCATGTCTATGGGTGTCACTGACACAGCGCTTTTATGGTTCAAGTCGTACCTCTCAGATAGGTCATTTCGGGTATCCTGGAGAGGTGACGTCTCCGAACCCCAACGTCTAGATACCGGGGTCCCTCAAGGCTCTGTGCTTGGACCGCTGCTCTTTTCGATATACATGACATCCCTGGGCTCTGTCATTCGGAAACATGGCTTTTCCTACCACTGCTATGCAGACGACACTCAACTCCACTTGTTGTTCCACCCTGATGATCCTACGGTTTCTGCCCGCATCTCGGCATGCCTGAGGGACATCTCACTCTGGATGAAGGATCACCATCTCCAGCTTAACCTTGCGAAGACAGAACTGCTTGTCATATCATCCGAACCAAAGATTCAGCACAACTTTTCCATTCAGCTAGGTTCCTCGACCATCACGCCTTCCAAGATGGCCAAAAACCTGGGAGTGGTCATTGATGATCGGCTTAGCTTCACGGAGCATGTTGCCAGCACCGCTCGCTCTTGTAGATTCATCCTCTACAATATTAGGAAAATTAGACCTTTCCTAGATGAGCATGCTACGCAGGTCCTGGTCCAAGCTCTTGTCCTGTCCAGGCTGGACTACTGCAATGCGCTACTGGCAGGACTTCCAGCCTGCACGACCAAACCCTTACAGATGATTCAGAACGCAGCGGCAAGAGTGGTCTTCAATGAGCCAAAGAGGGCGCACGTCACTCCTCTCTTTGTCAAGTTACACTGGCTTCCTATAGCAGCCCGCATCAAATTTAAGGCTCTGCTCCTGGCCTTTAAAACCACCACTGGGCCAGATATGGTAGAGAAATTTTGAGTGTTTTATCTTAAGCTTAGTATAAATGTTTTATATAAAGCACACTTTTAATGTGTTATATTGTTGAGGTCTAAATGAATTAAGTTGTCTCTCTGTTGCTTGCCATGACAGTGTTTTTCCACAGCTAGGCCTGGATGGGGGACATGTGACCTTGGTAAGAGTAGCAATATAGCTTTATGACGCATTAGAAAACAAAGGCAATGTGTTTTACCAGCAATGGCTGTCTTTTTGTGTAGCAACTTAAAGGTTGCAAAGATACAGGCACAGTACAAACAGATTGTTCGAATGGGAGGGCTTCCTTAAACGGGGGCACTATTTAAATCACTGAAAAACTCAGAACGGGGTCATTGTCATAGTCATTGTGATCATCATTTTACCAATGCAGGTGTATACACCCTATGACCAGTATTGTGTTTCAAGCTGTCTGACACAATTCTTTAATAAAATACTTTGAAGAGAATTTTACATCTCAACCGTCTCTGATTCTCCTGAAAAAATCCACGACATTTTGGCGCTGCGAGCAGGGTTACAAGAGAGAACATTGGACAACCGAGTGGGATCGTTCAGAGGCCGGTCACGGTCGGGGGGAGATGTTCTCCATCCTGAGTCGATTGTTTCTTCTTTGTGGGTGTTAAACTGCTAAGGCTGGCCAGCCGCTTGCTTCTTAAATTAAGGTAAGCAAAGCGTTATGGCATTTTTTCACCTGCATTGATGGGATTTTTGACTCTGTTTGGAAAACACAGACAGCCCGGCGTTTTCATTTGAATTCCTTAATTCTCTCTGTAACTCATAAACGAACTAGTATTGCGATTAATGAGAAGGGACTTGTGGATGATATTACAAGATAAATTATCTCTAATAGGGAAACCTGGTCTTCCGAGTAAAGTGTACTCTTATCTGGGGGTCAAGAGGACCCAGCTGTGAAACAGTTGATGGAAAATAATATTAACATAGCCAAGAGGGCGTTGACTGTTAATAGCCAAGAGGGCATTTAATTATACTAAATTTTGTTGATTTTATGGACTCAAACTAAAACAGTAATTTTGAAACTAAATTTTGTTAAGCCAGTGGGCTGATTTAAATAGAGTATCTGAGATGAGTACGGATATATCTTTTTTAAAGGAAAGAAAACCAGTGGGTTGATTGTGAGCAGTTTCTTGGTGTAACTGGTTAAGTTACGAAACAAAGTGAGATAAGAGAGAAGATTTTTGTTGAGGGAGAACCAGTGGGTTGCTTAAATGAGTATTTGAGAGTAATTTATCGATGAACTATGATACTATAAATTGCTCTGTGAAACAAATATGAAGAGTTTGCATAGTTTGTGTTCCAAGGAGCTTAGAACGTGCAAACGAGGGTGAGCGAGAGAGTCTGGAGTGAGGGAAAAACCAGTGGGTTGCTTGAGTGAGTGTTTATGAGTGCCTCTATCGATGAACTGTGATACTATAGAGAAGCTCACTGATATGGACACAGTGTTCAAGGGTGCTTTATCGATGAACTATGATACTATAAAGTATTCTTTGAGACGAACGCAGTGTTTAAGGGTAATTTATCGATGAACTATGATACTATAAATTACTCTATCAAATAAACACGGGAGAGACAAGGGAAAAAGCTTCGGTCCAACTTAAAGTTAAAAAAAGTGTTTATTAATTGTTGCATGGTAAGGATTTACCATAAGTGAATTGTTTTAGAACAACCCAAGAGGATTTCTGCATTTTATTAAACCCATATGAGAATTTTGATTTTGAAAGTTAGGGGTAAGAGTTATCCTGTGTGAAAAATATTGTCCATGATTGAATGTCAGTTGTTACTGAAAACATTGAATTTTGGTGGAACCTGAAATCTCTATCTGATATTGAAAAGTCATTATTGAGTGTATTTGATTTGACAAAAGAAAGGTTAACAGAAGGAAGTTTAACAATTAAAACAGAAGACTCTGAGATCAATACAGTTACGTCTGCATTTAAAATAGCCCAATTAATCAGAGAGATCTTTTGTGTTAGTTTTAGTTGGCCTGAGATAAGAAGTTTTTCCAGTTGTAAGATTAATGTGTCAAAGACAATTGTGGGATATAGAGAACTGAGGATTGTAAGAGCTAAGTTTAAGTTTGAATCAAATCTTAAAAGTGGTTGTGTGACAGATAAAGTGACTGGCGAAAAGGAGATCATTTACATACTTGTGGGACCCTTTGTGATATATTCCAGTTGCCTGACTGGAACATTTTATAGTGCAGAGAAGTGCATTGACTTATTGTTAAATAAATAAAGCAAACAACCATTCAGTGTAACATGGAAGCAGCAACCAAAGAATTAGAGCGTGCTATCACTGTGGCCCCGGTAGAATGGTGTAACTTACAAGACAAAGGCTTTGATGGTAAAGCATTGGCTAAGTGGTGTAATGATCTAAAATGGTATACCAGAAGTAACAAATATAAGAAAGGAGAGCAGCCTCCCTTTCACTGGCCAGAACAGGGAACGTGGAATAAAGAAAAAATTAAGAGTATGAAAATTTGGATGACTAATTGTATAGCTAATCAGGATTTGAAAACCAAGAAAGATGGAAAGAAGAAAAAGAGAAAAGCTTTGTTAGATGGAATGGAATTGTGGGAAAAAGCTAGAGGTTGCTGGAGTAAGGAAGCTGAAAGAGTGATGGCTGATAGAGAAGACATCAGAGTTCAAGAGCTGGCAAAGCACAACGAAAGAACAGAAAAGACAAGATTGCTAGAACAGCCAGTAGACACTGCAAACCAATTACCTGTGGTAACTAAAACAGTTAAGCCACCGCCCTATGCACTGCCCTCTGCCTCCCTCAATCCATGTCCCCCATTCACCACACACACAAACTGCCCTCCCTTTCCCACTCTCTCTGAGAGTCACCCTCCCTTTCCCACTCTTTCTGAAAGTCGCCCTCCCTTCACTGCTCACACACCAGCCCCAACCACCCCTGTTGCTTCACCAAATGCTAGCACACTGTATCCAGTTATTAAAGGAACTATGCAGCTTAAAGGGGAAGTAGAAGTTGAGGGAAATGTGGAACTGTATGATGAGATGCATAGAGGCAAAGAAGGATCATTCCGTGAACAAAGTCAGGCAGCAGGAGGAGCTAGTCAGTATACCAGGACTCAGTTAGAACATCTGGACCAACTAATTGAACAGAGAGCAAAGGAAATAACAGAATTAACTAAAGAGGTGAAGTCTTTGGGTTTAGCAGGGCTATCGCAGGACAGAGAGCTTGGTAAAAGATTACAAGAGGAAGAAAGGATGATTTTGGAGCAAGAAAGGCAGGATAGAGAGATAGCAAAAGAAAGAGTGCTTAAGCAACAAAAGGTCAGGGCATTGCAGGCTATGGAACAGAGAAAGCGAGAAACTGATGACTGGCTAAATATGAAAATGACACAAGAGTACCCAGCCTCTAAAGGTGGTATAGATATGACAAAAATGTCAGGACCTGATGGATTAAGAACTTACAGAGCTAAGATGTTGGTAGAGGAGAGAAACAGAGATTTAGAGTATAGGGACACATTAGCTTTAGACTTTGACCCAATAGAGGAAAGATCCCCATTATTGAAAAGCACCCCTAGAGGTAAAATAAATGAACAAGGTGTGAGTGTATTTCCGTTGCGTATTGAAGGGAAAACAGCTGTGTATGTCCCATGGGCTCATAGAGATTTAGAGACTATAATAAATCTGTTGCCAAGTTTAAGAGATGGTGCTGGTCCCTGGATCGGTGCGTTGGAGAAAGAGACGCAAGGTACAAGATTGGCGGTGGGTGACATAAAAGCCTTACTGGCAAAAATCACTAGTTTGAGGGAAATGGAGGATGTGTTGTGGTCAGCAGGTATGGGACAGAGTGTGGTTTCGTCTGATTTTGACGGCCAGGCTATTGACTGTTACAGAGGCAGACTTTGGGGTGCCTTGAGAACTGAGTTCCCTGTCAAGTTTGACAGCACCAAACTGACCCCCACTGCACTGGGTCAGGAGGACTGTGCACTGTGGATTGCTAAAAACATGCAAACTTGGAGAGGGCAGGGCTGAGAAAAGATCCCACTGACCCAAGAGACTTTGAAACCAGACTGTTCAGAAAGGAACTGCTGGACGCACTGCCAGTGTCTGTGCAAAACAAACTGAGTGACACCCCAGGGCTAGATGCAATGCCACACAGCCAGTGGGTGGAGACCCTGAAACACCATGCCTCCAAACACCAGAAACACGAAAGAGACTTAGAGCAACAAGCTAAAGAGACTGAACGAAAGCTGGCTCAAGTTACCCTGGAAGAAAAGAAAAGACACAAAGACATTAGTAAGGCCCCCAGGGGAACCTATGTGGTGGGATGGGCAGGGTCATATGAGTCAGCGAGCCACTCTCAGGGCGAAATGGTTGCAACACACCCTCCTAACAAGTCTGAAAAGGTAGCAGATCTGCCAAAACAAGCTGCGGATCAAACCCAAAATCAGAACCCATGGCAGCACCCCCATGGCGCAGCCCCGTCTCAACCAGTAGTTGTGAATGTAATGGCACCTAGTTGACAGAGTAGAGGAATTAATTTTTGAAGATGGCCAAGGGGCAGAGGAAGGGGATATTTTCAGAACAGGGCATCCGCTGATCTGGGTCCATATTTCGGGCAAAACAATGTTTGCTGGGGATGTGGGGAAAATACTCATGCTAGGCGTGACTGTCCAAAAAACCCATGAAAGCAATAGGGGTGTTCGGAGGGTCCAATTAACCAACAGGTAGCATTATCCAAAAATGATTGGGAAGAACCTAAATTAACATGCATAATTAATGGAGTGAAAATTGAATGTTTAATTGACACCGGGGCTACATGCAGCTCAATTGATCCAAAATTGGTACCTGGGGTTGTTGCATCACAATCATCTGTTAGAACAATGGGATTCTCTGGAAAAAGGAAAAACTGTTGTAAATCAATTTCTGATGGCACCTCAGGTTCCGATCACATTAATTGGAAGGGACATTTTGTGTAAATTAGATGATACCATCAAAACCGCACCACAGGGATTAACATTGCAGTGTCTAACCAAAATAACTAAACAGAAATTAACCCCTTTAATTAGACCAGAAGTATATTGGATTGGGAAATTAGAGAAAAAAAAATGATGGCGGCTGCCAGAGAAAAAACTAAAGATTTTCAGGGACGAAAGCCAAGATTTGAGGGTCACTGTACAATGAAATATTGCATCAAAGGAGAGGATTTAAAGTATGAACAAAGATTCAAATTAGGAGAAGAAATTGAGTTGAGAAGTGAAGGAGTGTTGGTTTGTGAGGCTGGAGTAGCAGTGAGGATCAGCAGTTGTAAGCTAGATAATTTTGCTGTGGAAGGAAGCCACCCCAATGTGACAGTGTGGGTGTGGGGAAATCATAGGGCCAGGGACCTAGAACCTCATGTGAAAAAGTCATATTCCATTGAATGGGAAGAAGGAGAGAAAGGCTGGATGGAGAACAGGGAGCTAGGTTGGTATCTAATTCCATTAGAAATGACTTAGACAGGTATACAGCAGAAGCAAATAATTTTACAGGATAGCAGCACAAAGGAGCAGGTAATTGCATTGTTTAACCAATTGCTAAAAGATAAGCTAGTTATCGCCAGAGATGAGAGGGAGTATGCTTGATATGTAGATGATATTTTGATAGCACACAACAATAGAGAGGGGTTTGATAAATTGACAGAACAAGTTTTGAACAGACAGTTTTGAACAGTGGATAAAAAGTATCAAAATAAAAGCTGATATTGGCTAAAACCAGTGTACAATACCTAAAAAGAGTAATCTTTGAAGGGCAAAATTAAATTTGTGACAAACACCACAGAACCATGCTTGACTATCCATGTCAAAAAAAAAAAAAAAAAAAAAAAAAAAAAAAAAAAAAAAAAAACACAGTGAAGCAAATGATGGCATTAATGGGAGCCACAGGGTGTTGTAGTTCATACCAGAGTTATTACCAGAATATGCCAGTAGGGTCAAGTAATTTAGGGAATTAAAATGTAAGGACATGGGAAAAAATCTGACAGATGTTGTTATATTGTAGAGAAGACACACCGCAGGTTTGTATGACAGAAGGCATTGAAGAGATGAAACTGAGAGCAGATTTGGGTTACGAAGGGGATCCTGGTTACAAGTTTGTTGATGGTTCATGCTATAAAAATGAGATAGGTCAGAGTTGCATGTGATAAAGTGTGATCCTGGGAGATCCAGTGACTGACAGATTTAAAGTTTTGAGGTGTAAGAGGATGAGGCATGGGCACATGTCTGCCCAGTGTGCAGAGTTAATGGCTTTAATTGAAGCATGTGAAATTGGAAAAGGTTTGGAAATCAATGTAAATACTGATATGTGGTATAATGGGTTAAAGAGAAGTAATGGCCACCCAATTAAATATCTTACAGAGATCAAATAACTATTCAAGGCAATACAAAAACCAGCCAAAGTAAATGTAATTAAGTGTGCAGCACACACAAAAGGAGATTCATTTATTGACAAAGGAAATGAAAAAGCGGATGAGGAAGCAAAATTAGGAGCGGCAAAACCAGAGCGAGCTGAAACCATGTCCATGGTAGTGACAAGGTCAGGTAAAAAGACTGAAAGTGAACAGGTGAGCATTTCCGCAGACGTAACTGTAGATGAAATCAGAGACATGCAAAATGCAGTGTAACAAATTGAAAAGATGGAGTGGCAAAGCAGAGGTGTTGTCAATGTAAAAGGTTTGTGAAGAACAGACCATCAACAATTAGTAATTCCATCTAGAATGGAGAAAATGGTAATGATGAACGCGCATGGTAGTGAACATTGCGCGAGGGGGGAGATGATAGATAAGATTTTGAGACAACAGGGTTTCTGGTTTATCAATATGCAAAACAAAATTAGCAAATTTTTGTCATTTTTGTCAGAGTGTGACATGTATATGAAAAGAAATGTCAAACCAGCAGTACATCCAATGTGTCTGTTTCCAAGTGTGGAAGGACCATTTGTGCATCTAGTGATGGATTTTGTAGATATGATCCACCCAATTAAGGAGAAAATGTGTTTTTTAGAGATGGACAGAAGCTTCAATCCAGTGTGAACGCAGAGTGCGCAAGCAGTGGCTGGAGCACTTAAGAGGGAAGTTGGTCCCAAGATTTGGGCTTCCCAAGGTATTGCAGGCAGATAATGGACCAGGATTTCAGGCCAACCTGTTGAGAAAAGCACTTGCTAGGGTAGGAATAACCCAAAAATTTGGATCAGTGTATCATCCACAGTCTCAAGGGGCGGTTGAGAGGTGTAATGGCATACTTAAAATCAAAAATAGCCAAAATCTGTGCACAGACTAAACTAATTTGGGTTCAGGCCTTACCAATAGCGCTCATGGCCATAAGATCTAGTACTAACAGGAAAACGCGTTTATCCCCTCATGAAATGGTAACTGGGAGACCAATGTTCAAAGCTAACCAAAATGAATTGAATTTGGAGCATGAGGAGGATCTAAAAAATGAAATTAATGAATATATTGCTGAACTAATGAGAAACCATAAAGCTATTTTACAGATTGAAAGCAGGCCCAGAGAGACACCTGGTGACGAAGAAACTGAAAAACCTTTTCCTGTAGAAACCTGGGTGTAGATCAAAGTTTACTAGCGTAAGTGGGATGAACCCAGACGAGAAGGCTCGTATGAGGTCACAGAAGCTAGCCCAACAGCTGTTAAGGTAAAATGTTCCAAATTGTGGTATTATAATACTCATTGCTTCCAGGTACCAGAGAAGACGACCCCCGGCGACTGTCTCCATGTCATTATGTTGAAATAACCATATGATAAATAAATACTGTAACCTTATTTTTTAGATAGTGATGTGATGAACCATAGAAACTGGATTTGGAGATCACAATGAATGGGTAATGTATGATCAAAGCATTTAAGGATATGGAGGATGACGATTGCATGAATGTTGTTTATTTGTTTATAATAATGAAAATGTTTCTCCCACCAAATATACAGGCCTATAAGGTTAATTATACATGTTTTAAGATAACCATTTTACAGATGGGTGGTGCCAAAAAGAAATTGATGTTACAAATGATAAAGAGGGATACAAGGCTAACTGGTTTGTAGGCCAGACCACAGAAAGGGCAGACGTATGGTGAATGTGTGTTGACATGAATTTAAGGCCAAGTTTAAGAGTAAATTGGAAGGGAACCTGTACCCTTGTACAATTAAATAATGCCATTTCAAATGTTTTCATTACCTGATTTTGGGGATCCTACATGATAAAATAAGTGTTAAGAGTATTAACAGACAGAAAAGAAATCTGCCTGGTGGATCTTATGATAATATGTGTATATAGAATGTACAGTATATAGATGCCATAGGGGTTCCAAGGGGGGTGCCAGATGAATACAAAGTGAGATATCAGATTGTTGCAAGTTTTGAGTCAATTCTTTTCTGGTGGTCAACCCTCAATAAAAATGTGGATTGGATTAATTAATTGTATTACGTTAAGGGGATAACAGAACAAATGGGACTAAGTCACTGATGGCACAACAAAACAGGCTGGCATTAGATATGTGGTTGGCTGAAAAGGGGGGTGTTAAAAAAATTATAGATGATGGATGCTGAAAATGTATTTTTGATAATACTGCCCCTGATGAGAGCATTATAAGGGCATTAGAAGGTTTGACCGCCTTGTTAAATGAATTGGCTGAGAACGCTGGAATAGATGACCCATTTACAAAAATGATGGAAAAGTGGTTTGGGAAGTGGAGTACACTGATAACTTCTTTACTGATGTCAACTGCTGTAGCTGTTGCTATCCTTACATTGTGTGGTTGTTGTTGCATACCATGTATCAGGGGTTTGATTGAGAAAACTATCGACAAAGGAATGGGTAAGATAATGTACCAACGGGTACAAATTAATGAGGACGACGAGGGAGATAAATTTGAGGACAACATCCATGTGTGATGGGAAACCAACGAGGCTCTAGTACCCTCCTCCCTCACACGGCCCTCTACGCGTGCAAAGCGCATGGGTTGAAGACCGTCGAAAGCTGGAAGATGCACCCTACACATATACATATAGAATTCATGTTTCTTAGAAAGACTCTGTGTGGAGTGCCCACCAGAGCAAAACACTCTCATGTGAGAATCATTATGTTACTGGTCATGTTAAACTGGACATAGGGTGTCACCTATACTAATGCATTTATTCTTTTTTATTAACATTTATAATTTTTTGCATTTGTTATCATTTATTAACAGATTAAATTAAATTAAATCTTTTGCATTTATTATTTTTATTACAAGTTATAATCTTTCATTAGTAATGCAAGTTGCAAACCTGAAGTGTGTGTAAAATAGGGAAAGGGATGGTTTTAAGCATCACTGTCCACGGTGTGATGACAGTGTAACAAGCCTGGTAAGTGACTGATGGTCCAGGAATCTCCTGGGGGTGGAGGTAAAACATCCACCTAGCACGGCTTACCAGAAAGTGAAAATAATTTTTTGAAAACATGATATGCTTGCTTTAGATTTAAAATTGAATGTTATGTTATTTTTTTATATGTTGTTAATCATTACTTTTTTTACAGGTTGTTAATTATCATTTAAAGGATAACCGGTGTGAAATGACTGTTGAAACTAGAAAAGTGACTGAGGGTCTGGCCCGAACTGTCAGGGGTATTTTATTCTTTGATTCTTTCTTTAAAGTACCTAGCCCGGCTTCTCTGGTATCATCAGTCGTATTTGCAGGGTGGTTATCGAAAACATTTAGTTTCCGAAGGGGGGAGATATGGTAGAGAAATTTTGAGTGTTTTATCTTAAGCTTAGTATAAATGTTTTATATAAAGCACACTTTTAATGTGTTATATTGTTGAGGTCTAAATGAATTAAGTTGTCTCTCTGTTGCTTGCCATGACAGTGTTTTTCCACAGCTAGGCCTGGATGGGGGACATGTGACCTTGGTAAGAGTAGCAATATAGCTTTATGACGCATTAGAAAACAAAGGCAATGTGTTTTACCAGCAATGGCTGTCTTTTTGTGTAGCAACTTAAAGGTTGCAAAGATACAGGCACAGTACAAACAGATTGTTCGAATGGGAGGGCTTCCTTAAACGGGGGCACTATTTAAATCACTGAAAAACTCAGAACGGGGTCATTGTCATAGTCATTGTGATCATCATTTTACCAATGCAGGTGTATACACCCTATGACCAGTATTGTGTTTCAAGCTGTCTGACACAATTCTTTAATAAAATACTTTGAAGAGAATTTTACATCTCAACCGTCTCTGATTCTCCTGAAAAAATCCACGACACAGCACCCCCTTACCTTCGCTTGCTTATAGAGCCTTATGTACCCTCTCGATCACTGCGCTCTGCCACCGAGCGACGACTTGTGGTACCATCTCAAAAAGGGAAGAAAACACTAACGCGTACCTTCTCAGGAACTGTCCCACAACTGTGGAATGATCTGCCGGTCGTGACACGATCAGCTGACACTGTAGCTGTCTTTAAGACTCGGCTAAAAACCCATCTCTTCCACCATTACCTAACTTCCTAATTACAGATTTACTATCTTTATTTAGTTACCCTTCTCTTTATCTCTTTCTCTATCTACCTTCCTCTTTATCTTAAAAAAAAAAATAAAATAAAAATAAAAAAATAAAAAAAACTACTAACATACCCTTGGCTATGTATATTGTGTTGGACTTGATGAGACTATTTCCAGTGCACTTATGTATTGCTGTTCTTATGTTGCCATAATTGCTTCTATTGTCTACCTCACTTGTAAGTCGCTTTGGACAAAAGCGTCTGCTAAATGACTAAATGTAAATGTAAATGTCATACACTGTAAATAAACTTCACCTTGTACGAAAGTACTCTTACGGTTTGCAGAGGTGGGTAGTAACGAATTACATTTACTTCGTTACATGTACTTGAGTACATTTTTTGTGTAACTAGTACTTTTAGAGTAAATTTAAGGATAGGTACTTTTTACTCTTACTCAAGTACATTTCTAGTGAAAAAACTGTACTTTTACTTCGCTACATTCGGCGGCGTTACTGCGCTACTTTCAAATGGTAATAATGAATGAATATATATATTTTTTAAAGTTTATAGGGCGTGTTCGAAAGTTTCGCGAGACAGGCTGCGTCACCCTTTAGCGCGCGCGACCGCGCGGTCATCCTTTAGCGCGCGCAACCGCGCGTAAATGATAGGAGAAGCAGATGAGGGCGTGTGTGCGTTGTGCGAGATATCGGAGGCAGATCATGCACGGCGGCTTCAAGTTCGGTCTATGTTTTCACTCCAAGAGGTCAAAAAGAATAGTTTCATGATGCGATGCATGCTTTGTTCAATGAACGAGCTGACATCTCAGCTTACAGGAATTCAAGATCCAACCTGAAGTAAGTGTCACAGTATTGTCTATACGAACACTATTAATGGTCATTTCACACACTGTCCGAGTTTTTTTGCCATATGCACTCTTGTGCAAGCGATGACAAAACCTAGTGTAAGTTAAACCATACAAACAGCACGTTCATCTGCACATTTCCATATCATTTCCCCACAACTAAACAAACTGAACAGCAAAATGTAAGGACGTCTTGCATTTATACACAAATCCGGACACCTCACTAATGTGTAGAAAATACATTTAAATAAAAACGGGATTGTATTTTATTTAAATCCTTCCTAAAGAATGAATGAATACAAATAAAAGAATAAAGTTTGATTTTAAAGAAACATGTATTATATATTATACTAAATGTAGAGTTGATTTGCACAAACAGATAAGTTCCATATGAAATTCTAAAATGATCATTTTTATTAAGCTCGTGTTTATGTTCAGTAATTGCACTTTAATGGCAATGAAAATAACCTATTCATATAAAAACATGATAACAAACAGACACACACGTTCTTTTTTGTTTACTGTTTGCATGTTTAAAGGCAGACGCTGACAAGTTTGTGTTGTGAACATGAAATTAAATACAGAGTTAACCGACAGAAAATATCTGTGTGTTTGAGATTTTTTCTCAAATGACACGTTATGTGATAATGTGTACCCATTGCAGGACTGAGATAGGCTGCTTTACTTGTATATAAGCAGAACAATGAGACTTTTAAGGAGAGGTTTGTGAAAACCCTCCAAGTAGTCTGAAATTCAGTGCTTTTGTGATCGGAAGTAACGAGTAACTAACTACTTGAGTAGTTTTTTCATCTAATACTTTTTTACTCTTACTCAAGTAAATAATTAGATTGATACTTTTACTTTTACTTCAGTACATTTTTGTATAAGTACTTGTACTTTTACTTGAGTACAGATTTTGGGTACTCTACCCACCTCTGACGGTTTGGGCCATTGTTTATTGAGGTATTTTGGGACCTACCCATGTCTCAAAGCGATCCTAAAGGGTGGCATATCACATTTATGGCGCTTTTCCATTGCATAGTACCCCACGGTTTGGTTTAGGTCGGATTACTTTTGGGAGCTTTTCCACTGGGTGCAGTACGTAGTACCAGATACTTTTTTTAGTAACACCTCAGTCGGGGTTCCAAGCGATTCGATCTGATACCAAAACGTTGACGCGAAAACACTGTAGATCACTGATTGGTCTGAGAGGATCGTCACTACAAGCGTTGCCGCTATAATGTAAAAGATTAGCTTTACCTTTATGCTAGCTTGCGCTGTCTCGAGTAAACCTGTTGTCATCTGTGCTTTGCTTTAAGTACCCAAACTCCCTTTTAGTGATAAAAAACATCCACAGGTTGTGAATCAGGAACACCATAACAGTTTTTTTCTAAACTTGCAGTTTGTGGCGGCACATTCGCAATGCGCACTTCCGCATATATGCTTAAACGCAACTTAAATGAGGCTCAGTGAATCGCGGTGATTGACGCCACCGGTGTTTGTACAAAAAACTGAGATTTTTGTATCGCTACAGCCCTAGTTATATATATTATATTGTATTTCTGTAAAGAAATCCTTCAAAAGTCCCACATTGAACCTTTAAATATATGACAATCTGTTAAATCAACTGTTGTTTTTTGCAAAAGACAACAACTATGACAATGGCATATTTTTAAAAGAACACTTTCTTTGTACTTCCACTAAAATTTAGATGCCTCTGCTCTATCCTTTTCATCAGAAACAATGTACAAACTCAATTCTTCATTCTTTTGCACAGAGATGAAAAGACGCCTTTCTTCTTTTATGCGTAGGTAATATAATGGTTAACGTTATTTTTGATAACCTTGGTTATTTAGGCTTATGAAAGCACTTTAAAGATGACAACTTCAATGCTTGAATTTATTAAACTTGCCTATTTTCCAGCTAACCTCCTTGACAACAAATAAGTTAAGCATCTAATTTTTTAAAAGTTTCAAAGCACAGTTTACAGAAGTTGATCTCACCCATAATCCCTCTGGGGTTTTTTCCACATGGCTTTGTGAATCACTGCCTAGGATATGGACATCTATTTATTGTGCGTATAAAAAGATGGAGCTTTCTTTTCTTTTTTTAATGCGATGTTAATGGGATGCGACACGAAATATGAAACATAAGTAGAGGATGCTCTGCAAACCCAGATGGGGCCATTTAGCCTCTTTAAAATATATGAGAAATTAAACACGCTTGTAGGGGAAAGAAATGTGCTTATCTCATTTTACAAAGCACTCCCGTAGTATATCTGCTGGTATCCAGACGAATGGAAACAGAAGCGAAACAATGTTGAGATTTTGGAGCAATGTGCACTCATTGTTGCCGGAGTTAGATTAAGAATGAGGGCTGAGAGGAGGGAGGGGGTGTGGGTATTTTTCTCGTGATTCATACCCCGCTGTAAACGGCGAAACTCTCTATTCCGGTATATCAGAACCAAACACCTTGGCTGATAGATGCTGTGAGGTGGAAAATAGCTAAATGAAATTTTCTGTGCTTAAACGGCGAGAAACGGTGAAAAATAGAAGACGCGATATTCTCCAATAGCTGTGCCGCAATCCTTCTTTGTCCTGAGAGGCCTGTTTGCCATTCTGCACGATTAACAATATTATCTGTACCTGCCCGCGTCTGCCGGCAGACTGCACGCCATTGTGTTCCCGTCAGGGGTGAATGCCTCGGGCCTGGCGTGACACTGACGCCGGGCCGTCAGGTGCCACAGGGTTGGCTTCTCCCAGGTGGGACTGTGCTGGCATTTTGACCGATTTCTCAGCAGGGGGAGTGTGGAGACCCCCAGCAGGAGAGAAAACGGGGGCAGTAACTTCACCGACACCTGCCCAAAAGGTGTGCGTGCGTGTGTGCATGTGTGTGTGTGTGTGTGTGTGTGTGTGTGTGTGTGTGTGTGTGTGTGGGCAGTAGTCCCAATGGGTGTAGCATTTGTACAGTGTGTACAGAGCTCCATCTGGCTCTTCGGTCTGGAACAGAGAAGCGGTTTAATAGCCATTTGGATTACCTTATAGGTATTGCTGTTTTATCTAGTCTAAGCACTGGACAGGATGCCCATAGGCTGTCCATAGACCGTTCACTGAGCACAGACAAAAATTGATATTGCAAAAAATAATAACGGGTACAATCAAATTGTTTGGGTGCTATGCTGTAATGTGAAATGAGGGCAAATAGGTTTCCATTGGGCTGCTGGGCAAAGTCGTGTTTATAAGCTACATAGGCTGATGCAATAAACACTTCTAAGGGAGAAATAGTCACCGGATTTGCCAACAAATGCAGGGTACTAGAATCATTAAGAGTTTTGTTTGAAACACTTAGTAACAACTATACTTAATATTCTTTAACTTACCTATGTATTCTTTTAAAGACTTGTCTGTAAACAGTGTTGGCGACTTTGTTACAACATTTAGTGACTTTTTACAAATTGTGCCTAGTGACAAATCTAGCAACATTGTGGTAGAGCGATAGCTTCAGATCTGCATGCATTTCGAAAGCGAGTTTTTGTTTTCCCGTTACATGCACGCACCATGACGCGTGAATGAGCTGCTTACAAACGGCATTTCCAAAGACCTGGGGCCGGTTGCACCAGCTGGGCATTACGCTTGTTGCGATAGTCGGTGAAACGTGATTACCGGTGCTTCGGCCTCTCACCGGTTGCATCACTTGCCCACCGCGACACCGTCTTTCACCGTCGTTTTGATATTTTCTTTTAATTAAATCATTTAGTTTCGTTAGAGAGAGCAAACACACTAACAACTGAATGTGTCTGCTGCCTGAATTCAGCGGAGCTCAACGTGCGTCACGTCACAGAGCAGCAGGTGTCAGATTTAATTTATTCCTGTCAGACTGCGGCGAGCTTACTGACCAGACGATCATGGCAGAAGCCGCGTGCTTACTCGTTTTTTGTTATAATATACATATATGATGTTAAATATAAGTGAGATCGTTTTGTTGTTGTGTTTTTCATTAAGAATAATAATAAACCCATCATTCAAGCAGCCCTTTATGGAGAAATAGCCAGTTGCTCTGCTTGGGACTGGAGGGTTCTGTCAGAAGTACATGTGCACATTGACTCAAGCACTTAAACCAGATTTTGGAACTCGCGATTGCACGCAAATTCATACACGATTTAATGCAGCGTACGCAAGCGCTGGATTTAAACAACAGTTGCATCTAATTCAAAAGTGAAAGTAAAATGCGCACATCTGTATGTGCATTTATAAGCCCCTCCCACCTGGTGAAACCGGTATCACCGGGTTTGTCACGCGCTGATTAACTGGTGGGAAAATTCTATCACCGCAACAACCCTACTGGGTGTAAACCCGGTCGTAAGACTACTCTGGACGTAAAATGCGCAATTTACACCTATTGCACCATCTAGCCGTAGCACATGTCTGAGACTTAAACTTACTTCTAATCAAGGGTAGGTGTAAGTATAAAGTATTGACTTTTTTTCTATGGCAAAAATAGAAATAATGAAATGTGACAAGACATTGGCACGTCTAATGCACAGGATACGCGAGCAATGTGCTTTAATGCATGGTAAAGAGACCGTCAATAAATTATATAAATACGAGAGAATCCTGGGAAAACAGGATGGTTGACAGGTGTGACACTGGGTCCTATCATACACCCAGCACAATGTGAGAGCAACAAGATAGTTTTTGCCCAACGCAGTTATCATTTTCACGTCCAGTGCCACATTGTTTAAATAACAAATGCACTTGTGCCCTATTTGTGTCCTGGTCTTAATTGTAAAATACCAAATTTGTCCTTTAAAGCCCTGTTTTCAGATTGTTTATGATGAAATAGAACGGTTTTGACTGAAATTTCGACATATGTGGCTGCCCCGAAAATATTCGTGTGTTTGTTTTTCATCTCCCACCTCTAAAATGGGTGTATAGGTGCACTGGAACAATCCTTTCTAAAATGCATTAAACTTTCGTTTACAAAGACGTGAAACTCATCGAGTGGTCAGGGGTGTTCACTGATATGCTCACACAAAAATCGCTGCAAGATGCTTTCCAACAGCTGTTTTAACATTCGTTGGAAACTTGTGGACCTATTTTTCCAAACGCCTCACACCCGTTCCGTTGAGAGCTTGAATAATAGACTCCAACCCAGTTGGTGGCGATAATCCACCTTTGCCAATTGCAAGAATACAAACAACGTTCCTGGCGCGGAGTAATACCGTACATCTCACAGCACATCTAATACAAGTCAATGGAGTTGGACAAAAACTACGATAAAACCTATTGGAAAGCATCTTTTGCGCGATTTTTGTGTGAGCATATCAGTGAACACCCCTGACCACTCGGTGAGCTTCACGTTTTGTAAACGAAAGTTTAATGCATTTTAGGAAGGATTGTTCCTGTACACCTATCCAGCCATTGTGTGTGTGTGTGTGTGTGGGGGGGGGGGGGGGTTGATACAACAAACACCCGAAAATTCTCGGGCAGCATCATATGTCCAAATTTCAGTCAAAACCGTACTATTTCATCATACACAATCTGAAAACAGGGCTTTAAGTGTAAAATACCAAACTTGTCCTTTAAAACGAAGCCTGTTCAAGTGCATTGACCACTTAAACCTGGTTTAAAGTCAATGGTGCAGTATTTTTTATTATTTAAAGACACACTATGCAGTTATTTTACCTTAATATAACAGCTTCAAAGTTATTTCGGTGGTAAACAAAGTCATAGTAAGGCGAATCATCCTCCTGTTGAAGCTCGGGGAGGACGCCACTACCAAAACCAGCAATGCAAGCTTGAGAGAACCGCCCCTGACAAATCTCGCGAGAATCACGACTTGCTTTACTGCAACGACGTCACACACCTTAGGCTTGTTCGACTTCGTGTGGCACTGCAAGAACCGACCGCCGGATGACGTCAAAGTACCGCGAGAATGATCCGAGACGGCACTTTGACGTCATCCGGCGGTCAGTTCTTGCAGCGCTGCATGAAGTCGATCAAGCCCATAACAACAACTACACGCGCGAATTTGAGACGTGAGGCTAAACGATTTAAAAGTTAAGAAAGCGCGTTCGGAAGCGAGTAGGAAAAGGAAAAGAGAATCTGACCGCGTTAGGAACCGGACAAGAGTCCCACTCGGTCAGGTTTTTACTCGTTGGCGTGAGCTAAAAGACAGCACTGGAGGGATGCTGATCTGGCGATCTTGTTGATGGACTAGTAAGTAAATCTCTCATTTTTAAACTTGTTTGCGGTCTATGTTGTTGTGCTTGCTTGTAGTATGTCATGCGATTATCATGACAACAGTTGTCAATATCTGACATAATTATCAGGACATAAATAAGCCTAGAGGTTGTAAATAGTGTAAACATGCACAATTTGCAAACTATTATGATAAATAGCAATAATCATGTATAGCGACATTATAACGAACAATGTTATGAGATAATGCAACGTACACAATTAACTTTGTCATGGCATTTTGTAATGTTTAATTGTGATTTAGCTGCGATGTTAAAACATTATAAGCTAGCAAACGCGGTATTTTATTATTATATGCACTTTACACTTGGAATAAACTTCTTATTATTCTATTACAATAATCTGTAGTTTAGTAGACTATGCAGTACCCTAATATTTGTATTAAATTGTGAAACATTACCTGGTCATTATCTTTGGAGTACTAGAGTGGGAAATTACGACAGTTTCAAGTATTCTCCAGCGACTCTAGGGGTCGCTGTTTGACAAAAACGCCGAATTGCATAGAGCGGCTTTAAATGGCGCATAAGTAAAATTCACACAATGGGCGGGTGCACAACGCACATTCTGTATATTACACACACAGGTTACAGCCCTACTTTACCTGTTTTTCATGGCATCTGCAATGACTGTAGTGTAACTGCTGTCTTTCTGGCTCATTTTACCTTCTGTAGCAGTGGGTGCAACACTATGATCGAATTTCCAGTTACAACAAATCTGATACTTCCTTTTAAAACCTAGCGAACATTAAAGTCCTTTGATGAAAAAAAAGAAAGAAAAGAAAAAACAATACTCTCCCCACTTCTTCCTTTTTTCTTCTTGTCTCTTTCTCTACCCAACAATCCTATTCACTCAGAATAATTGACTCAGCTGCAGTCTTTGTGATATAATAACCAGTTCACCTCACTGAATAACATTTCAGAGGCTCAGCTTCAGTATAAAGCTAATTGTTGCTGAAAGAGAAAGAAAGCAGTGCGTGTGTATGTGTGTAACCAGTGATAAGAGGAAAGGCGACACACACGCTCACTCCAGGCCTGCGTTTGTGCTAAAAGTGACATTTATTTCTCACTGTTATCCATGGCCCTCCCTGTACGCCTGTATAAAGGGGAATAGGCTCCGAGCCACACAATTTTTTTCTTTTTCTTATTACTTTTCAATAACTACACAGTTTCTTTTTCTCTCCCCGCAGGCCCAGTCCGGTATCCTGCTGAGCTCAGATAGGCAGTGCAATATTCACAGAACCTCCATTTCTTTCTTCCCTTTGAGCTATAGAGTTATGGTACAGGACAGCTTTGCATTGTTTTTCAGCTCTTTATTTCTTCATTTTCAAACCCACTTGGTGCATATAATATCAATAGGCCAGTAGATTGCTATAAACTACTCTACAGCGGTGGTTGTATGTAGTGTATACTGCATATTGTGTATGCTAAAGTATCATTAACAATAAGCACTAGTATTTTGACAAAATGGATAGCATTAAAGGAATACTCCACTTTCATGAAAAATCCCAATAATATTTCCCACATGACAACCAAGTCTTTCTTGGTTCAATCCTTTCAAGCGAAACAATAATTTTCGCCAAAAAATTGACTTAAACCACAACTTCTCATCTTGCAGTAGCCTGTGACAAGCGGCACCGTACGTATTACGTATGTTGAAAGGTCACGCATGACGTATGTGAAACTACCGCTCCAGTGTTTACAAGTGTAGAGAAAGAGGAATGTGGAATGATACTAATTAATGTCTTTGGGTCAGTTTACTGTTTAAAATGGTCTGCAACTGTGCGTTTCACATATGTAACACGTGACCTTTTGACGTGATTACATCATACGTAAGGTCACGCTGGCGCATCACATGGCTAGTGCAAGTTGTGGTTTAAAAACAACGATCGTTTCGCTAGACAAGACCATTATGCTTCGGTTGGGAGTGTTTAGAGCCCTTTAAAGCTGCATTGAAACTGCAATTTTAAACGGCATTGAAACTGTAAACTGTTGAGGTAAACTAAAGTCAACTACAGTACATAAAGAAAAATGCTGGAATGTTTTCCACAAAGAACTTAATTTCTTCTCAACTGAACAAAGAAAGACATAAACATATTGGATGGCAAAAGAGAGAGTAAATCAGAATTTTTTTAATGAAAGTTTCCTTTTAAGGGTCCATTATACTTCTCTGTAGGACTTTCGACGTAGCCTCAACAGTGTAGGCTATGCATCGGTTTTCATTTATACTTTTGCGTCGACATGCACTTACACATGCCAATCGCTAGTAAACCTTGGGTCTCAATCACTAAGCAGGCATATATACAAATTTGTGTGTGAGATGTGCGTACGGATGTTTTCACGAACAAATCGTGATTCAACAAAAACTTTCGTATAAAAATGTCTTCTAAATGTACGCAAAAATTCAAGAAGACCTAAACCCACTCAAATTCAAATTAATTTATAAAGCACTGAATAAAACAACTACGCTGACCATACTGCTGTGCAGACAATAGTACAATAAAAACAAACAGCACACAACAATCACTCTAAGTAATTTAAAAAGTAATAAATAAAGAAAAAAAATAATAAAAACTTGTACGCAATAATCACGTACGCTATAATATGCTATAATTATAATGTGTATGATTACGTTGATATATAGAATTTACATGATTATATTTTATATTATGATATTTTCTGTATTATATATTATTATACATGATCTATTTTATTATTATTATTATATACATTATATTATACTTTATTATAGCCTACTTATTTTTTCTACACATATTTAAAAGATGCACGTAATGACAAATCTTCACGCTTTCCTTCCTCACTTTTTAAATCTCTATATGAAAGCGTCTGCTTAATGCCTAATGTAAACGTCATGTAAATGTAATGGGAAGTCCAAACGTCAATCACTTCTTCGTCAATCTCATGTCTGTTTTATTTTAGATACAGATGCGGGTTTCTGTCATATTAATTAAATGTCATATGTTTTAACGCATCAACACTTATTTAATGTTACTCCGGTCGGTGGACAGCATTGACTTCCTCCAGCGACAGCGAAACCTCACTGAAAAAAATGATTCATGGAATTTAATAAATTTTTTTAAGGTAAGTGGTTGCAATCAATTTATTTAAGCTACATTTAAACAAAAAAGATTAGTATCGTAAAATAAAATATAAAACTTTTGTTTAAATGTAGCTTAAATAAATTGATTGCAACCACTTACCTTAAAAAATTTAGTAAATTCAATGAATCATTTTTTTCAGTGCTCCCAAATAAAAAAATGCAAAGCAAAACGAAACTTTACCGATAATAAATACGATCATGGATTTCTTTTCAAAGATTTTTTTATTCTATGACAAACTGCTCTGAAGTTTTCTGTGGACCATCACTGAAAAAAATGATTCATTCAATTTACAAAATTTTTTAAGGTAAGTGGTTGCAATCAATTTTTTTCAGCTACATTTAAACAAAAAAATAAGTAAAGTAAAATACAATAAAAAACTTTTGTTTAAATGAAGCTTAAATAAATTGATTGCAACCACTTACCTTAAAAAATGTAGTAAATTTAATGAATAATTTTTTTCAGTGCAGCGCTGCGGAATACCCTTGTATGGAGCTGGTTTGGGCGTGTTTTATGCAAATTACCAACCTCGTGCACGCGGCCGCCCATATAGAACACTCCAAATTCACTAACGTAAGGAAACGGGTAAAAAATAGAAACACTCATGTGCTTACGCACGTGTTGTGAATTAGGCGGAAAGTTTTCTTGAGAAGTTCAAGTGTGCTTATAAATACAAAAAACTTACGCAATTATTAGTGAATGAGACCTAATGTCCTCACCGTGCATGTCATGGTGTATACACGGTATCGAGGCAATGCCAAAGATGAAGCAGCATGTTGTGTACGATGTTGAAGCATCAGCAGTGATAAAGGTAAAGACAGCGATTTTTATTGCAGCTTGAGTTAAATATCACTCCTCAACTTGACCCATCTTTGTTTTTACCGTTGCAAACAGGAAATGCATATGAGGAAATTATGTTTTTTAGCCTATGGGGGGTTCTAGCAGACCAATCACGTCACTTGCGCTGCTCGTAAAATGGTCGTGTTTCATTTTTTGAGAGGTGCGCATCAAGTTACGCACAGCCCATGTATACGGCATAGGTCCTATGCGAAACTATAAATCACGCTTTATGAATAATGATTGAATTAATGTTAAATTAAAAGTAGTTGTTTTGAGCTCATTTATACAGTAATACAATTGGCTCATCTTCCATTTCATTTTAATGAGGGGTATGTTGCTATCTGTGAATCACTTTGTCTTGTATAGTAGGAGGTCTTTTCAAGCCCATGAGGGATTTGGGACAATTTCCCTGGTGGTCTTGAGCTTCTGTTCATTTTCCAAATTTTCTTTTGTTTTTCTTGAAGTGCATTGCTTGTCTACTGTTTCACAAAATGTGTCCAGTTGGATAAGGGCACATGTATTATTTTCAGACGTTTTCCATTTAATTTTGCATTTCTTACTGTACTTAGTTTATTACCTTTGAGATGAATGTTTTGCTCCATTTCTTTTACCCTTTTGTCAAAGTCACTCTTAGTATCACAGATCGGTTTCTGTGAATTCTATAGAATCGACCTTGAAATGGATAAAACAATTCCCTTTGGGAGAATATCATGTTTTTAATTCTCATTCCACAATCCCAAAAGTATTGTAAGTTGTATAGCTACTCTAGGTGTAAATGAGGCTTTCGTTCCCTGAAGGAACATTTGATCTTGGACGTATGCATTGTTGTTTAATGTCTGTTGTGTCTTTTAACTGACTTTTCTGTTTCTGGTCTCAGGCACAGAAGTAATATCAAAAAAATGCAATCTGTGTTGGCATTCCTATTCATTTCAATGGCAGTTGCTCGGCTGGTCCATAAACGTTTTTTTGGGATAAGACAATAAATATTAATTTGATCTGCTAAATGTTGTTGATTAAAAGAAGGTGCCAGGGTCTTAACATGATATCAAATGCTTAGATGACGATTGTGGTTGTAGCTAATCTATAGTTTCAGCTCCAGTATTAACAGTTTTATGAAAACCTTAGCTGTGTTTTACTAGTGTCATTGCTTATATTATATTAAACTGTATTTTAGTACCAACAACAAAGTTTAAAGGCTTTCATCAGCACTTTAACATTAAACAGTTGCCGTGGGACCTGTTACTTTACAGCTTGCAACTTTCATAAGTTAGGCCTATACATAACATGAACAGACAGATGTTGTGCCTTCAAGCAAGAATTTTGGCATTCAGATGCTCGAAAGCAAAAGATGAGGAGTCTTTTACAGTTTCAAACATTCAGATTCGTAATTGCATCCAAACAAGATGAACTGCCATGGTGCAGCTCAATGGTTACAGAGCTGGTATAGTGACCAACAGGTTTCAGGTTCAAGCAAAACAATGGCCCATGAACACAACATACCTAACCCCATGCTACTACCTGAACATCAGGTCGTGCTCCGGAGACATTGTGTATATGTACATGGTACAGCCACTTTTCACGGCAAAGTCATTTGAGTTCTAGAGCAGTGGTTCCCAAACTTTTCCAGCGTGTGGCCCCCCTTTAGTACGGTGCATTCCTTCGTGGCCCCCCAAAGAAAATTTGTGACAAAAAACTGTTCTAAAACTCAAAATTTTAATAAAAAAACATTAAATTATACAAAAAAGTAGTGCTTTTGGATAGTAGCCTTATTTTTTTAGGTTTAATTACACAGAATTCATGATAAATTAATGTATTTCATAAAATGTCATAAAACTGGGGCCCCCCTGGCACCATCTCGCGGCCCCCAGTTTGAAAACCACTGTTCTAGAGAATGCACATACTAGTGATGAATATCATAAATGCATCATAACTATATGTCACGGAGACAAATTTCCCCATGCTTGGTTGATAAAGACCTAAGTGTCTAAAATGGTATAGAGGAGCTGTCATGTAAAAGTCAGCAGATCTGGAGTGGATTATGAGGTCAGTAGACATTATCAGATATTGTATATTTCCTAGTTTTTTGTTTTTAAGCTTAAAAAACATCGACTTAGTTATACAACTCTCTCTGTGTATGGACGCCTTGCAAAGTATAGTTTATTTGACTCGTACGTGTACACACAGGTGTTTGACCCATGCACATTGCGCCGGGTTTAGGGTAATTTAAAATGAATGTGTTTTTGTCGAACGAAATCGAAAACTCGAACTCTCTCGCGTGTGTGCGTCAGTGTCCTTTTTAAACCTCTCATCTGTTTGCCAAAAGCGCTTGCCACATTGTGTGGCTGGCGGTAGGTTAATTTTCGTTGATACAGTCAATTGCCGGTTACCTTGGTGTCGTCGTCAGATAACAAAGTAAAACAAATGGAGCAGCTCACCAAATTGGTTGCGAGACCAGCAGGGTTTCTTTCTGTCTGACTGCTGCATGCGGGGCTGCAGACTGCACACACGTTGGTCCATTAACATTCGGGTCCAGTTGGGTTAAAATAATTGACACTGGTTCAGGGCGGACTTCGTCTAATTTTCTCAGGTTTGTCTTGGGTCGGGTCATTTTTTATTATTTATCCATGTCGGGATCGGGTATAAAGTGATTCGGGTCATTTCGGGTCGGGTACATTGTTTTGGACCCGAGAAGACCTCTACGCTGTACACTGTACGTAGACCCTCGCTTATGCGTAAAAAGTGGACTATACTTCAGCCTTTACAGTACAGTGCATACAAAGTTTACATTTTCTATGTGTTACCTGTGGATCCAACCCACATCTTTTGCAATTCTGACGCAAAGCTATACCAACACAGCTACACTACAAGACAATACAAGACTATTGCCTTACAGCACTCGTCTCTCACTTTGAATATTTGAGATGCGAGTTGAACACCTGTATGTGTGCAAACAGCTGGGGTGACAAATGGGGAGTTGGGGATGACACTCCTGAGCTTGCTCACAGCAGAGTGGGAGGTGTGAACAGAAAGTCCCACCCAGCAGTTAAATCCCTTACGATCCAATTTGAGTATCATGTGAGAGATAGTATACCGACAATAAACTAGTTTTGTCCAAACTTTAGGTTCAAGAGAGGACTGCTTGTAACTTCAAAGACAAAATGATTCATCGTTGGGTTGAATAACTTAGAAGCTTAGGGGCTTTTACATTTCGTGTGGAAAAACGCGTCCGCGCCGCTTCCCATCCTTCTTTCAAACGCGCTTTCGACGCAGCATTCTGGCGGCACATCGCACCCTGTGCGCATCGTGACCGCGTTGCTCTCTTTTTGAGCGCGCTTGCCACACGGCTACATTTGAAATAACGTATTTGCACGTGCAAAAGATGCGAAATGTGAATCGCCCCTTACGCTGTCTTGTTGACATGTTTAGTAGCTTTGGAAAGATGGTGTTTGCAAAACAGTTCAAAGTCATGATAAATAGTCGATGTACAGTACATATACCTGTGACAGCCCAACAATAGCATTTTATTTAAATGCGACAATGCTGTATGTCTTTCGACATTTTTTGATTTTCAATATTTTCATTCTATTATATCACCATGATATAAAAACCCCAATTGTTCATTGTTTCAGTTAACTAAATAATTATCTAGTTGGTAAAAGTCAATATTTTATGCATCTATTAAAATATCTACTATAAAAATAAAACGGGTATTACACAACATTGTAATTCTTGGTCAGTAAGTCGTATAAGCGGATTCTTGGCTGTTACCGACGTGTCGAGTCTTTGTACATTAAAGGTCCGCTTTCTCTACTTTTCCTTCTTCTCTCTACTCATTGTTCCACATGCCAGTGCTTGCACGGGCCGCAGGAGTCCGCACGGCAGATGGGTGCCTCGCTTTTACATCTCACTTGAGGGACTGGAAAAAGCAGCGCAATCTGCGACCCACAACGCACCATCGGCTGAGCCACGCGAACGAAACAGGGCGCAGCCCAGATTCTTAACAATCCCTTTGAATCCCCGCTTCCCCCTGCCTGGACCTTCAAAGTGTGCCCAATGTTTTATTTATCTGATGCAGGGAGGAAATAAAGAGCCATACCCCTTCTGTTTCCTGAAAAAGTCGACCGTTATCGAGAACAAGGGGAGGGACGGCGGGGAATCACACATGTCTTTGAGAAAGAACTACAAATCCCAACAGGCCCGCATGGTGGAAACGGACCAGCTGTCCACAGTTTCGGCAGACCAGATCTCGGCGTCTCGATTATGAAATCAAGAAATAATGAGGAGTAAAGTGCAGGCATGAGTGTATTCTCCTTTGTTCTTGCGTCTTGACAGAAGTTATTTTTCTCCCGTTGCCTTCAAGCTGTGGTCTGCGGTTGCCAATGTTTGGTGCAGGACTGCATTTGTTCCCTCAGACAGAAGACTCGTGGCCTGCCCTGCTTAAAGCTGTCATCCAACTCCCGCCTTGTGTTTTATTCAATTTTGACTGCGGCCCATACGCCTCCCATACCAACTGTCATCATCAAAATTGCAAAAGTCCAAAGCAATTAGACTTTTTTTGGAGACTTCGGATAACTTCTGTTCTTTTCCGCATTATAATAGACGGATACATAAACTCCTTTATGAAAAAGCTTCTTGCAAAGTGAGTTCTTGATAAGTGTTCTTGCAAAGTTTCATAAATGCCATTTGAATAAATGAAAGGCCTTACTCAGAGACGCACATTTTGGCTCACATGGCGAGCTAGACAGGACAGAACTTGACTAAACACAAAAAAAACTTGTGTGATAAACATATTAGGATAGTGGCATAGATTTAGTTAACAAAATGTGATAAATAGGTGTATGTATTTAAAGGGGACAGAGAATGAAAAACCATTTTTACCTTGTCTTTGTTGAATAATGGTAGTCTACCCGCATTCACAAACATACAAAAAGTGCTAGACATGCTAAACATCTCAGTCTCATAGAAATTCCTCTTTTAGAAATGTCAGCCAGAAAACGGCCCAATCTGAAAAACTGATGCTTATGACATCACAGGCATCTCACTGCCCCTCCACTTTAAAATAATTGGCTACATTTTTTGAGTGCCAGCAAAGTCAGCCGATCAGTAATGAGATTGCAAGTTAAGCCAGTAGGGGGAGCCAAATAGGTGCAAAACCACTTGTTTAAAATCCCCCACCCTAATAGAGCTATCTGAGAGAGGTTTTTAGGACGCTTCTAAGGCATTACAGACCCAAACAAAAACATTTTTGTCTACAGGTCATATCACAGAAAAAGGATAAATACCCCGTTCAATCATTCTATGTCACCTTTAAGTAAAGAGCTCAGATGCAAACCACTCTAAGTGCATCTGCATGTTTTTTTTTTGTAAATTAGCATTTTTTATCAGACTTAATTCTGCCAACAAACCGGTATTTCTGAATGGCTTGA